>NC_056526.1:100299276-100308024 GCF_019175285.1 Sceloporus undulatus
CAACACCATCGGGACCGCCCTGAAGTGACAGAGCCCTCCCTCCACGGCCAACTGTCGTCATTCAGCCTGGAGGGAGTGAGGGGGCGGGTCAACACCATCGGGACCGCCCTGAAGTGACAGAGCCCTCCCTCCACGGCCAACTGTCGTCATTCAGCCTGGAGGGAGTGAGGGGGCGGTTCCAACACCATCGGGACCGCCCTGAAGTGGCAGAGCCCTCCCTCCACAGCCAACTGTCATCATCCAACCTGGAGGGAGTGAGGGGATGGGTAGGGGCTAATTTTGTATTGCAATTTTTACTTGCAATACAGTTCCACGTGAGATTGGGTTTAGAACCAGAAAGAGGTTTCAACAGCCTGACTTAAATAATGTGCTGGAGCAATATTCTCTCCACCATCTACCATCCGCTTCAGGATTCCCTCAGACCGAAGCTGCCTACAGACGAAATTCACCAGACGTGAAAAAAAGCAGGAAGTGAAAGGCATAATCCTGGCAAAGCTGCATGATTGTGAAGAAGGTTTTCAGACACATCGTGCTTATCCAGGACAACCCATGAAGATCCAGCATTGCTCCAGCAACAGACCATTCATAGGGAAGTTCTGAGAATGGTTTGCTGCTGGAGCACTCCTGGATTTTAATGGGTTGAGTGCTGGAGAATTATGACACCGTCTGAAAATCTTCAGTGCAATCGTGCAACTTTGCTGGGAGTATACCTTTTCCTTCCCCTATTTTCCTTCATCTGATAGTCTCCAAATAATTTTTTTTTGCTTTAGTTCATGGACACCCTAAAGTAGGGGTTCTCAAACTTTTTGACTTGCGGAGCCCTTATTTCTATGGCAGAACCCCTAAGAGGGCTATCCTATGTCTTACTGGCAAGTTATGCATCAAGGCTGTACAGTAGCATATCAGCTAACAAGCTTCCTTTGTTGCTGTGTGCCTTCATGTTGTTTCCAGCTTATGATGACCCTAAGGCAAAACTATCACAGGGTTTTCTTAGCAAGAATTGTTCACAGGAGGTTTCCCTTTACTTCTCAGGCCTAGAGAGCATGACTTGCCATCCACAGCTATTCAAGGTCATCCAGAGAGTATCCATGGCCAAGTGGGGATTTGATCTCTGATCTCCAGAGTCATCAGATAATATTACATTACACTGTTGGGCACTATTATTCCACATTAACTGCTATGGATGCCTCCTGTAGAATCCTGGGATTTGCCGTTTAGAGAGGGGCATTTAGAATTCTCAGCCAGAGAGCTCTTAGGCCTCAATAGACTACAAAACCCAGAATTCCACAGGAGGAAGCCATAGTAGTGAAAGTGGAATAATAGCGCTATAACAGTGTGGTGTGATATTGACCATAGTTCAATGCTCAAACTACTACACCACACTGGCTCAATCAACCTATGCCTCTCTATGCAGTAGCAATTGAAATTGTTTAGGGATGGGCAAAATGACAACACAGTTCTCTCACGCTGTCCATCCTGCAGTACCAAACATTACAGGAAAGAAAGGAAAAATAGTAGACAAATGGTTGCTACTCATTGACAGCCATATAGCCACAATTTCAGTTCTAGTCTGAGGTGCAGAAGGCAGGACAGAAACATTTGGACCACAGTTCCCACAATACCCCAATGGCTATACTGAGTAGGGCTCCTAGGAATTGCAGCCCAACAACATTTGAAAGACGAGTTTCCCACCCCTGCTCTAAGTGGACAATTTATTCACATGAGTTTAACTACAGAAATCTAAGTAGTCAGTAATCTTCCTTAGCTCCATCCACCAATGCAGGGACAGAGCTAAAAAGCAAAATGCAGCTGATGCATAAGCCTATTATATCAGTTTAAGTCATAAATCAAAACTCAAGTCTCAAAATACAGTATACTGTAGTGTAAAACAGATGTGCTGTTGGAGTCAAAAGGAATATAATCAGGTTTCTTGATTAGATGGAGAATGCCTCCTACTGTCTCAAACAACAAGCTTTTTTCTTAGAGTCTTGATGTAGCTGAACAGTCTTTTCTTTAACTTTGTCTTCTTGTTCTTTCAAAATCCTACAGAAAGAAATATAAGAATTCATTTTCTGAAAAGACTCATGGGACCATGTAGCCCATCGCTCTCTTTCCAATGCACCAGATGAAGCTGGGGAAACCACATGTGGAGTTTTTGACTGCTGTAAACTGTAAAAGCCTCTTGCCTGTGTATGTGTGGAAATTCTGCTTAACCACCTTGACGAATAGCCAAGGATGGGCCTGCCTTCCATGAATTTTCCAAATGCATTTTAAAATCTATCATCTCATCTTGGGGTGTACAATTGTTGTTAATTGCCATCAAGCCAGCTTCAACATTGCTCATTGCTCATTTGAAGGTCTCTCTATAAATGAGACTTTCAAATGAGCTATTGCACCAGCCAATTATAAACAGGTTAGCTAAGGGAGAAAAAGACCTTACCAAACTGTGCTAAGAACTCATTTCAACAAAAATGAAATAAAACTCTAGTTTCATTCTGGCAAAACTGAGTATTACTCCTTTTTTTTTAAGTTAATCTTTGTTATACAAAAAATTTCACACTACTTCATGGAGCTGTCAAACTTGGATAGACAGTCTCCATTTGGTGTAAATGAAACCATGGACTATGGAACATGAAAGCAGGCTTTCCTGTTCTGTTTGGTTCCTATCTTATATGCATCTGTGCTGTGTCTGCCCTGACTTGAAAATTGCTGCTTTGGAGTCTCAAGTGATCTGTATCCAGGCTTTCTCACTGTGGCCTGTTACAGACTGCCAAAATAAAGCTGCTTCAGGTCTCTTTGGAGGTATGCTATTTAAATGATGCATGGGTCCTAAGAGTCTGGAGGTCGCACCAAAGCCACACTCCATTCCTAAGCACTGGAGTGCAGCTTTGGTGCAGCTTCCAGATTCTTAGGATGCATGCATCATTTAAATAGCATACCTCCAAAGAGACCCGAAGCAACTTTATTTTGGCAGTCTGTAACAGGCCAGTGTCTCCTTTTCTGTAGTCTCTGTTTCTCTCACTGCAACTGTTCCTACTCACTTGTTGCAAGCTGGCTTCTTCTAGAATCCCTTGGTTTAATAGTTTTCAAGGAGACATTCTTAATCAGTCCGCCTTAGTATAAAGAGGAATGACAGGGGAAGAATCTAGTAGCACTTTTAAGACTAACTGACTTATATTAGCATGAACTTGCATGGATTTGAACCTACTTTTTCAGATGCACTGATGGAGTATGAAATTTAAGAACTGTAACATAGTTGTGTCAAACAGAAAGATACAAATTGTGACACTGGCCATAAACCTTTAAAGGATTGTGTAAGATGATACATAGTTGGTCAGTTTGTAAAAGCGATATATTCTGCTTATCTAAAGGCTAGTTTCTTTTGGAAGGAGCCTTTTCTGAGAATTCCATTGTTACATAAACAACTGCAACAATATAATACATATATTCCATTAGCATTTGTGGTATATGGCCAAAAACTGTTACTTCTGTCCATACCTCTGGCTAATGGACTGGGATTTGTAAAGATATTGTAGCTCAGCTGTTATTCTTTCCAAATTAACTTTAATTCTTGTTTTGCTCTGCCTTTCTGATATTCAGTTATCATGTGCCTAGAAAGACTGAAATAATCTGCTAAAGTGGTCTCAAACTGGATTATTTCTGCAGTCTATTTTGGACCTAAGTTCACCATCAATGGTCCTGGCTCCAGCAGCCTGCTTTAAAATCCAAGACACTTGTGCCTCTGTTGTTGACAACATCTGAACTCCATGGCCATATAAAACCTCTCTGTACTTTAAATAGTTTTATGTCTCCAAGTTCTAGTGCAACAGAAGAAGTTCAGCTTTAGGCCCTCACGTAATCTAAAGGAAGGGATGCAATGCGTTAGTGGTTAGGATGCCAGTTCTGATGACTGATGATCAGTAGTCTGAGGTCTGAATACCTCATGATGTGGTGATCCCCTATCACTATTCTCAGCTTCTGCCAACCTAGCAGTTCAAAAGCATGCAAATACAAGTAGATAAATAGGTACCACTTTAGTGGGAAGGAACAGCATTTGATGCGGTCATGCTGGCCACATGACCACTGGAGTTGTCTTTGGACAATGGTTTAGTAACAGAGATTAGCACCACCCCCTACAGTCACTTACAACTAGACACTCATGTCAAGGGACTATCTTTATCTTTAAAGAAAGCAGATTTTAAGGCTAATCTAGAAATAACAAGGAACCACAAATGTCCTAGGGTCCCAAAAATAAATATAATGAGGCCAAACATTTTTATTTGATACACAAAGTAACATGTATAGCTAAAAGGAAAAGTGATTTCCATAAAGGATGGAATTAATTACGAATTGGAATACATTTTTCAAGAGTCTGAGCCTACTCCACCCTGTATATTGTGCATACCAGTTGCTGAGTGATGCTCAAGATCTAAGAATCTGCAGATCTAAATAGGTATATCATAGTTTCTAATGTGTTATTAATAACTTACCTAGCCAAGTGATGTATAGACTTGTTTGTGTTGTCTCCTGACAAGGCACTGCATTCATAAAAAATTAAATTGTATTCCTACAATAGACAGACAAAACTAATTTGTATCAAGAAAATTGTACTGACAAACCAAGGTACTGGATGGGACCAGGGTACATACTCAACTATAAATCAGCCTCATGTGTAAGTTGAGGGCAGGTTTTGGAGACAAAATTATGGATTTGGGTATGACTTGTAGATAAGTTAAGGGTAAAACTAAGGGGCAAATAACAAAGGTCTTCTGTGTTTGTCATAATTCGACTTCATGGGGTGTATGACAGGCCAAGGGTGTCCAGCTGCACCACTGACCTGTCATACATCCCATGATGTAGAATTATGACAAACACAGAAGATCTTTGTTATTTGCCCCTTAGTTTTACAAAACTTGACAAAAGAAAAAAAATATGGTGAGCAATGGCACCAGCAATTGCGTCTCACTGAGCCCAGGGCACATGGGGCCTCCCCACATTTCCATAATTGTATTGTATTGTTTATATGCCAGTGCAAGAACGTGCACTTTCCATATTACATTTTCAATTTTATTCTGGGCTTTTTCCAATTCCCTGTAAATGATGTAATGTCCCTTTGTCATTCCTGTGCAGACTGGCTGTTTGGGCTGGCCTGGGGACAGAATTGGGGCATAGCATCTCCACGACACTTGCCCTGGCTCTACCCCCAGGCCGGCGTGCCACTGCCAAAGGAATGCCATAAAGCCACACTGCTGCAGCTATTGCATCCTGGAAAGGCCGGATTGGGGCTGTGACATGTGGTTGTTGCAGCCCCAATCCGGCAAAAATTGAGGCACCTGCAGGCCACCCCTTAGGAGTGTTCTGCACAGCTCCTTAATGAATATCTCCTTTTGAAGACATAAATATTACAACAATGTAAAAAAGAAATGAGGGATTTTTAAAAACTGAATTTAAATAAAGACACAGACCCTATAATAAATTGAAATACAAGTAAAACTTCTAAGTGAGGACAACTTAGAAAATGTGGCTCTGGACTGAAAAATGAAAGAAATGCAAAAAGGGCTAAACTTTTGTAGGAGGTACAAAATCTAGAGTGGACACTCAAGGAAAAAGATTCAACAGAGAATTAGGTTACTGCAACAGTACTTTTAATTTTTTTACAGTTCAAGAAATGAAGGTCAAATTACTATACCTCAAACAAAATAATTTTGAATTTGCAAATACACCTACGAAATGACTGTCTTATAAATTGATACAGGAAAAGATGAAGAAGTCCTAAAGATAAAGATGGGAGATCACTGTTACAGATAATTTGAAAATATTAAAATAATTTGAAGAATGCTACAGAGGTTTATATGTGAACGACAACCCAAAAGACCCAGATATGGAAGATTTCCTGGATAGACTCCAACTGGACAAATTACATCTGGAACAAAAGCAAAGTTTGAATGGGCCATTGAGCTTGTTGAGACAATTAAAAAGACTGAAGTAGGAAAAGCACCAGGTCCAAATGGAATATTTGCAGTATAGTATAAGAAATTTTAATATGAATTTCTTCAGTGACTCAAGATGGTTTGTGATGGAATGTTAAGAAAAGGGCAGATGCAAGAATTACAGGCCTATTTCATTATTAAACAGTGACTACAAGATATTTGCTATTATTTTGGCAAACAGACTGAGGAAACTTATCTCCCAGATGATTCATGAGGATCAGAGTGGATTTTGAGAGACATCAGATAAGATGACAGAATTTGTGGAGTGAGGATAAAACCAGAACAGTATAATTTGAGGGCTTATGCAGAAGATCTTGTGATAATGACAAAAAATCCAGTGGATTCAATAAAGTATTTTAAAGAAATTTTTAAAAGATGTTTGGGGCATGTTCTGGGTTTAAAGTGAATAATAATAATAATAATAATAATAATAATAATAATAATAATAGGATTTATTTATATACCGCCCAATCACTGGGAATCCAAGCGGTTTACAACAGAGGAGATAATAGACAATTCCCTGCCCTCAGGCTTACAATCTAAAAGACATGACACAAAAGGAAAAGGGAATGGTGGTGGTGGTGGTGGTGGAATAAAACAAAATTGTTGACTAAAATATGACTTCAGAAGAGGAAAATAAGTTATTTTCTCTTTCTAGTGTTAAAGTGGGGTAAATGGGATTACAATTTGGGAGTTACAATCACAAAGAATAACAATTTTTATTCCAAAATAATTATAATAAAGACTATGGGGAAAGTTAAGTTTATCTTTTGGGGGGGGGGGGGGGATTTGCAGTAATAAAAGCCAATGTTTTGCCATGACTGGCAAGAAAACCCAGAATAAAGCTCAAAGACTCTAAAGAATGCTAGAGAAAGAGGTGTTCTGCTACTTCCAAATATTAAATTGTACTATGAGGCCTGCTATTTTGTGTGGTAGAAGAAAAGGGTTTTTCTCAGAGATAAGAGACTTTTAGAACTTAAAAGTCATGGTTTAAGATTTGAGTGCAATGGTTAACTTTGTTATGGAAAGCATATGCTGATTTAACAACTCATTGACGCCCCGTTGTCATTGGGGAGAGGCTTGCATACCCTAACAGTATATGATAAGGTGGGCACAGAATTTTGGACATAATGTGCAAATGGATGTTTGGGAAATGTGTGGACAAAAGACACAAAATTCGCTTTGAGTAGCAATTTAAAAGAAAATATGTATAAGATGATGCATAGATGTTATCTAACCCAAGCTACAGTAAGTTGTTGAAAATGTCTAAGAATCATAGAATCATAGAGTTGGAAGAGACCGCACGGGCCATCCAGTCCAACCCCCTGCCATGCAGGAAATCCAAATCAAAGCATCCCCAACATATGGCCATCCAGCCTCTGCTTAAAGACCTCCAAGGAGGGAGACTCCACTGCACTCCGAGGGAGTTTGTTTCACTGTCGAACAGCCCTTACTGTCTGGAAGTTCTTCCTAATGTTGAGGTGGAATCTCTTTTCTGTAGCTTGCATCCATTGTTCCGGGTCCTGTTCTCTGGAGCAGCAGAAAACAAGCTTGCTCCCTCCTCAATATGACATCCTTTCAAATATTTAAACAGGGCTATCATATCACCTCTTAACCTTCTCTTCTCCAGAATGTTTCAGATCACTGACAAAAAGTAATATGGGAAACCCGCATTCTTACTTGAAGGGGTAGGATGCCTGGGTATCTCATTATTCTGGGGAGAAAGGAACAGTGCTATGTCCTAGTTAGCTCCTCCTTAAAAGTATTGGGTTAAAGGTAACATTACTTTTAATAAATTACTTTCTAGATTCATTTCTTGTCACAGAAAGTTTATATTAATTAAGGGATGGAACAGACCACCCCTAAGGAACAACTTGATGTTGCCCTTGAAAAAGTGAGATTGGGGCTGCAGCAACTACATGCCTTGGCCCCAATCCATCTTTTTGCCAGCCCAAAAAGAAGAAGCAAATTGCTGCTCCTTTTTGCACTGGCAAAAAGCCAGCTTTCTGCACCTTGCTGCAGCTTTACAGCACTCCTGCAGCATACAGCATGTAAATGCCAAGCCACCAGAGCACCTGGAAGCAGGTCCATGTGTGGGCAGCCAGGTGATGTGAAGCTGGCTCTGGGGTGGCTTCAGAGCATGTGGTATCAAAACGCTGTGCTTTGAAGCGGCCCGGATGGTGGCACAAAGGGATGGTCTGCTTCGCCTCTTAATTATTTAACAAGTTGTTCCCAGGGTTTGCCAAGTGAGCATACAATATGTTTTATTTTTGATTAAGTATCTGCTTCTGCTTATTTGATAACAATGTGTTCTTCAGACTTTTCCTTCTTAGTTTACCTTGGCCAGGTGCTTTCCTAATCCATGGGGGACTTCCCGTTCTTTTTCCTTATCAGTTTTATTACCAAGCAGAAGAATAGGAATGTTTTCCCCTGTTGCTTCCTATGATAAAAATAACAGCAGTTAAAACATCAAGAAAATCTTAAGAAAAGCCCAAACTACCATGCAAATAAGTACAGTCAGCTCTCAGTAGGACATCAGCACACAATGTATTAATTTTATTACAAAGTAGATTCAACTTTGGATGAAGGGAAACAAAACAAAAAAAAAGTATTTTAATCACATCATACTGTTATTTAAAATAAACCATGGATTTCATCCCCTCCCCCCCAGGCTACGTTAGTAGAAAGGTGAACATATGGATTCAGTCTCTAACAATGGACTCTAGTCATATCCAGTCCCGTGGCCCAGGCATGCTAA
>NC_056526.1:100308034-100351385 GCF_019175285.1 Sceloporus undulatus
AATAATAATAATAATAATAATAATAATAATAATAATAATAATAATAATAATAGATGTATTTCTAGCCCACCCTATCACAGAGAATCTGGGCGGGTTACAACAGTAAAATACATCTAGGTTACAATAAAATCCAAAAAAAATAATAATATTCAATCCCTATGTCCACCCCCCCAACTCCAATGCTAAAACAAGATTAAAGAATCATAATATAAAACAGTAGAACAATAAAAACATTTGATTAAAATTTGGAGGCAAATAGGCAGATAAGGAGGCATTTTCGTAGTCGTGATCATGTTCATGTCAAGTTCGTATCTAGATCTCTATATCCATATCTCTCTATCTCAATATCTGGGGAGGGGTAACTAAGTTGGAAAGGCCTGCTGGAAAAGATGTCTTGAGTGCATTCTTAAAAGCTGTCAGAGTGGAAATGTGGCGGATCTCCTCCAGCAGGTCGTTCCATAGCTTTGGAGCAGCAGTAGAAAAGGCCCTCTGGGAAACTGATATCAGTCTAGAATTTTTTGGCTGTAATAAATTCTTCCTAGAGGACTTTAGTGTGTGGGACGGACAGTAGGGAAGAAGGAATTCCTTCAAGTATTCTGGACCCAAGCCATGTCAAATTGAATTTGGGACTTAAGACATGAAACTAACATGAACATGTCATATGATGGGGCTGGGTTTGCCAGTGAATGGTGAAAGGAATTCAACAGCGTGGGTCAGCATTGTAATAAAGTCACAATCAGTCAAAGCTCATTCCTGCAACCATGTATTTGTCTCATTCATACTTCATAGTTTTAGGTGCACATTAGACCAAACAGAAAAGCTCTTTAATAGTAAATGACCAGCTATGCCAGTCATGTTATCTTTTAGAGAAACTGCAGATAAATAGACCTGAAATGAAAGGAAATATAGGCCCGGGACAGATGAGCGCAATGGAGCACCGTTGTCATGTGCGAGGGGCGGTGTTTCCAGATGCCCCTCACCCCTCACACATGATGAGGGCGTCAAAATGGCGGTGCACTGTACAGATGGGCACCGCCATTTTGACGCAACAGACACTTAGCATCCACACGTTGCAACGCCATTGTGACGAAACAGTGCACTGCGACATCACAATCGTGCCACAAAAAGAACCCGCTTTTTGAGGGTTCTTTTTGCTGTGCGAGGAAGCCGTACGATTTGTCCGCTGCAGCTTCCTCATGCAGCAAAACAAGGTGTGGACAGACAGCCCTTTTTGGGCTGTCGGTACCCCACCATAGGTCCGGAACATGAGAGCCTACTTATCACTTACCTACTTTTGTACATGTTGGTGAAAGGGAACCAAAAATGCAGATAGAAACAGAAAGAAAGAGAAAGAGAGTTCCTAGAGCCATCTTGGTATTCTGATATAGGGCAAAAAATTATTTTCTGTCTGAAATCTCCACCTGCCTGTCTGTGTTTCTCCATCTGCACTCCTTCCCATTTGCAAATAAAATTCTTAGGAGATTACCAGATAGAGAAAAGGACGTCCTTGTCCCATTCTTTTCCCGTCCTTATCCACTGTCATGGGAAGAACTTTCACACGACATCGTGCTGATCCAGACATTTTCCCATCTATGAAGCTCTAGTGACTGCAGTGGTGTGAAAGACTTTTATACGATGTCACACTGATCCTGTCATTGTCCCATCAGTAAGATAGAATTGTCCTTTTATTGCCCTTCATTTTGTAATAATGGAAGAACAGAAAACCTACACATACAGACAGATACCTGCACAAGAATTCCAACCATCATCCAGGACAAAAAAGAAACACAATCAAAACACTGGTAAACTGGGCAAAATGCATCTACAAACCCCATTTCTTGGAAGATGAATTGAAGCACCTAGACAAGGCTCTACAGGTGAATGGCTATTCTAGCTCAGACATCAGAAAGACTGCCAGACCAGAAAAACCCAAAGGGCTGATGACAAGCAACCAGCCAAAGGGAAGGTATTTCTACCATACATCAAAGGAGTCACAGACAAAATAGGCAAAGTGGTGAAGAAGCACAACCTCCAAATGGTTTATAAACTGACCAAGAAAATCCAGCAAATGCTACACTCAGCAAAGGACAAGAGAGACCCTCTCACAGCCGCAGGAGTTTACTGCATACCATGTAGCTGCGGACAAGTCTACATAGGGACCACCAAATGCAGTGTCCAAACACGAATCAAGGAACACGAGAGACACTGCAGACTGGGTCAGCCAGAAAAATCAGCAGTAGCAGAACACATTAAAAATCACCCTGGGCACAAAATGCTATTTGAAAACACTGAAATTCTGGACTATGCCAACAACAATCAGGTCAGAATGAACAGGGAAGCCATTGAAATCCACAAACACTTGGACAACTTCAACAGGAAAGAAGAAACATTCAAAGTAAATTAAGTTTAGCTACCAGTCCTGAAGGACACCAAAACCAGGACTCAGCAAATGCAAATGAGAAACCACTCAGGGTCAGGAGAATGTCAGAACCAGACATTTGGGTTCTTCCATAAATTGTGGTTGTATATTTGGATTCTTTCATATTAGTGGTAAGAGCAATATGAAAGAATCTGATATGAATATAAATATATAAATTAGAAAATGTGATAGTGGAGATATATATTGGGAGAAGGGGATGACTAAGCTGGTAGAGTTGGGTGGCAAAAGGGTTAATAAGGATGGGGGGGAAAGAATGCAGAGGGAAAGGAATGGTAACCATAGTTACCGACCAAGCTTGACAGTTTGCAATCTTGGAGGAAGTGTGATTCCCTTGATCTCATGCACTCTAGAATTGGTTAGCAAAAGAGTTAATTCCTGGAATGAACATAAAGGGGGGTGCGGGAGAATGTAAGAGACAGGAATGGTCACCTTGGTGATGGGGTAAAGGATCTGGGACTTATTTGATCACTCACAACTTAGCCCAGCTTGATGAGAAAGCTAAAGGAAAGAGTGTTGTTTAAAATTGTTATCCATGTATGTTCTTGGAAATATTGCTGATCCAGTTATGAATACTTTGGGTTGGTTTATTCAAGGTTATAAGATGGTGTGAGCAGGGAGCCCTTATCACACTGTTGTGGGGAAATTTGGTGGGAACTAACTGTCCATGCACTGGTTCTCAAAACACCCTATTTGGTGTGAGTTTTGGGCTGAGGGAATAATTAAGTTGTCAATTAGGGTTTTTGCAGGAAACTGTTAACCAATGACAGTTGTTGTGGGGATGTCAACTGGGGTATAAAATGGTCAAATTGTTATTATAAGTTAGATCTGACTATGACGCCATGAACTGTGCCTTTGTACAATTTCATTCTTTCAATAAAGTTTCTAGTTTAGACTTCTGTTCTACATTTTGACCTTGCTGATGAAGACCTTGTGAGCCAGTTTCTGACAGAGGCTTTCCCAGCAAACAATGCTCACCAATTAGCAGACACTAATCCTCTTTTGCATATCCTCCTACTCTGAGGAGGCCATCAACAACAGAACAATACACAGATTAACATGGGAATCGCTCCTCCTCACCCAGAGTGTATATATGCATCCACTCTCTTCCAGGTTAGCATTTTCTGAAGATGCCAGCCACAGATGGTGGCGAAATGTCAGGAATAAACTCCTATAGAACATAGCCACATAGCCCCAAAAACCCACAAAAATAAATAAATGGAAGAATCCATTAATACAATTCCACTTTGCTGACAGGATAATGACAGGATCAACACAACATGTATGAATGTCATTCATGCGATCGTGGTCACAGATGAGATAAGGATGGCAGAGTGATATGCTTTGCTCCCATCCCCATCTGATAATCTTCTTAGTTTCCAACACTTCTCTTTGGAAAGAAAGGTCACTGGAAGTACTCATGAACACTATTTAGACCCAGCCAGACTTACCTCAATGTTCACTAGCCACTGCTTTACAGCAATGAATGTTTCTCTTGCTGTTATATCATACATCACAATGACACCATCAGCTTTTCGGAAGAACTGCTTAGTAATGCTGCGGTACCTACAAATACATGATCTAAGTAGCACCACAACCATATCATGGTTAAAGGCAACAGAGCAATTGACTTGCCACAAAACTGAGATTTTGTTACTTAAGTGTATGAAAGACCCACAGTTTGAGCAAGGAGCTTTTGATCATGTCAGGCACAATATACTAGGAAGCAGATGATAGTGATGATGATGATTTATTTCTTATCTGCCTCTCACCATCGACTGAGGTGAGGTACAAAAATAATTAACAGACACACCACATGAGTTAAAACACATCACTTAAAATATTCATCAATTTAAAAGGACATCCATACAGTTTAGCAGGACAAGAAAAACACATATTAAAACAATCCACATTTAATAGTCATCATTTAAAATTCACAAGTTAAAAATCATCTGGGCAAGCCTGCCAAAAGAGACTACTCTTTAATGCTCTTTTAAATTCAGACAGCTTTTTCAGCTGTCAAATCTTTTCCAGCAGGTCATTCCACAATCTAGGGGAAGCTGAAGAAGAAGTCCTTTGGCTGACAGTTGCCAATCTAGTCTTCGGTGACTGGAGTAAATATCCACTGGAGGATCTGAGTGTATGGGGGGGGCTGATTATATAGGAGGAGGAGATCCTGTAGGTAAACTGGACCCAAACCATGTAGGATTTTAAAGGTAATAATCAGCACTTTGTACCTTGTCCAGAAACTAACTGGCAGCCAGTAGAATGATTTTAATACTGGTATAATGTGCTCATGCCTGGATGTCTCAGTAATCAATCTGGCTGCTGTGTTTTGAACAAGCTGAAGCTTCTGAACTTGGTACAGAGGTAGCCCAATGTACAGTCTTATACACAGATTTTTTAAATACATGGATTCAAGCATCCACAGTTTGAAAATGTTTAAAAAAGTATATATTTCAAATATCAAATCTTGATTTTCCATTTTTCATAAGGGACACCATTTTGCTATGTCATTATATTTAATGGGACTTGAGCATCCACAGATTTTGTTATCCATGGGGGATCTTGGAACCAAACCCCAGCGTATAACAAGGGTCCACTGTATAACACATTTCAGAAATCCTGCCTTGACATTACCAGCAGATGCACTATTATCTTTAGATTGTCCAGCTCTAGGTAGAGGTGCAGCTGGCATAACAGCTGGAGTTGACAGAAAGTACCCCTAGCCGTCACATCTATCTGAACTGTCATTGAAGTGATGGATCCCAAAGCATCCCCAACCTTTCAGGGTGAGTGTAACCCCATCCAGGACCAGTTGACACACCTCCAAACCCAGGTTAGGACCCTTGACAGTAAGCACCTCCATCTTGTCTGGATTCAGCTTCAATTTGTTTTTCCTCATCTAGCCCATTACCTCTTCCAGGGATTCATTCAGAGAAGGGACACTGTCCTTAGCTGAGTGTTTTTGAAGGCATGGAGAAATATAGCTGGGTGTCATCAGCATACTGATAACACCCTGTCCCATGCTCTGGGTGATCTCTCGCAGAGGTTTTAGGTAGATGTTGAATTGCATTGGGGATAGAATGGCACCCTGTAGTGTGCCATATAACAGCTCCTTTTTTGAGGAGCAGCTACCCTCAAGCATCATCATCTGGAACCTGCCCAAGAGATAGGACTGGAATCACTGAAGCACAATGCCTCCAGTTCCCAAATTCCTCCGGTATTCCAGAAATATACCATGGTCGATGGTATCAAATGTAACTGAGAGGTCCAAAAACACCAGCAGGGACACATTTCCTCTGTTAATGGTCAGCCAAAGATCATCCACTAGGCAGGGACATCGCCAAGGAGGGGGGTTCTTGGGGTCCTGACCGCCCCTTCCGTTAGAAAAATGAATGGTGCGTGCTGCTGCACTGCTGCACCCAAGCCCCAATATAATGATGGTACTTAGTCTGGACCCCCCCCCCCCCCTTCCTAAAATCCTGGCTACGTCCCTGCACTAGGGCCCAAAACAGACAGGCCAAATAGAGCAGCTTCTGGCCACTTCGGGGGTGTGGCGTGCAGGTGACACATGCCCTGAAGTGGCCAGAAGCTGCTCTGAAGCTAACTAAGGTGGCTGGAAGCTGCTGGCAAAGGGAGTAGCCAAAAAACCAAAACAAACAAACCACTCCTGTTTGCAGATCATTTGGGACTCTGGTGGTTGCCCACTTCAGGCCATCTTGTTGCTGTGGTCCCGAGCTGATTGGGGCTAATCACAGCTGCAGCAGCCAGAGGCTGCTCCTAGATGCCCATCTGCTTCACTCTTAAGACGACCATAGCAGTCTCAACTCTGTATCTTACTCTGATTATCACACAAAACTACAAATCTCAGAATTTCATAGCATTGAGCCATAACAATTAAAGTGATGTCAAATTGCATTAATTCTGCAGTGTAGATGCAGCCTTCCTTACCTTTCTTGCCCAGCAGTGTCCCAGAGCTGCAGCACTATGTGGCTATTATCCATTGACACTGTTTTTACACTGTAATCAACACCTATAAAGAAAAAAAAACAGGTTGCCTCCTCTCTTTCTGGATGATAGATGAAAGAATACGAAAGTATAATATATATTTATATTTGTCTTCATTCAGAAGTACATGTGTCTGCTCAGAAGTAAACCCTGTTGGTGCAGTGGTTAAATGCCTGTACTGCAACCACTCAGTCACAAATCACAAGCTTCTGAGTTCAATACCAGCCAGGGGCTCTGGTTCAACTCAGCCTAGCATTCTTCCAAGGTCGCTAAAATGAGTACTCAGCTTGTTGGAGGCAATTAGCTTACACTTTGTAAACTGCTTAGTACCTTGGTAAGTGGTATAAAAATGTACTTGCTATTGCTAAGTAAACTTCATTAATAATAATAAATATTTGTTTTTAGCCCGCCTTTCCCTATGGATTGAGGCGGGTTACAATAAAAAGAAATAAAATTACATTGTGTTAAAGGAAACATACTAGTAGCTCTTGGTTTAATCAGTTATTTTTCAATGTGCAGTAACTTCACTAACATTTTTCAAGTCAGAGAATGAATAGATATGAGACCACTAATGGTGTCACTAGGGTATTCTGTCAGTCCAATGGAGTATGACAGGCACCCCATGACAGGCAGCCACCCCACAACTCCAGTGAGTGGGAGCCCACTGGTGGAGGAAGGGATTCCATCTTGGCTGCCTAGACTGGGGCCCTGGGGATCTCCTCCCCACTTTGCACAAGGGGGAAAAGATGAGTGCAGAGGAGGAGGAGGAGGAGGAGGAGGAAGAGAATGCCACCACTGCCACCACCCTTGTAGCAGCTCCACCCAGACTGATTCCTTGAACCCCTCTGGTAGGCAGTGCTATGGGCTGAGTCCTCCCCTTCCCTTATAGTTGGGATGCGCAACCCTGGGCAGACAGCAGGAGGAAAGGGGCAGAGGAAGGAGAAGCAGCAGCAACAGACAAGGAAGGCCACTTGCTGTCTGCTCTCCCTCTCCTGCCCATACAACTGGCTCCCACAACTTGCTCTCCTTTTCTTCCCACTGCCTTGCACTTTCTTCTGGGGAAGGAGTCTGTTGCTGCCGCTGCCACTACTACTGCCTCCTTCATTTCCTGGACCGCCCAGAAGCCTTGCCAGGATTTTCCACATTTCTCTGTTGAACTTAATTGTATTTCTGCCCAATTTTCAAGGTCCTTTTGATTTCTCCTCTTAACTTCCAATGTATTAGCCACCCCTTCTAGTTTTGCATCATCTGCAAACCTGATAAGGATTCCCTCCACCCTGTCTTCTAATGACTTTATCACACGAGGGAAAATTGGGGGGGGGGTGTGTTTAAAGTGGCCCCAATGCAGGATCATTCAGAATATTGGGGACAACTCCACAGCTGCTTATCACATGACGCTGCAAGCAATCCAAACAGAATCTAGGGAGAATGTGAGGTGAATCAAGAAATGAGCCAATTCACAAAACTACTGTATTTACATGTCCATTTTGCTTGCAAATTCACTCCCTTCACGTAATTCCAGCCGTGTGGAAAGCAAGCCTCCGGATGGCTCCTTTTCCCAGATTTCCCAGCATCTCTTGCTGTGTCAGGGAGAAGCAAGCAGGCAGGCTTGATTCTTAAAGGGATACACACACACTTCCCTCTCCCCACTCCTCTCCTCCTCTTGGCTGCCTCTAATTAAGGGAACAGCTGCTGGGAGAAGGCAGAGGGAGAGGACATTTTGCTATTCCTCCTGGACTATGGAGTTTATCACACAAAGTAGACTGGGAGTTTATTTTGTGAATATCCCGGAAAAATAGCATAATTTCACGAAACGATTTCACATGAAATCACACAAAACCCACCATTAAAGTGGTCACAAAGAAGCATTAACAAACATCTTTTTACTTTTGGATTTTCAGCGATGATGCATTTCCAATATCACTTTATTTGCGCAATTCTCTGAGTAGAGTGGTGAAAGGTAAGAGTTTAGTTCATACCGAGAGCACCAAAAGAAACACCAAATCCCTCTATTCTTTCCACCATAATGCCTTTTTCATTGCTTAGGTGGGAAAATGGCAGCGGTGGCACCTCTTTGGTGCTTCTCCTCAAAGGAGAGCCAAGAAGAATCGGGCTTAGAAGGATCTGAATAAAACATTTCTGTATGAAGACAGTAAAGTTCGTAATTTACACCCTTTGTTACATTCTTCTAAGTTTTATCCTCAACTTATTCACGGGTCATATCAAAATCCATAATTTTGCACCCAACACTTGCCCTAGACTTATACATGAAGTCGATTTATAGTTGGCTATATTATTTATTTATTTATTTATTTATTTATACCCCGCCCTTCAGCCCTAATGGCTCTCAGAGCGGCTTACAATTATTAGTTTTAATAAGATAGTTCCCTGCCCTCAGGCTTACAATCTAAAAGACACAACACAAAAGGAGAAGGGAATGGTGGTGGGGAAGGGGATGATGTCCAGCGGTTCTTCTCTCCCTCTGATGCCTGGACCAAGGCAGATGGACTAGAGGGAGGGCTCTTCTTCTACAGGCTAGCCCTGGTGGAGCTGGGCCAGCCTATTCACTCCCTCCTAGCTGAAGGATGACATGGAGCACAAAGTGTGGGCAACTGTGTACAGAGAGGCTAGGTTTTGGGACTAATATTTATAGCTGAGATCCTAGCCACAAGGGTGTCAGGTGCTGTCTTGCAATGCAACAAAGACCTGATGGTCTTCCCAGAAATCAACTGTGGGATTCTGGACCACTTGATGGCTTTAACTTCAGTTTCAAAAAACAATGATAGAATTGGAATATTCCTACAGTGGATGGATAAAGAAGTTGGTTGGGACTATGGCAGGGGTCATTAGGAAGCAATATATGGTAGTATAAATGTTAGCCACATTATATACACTTATAAGTCAAGACACAGACACACATATATAAAATGTTCCATGTAACTTCATTTACATAACTTTTTAAAAACTGAGTTCCTATTCTTTCCAGATTGGGACAAATAACATGATCTCAGTTCTCCCTATACTAGATCTAATCTATTTTATCTACCCACTGTTTGAAATTCTTAGTTATCTGTTCATTAAAAAAACCCTACTTTAATATTTGCTCATATTTGTTTTCTTTCACAACTCAATCATTAATTGAAATCTCACTCCTCACAGGTGATTATTACCATTTCCCCCCATTTTTCCTACCACAATGGGGAAGAACAATAATATCTAAATTAGGCTTAATAATTTATTATCTAATAGAAATGTTTACCTACCTTTCTCTGCCAGATATTATGAAATATTCTGCAAATGAGGATATGCAGTGGTCAAGTCTGTTGACTTTCTGGAGTCAATCTGTGAATGTCTACAACTTGGTCACTCACATTCAGATGTAAATGCTAAGAATCCCAGATGTGTTTCATGTAAACTATGATTTATTGTGTGTATGTGATTTCCCACTTCTACTTTTTGGGAAGCAATAACAGTAAATAGCCACAATCTTATTTAAGTGACTTTCGACACTATTAATATAGCTTGTAGTTATCATACATTCATAAAGTTTATCGTTTGTCAGTTTTTTCATAAATAAATGTTGATACTTATTAAATATCAGACATCATTGTAACAGGCACAGAATCTAGTGACATGAGCATCATTATGTATTTCTTTCCATTCTGAGATTACTTACCAACAGTAGCAGCAGTACCAGAGGAAAAATGGTCTTCACAGAACCGTCTCAAAAAGGAAGTCTTTCCTACACTTGAATCACCCACCAAAATAATCTTGAATAAACAATCTGGGGCAAAAACCAACTGTTCATCCTTCAAGCAAACACAGATATAAGACGGTCAGTCAATTACACTGTACCTTTGGATTGTTTTTCTTTTTGAGCATTCTTCATCATGGAATATTAAGAAAGCTATATTTTACTTTTTTTGGTATACATTTCTATAGTCTGCATTTTGATACTAAAGATCAGATCCAGACTACTACTACCAATACTACTACTACTTTCTTCTTCTTCTTCTTCTTCTTCTTCTTCTTCTTCTTTATATAGCGCTTTAGGTTTACACAGCACTGTACATACAAACAATAAAATAAATAAAAGTAAACCTGCCCATGGTGTACAATCTAAGAAATAATAACATAATTCATATAAATAATACATAACAATACAGGAAAGGGTTCAATAAAGTAAGGCAGGCAACAAATTAAAAACATCAAATAACTTAGTTGAACCTAGAACTAAAATCAGTTGGACAAGTTAACCTTAGGGATGAAACAAAATTAAAATGGGGATAGGCCATAACTATAATGAGGAACTAGCCTGATATCTGCTGAAATGCTAACTTTGCTAAGATTAGTACATACAGTAAGTCATTCACTTGGGTTTACTTACAGAACCCCCTGTAGATCCCAAGATCCTTTGATCCCAGTAGCCATGGATCCCATTATATACAATAGCAAGGACGTAGCCGGGGGGGGGGGGGGTTGGGGGGTCGGAACCCTCCCATCAGGCCCTGGGGGCGTTCAAGCTCCTTCTTCCCCCCTCCCCTCCATTAAAACCACGGCGAGGGAACAGAGGAAAGACAAAACAAAAGTTCCTCTTTTCCCTCTACTCCGTGGCTTTAATGGAGGGGGGAGGGAGGAGGGAGGAGGAAGGAGCTTGAACGCCAAGCTCAGAGAGAGAGAGAGAGGGAGGGAGAGAGGGAGGGAGTCCCTGTGACTCCTTTCGCTTTAATTTCCTTCAGAGTCCGGCTTCCACTCCTCCTTCTCCTCCCCCCTTCCTCCCTCGGGGAGAACTGAAGAAAAGAAGGAAAAGGTGACTTCTAACTTTTAGCTGTTATATCTCCATGTACAATATAGTATAATAATAATAATAATAATAATAATAATAATAATAATAATAATATCCCTTACCCAAAGTGCTGAGGATTAGATGTATTTTGGATTTTGGAGTTTTTCAGATTTTGGTATATTTATATACAGTATTATGTCTAATGAGATATTATACTGGGAGATGGGATCCATGTATGTTTCATATGCATCTCATAGACATAGACTGAAGGTAATTTAATGCACAATATTTTTAAAATAATGTTGTGCTTCTGCATACTGAGCTTCAGCAAAACCCTGAGACCACTATGCCTTGTATAATTCAATCATTCAGTAATTGATCTAAACCTTCAGGATTTCCAAGTTTCCTTGAGTTGGGGGTCAGACTAGATGCTCTCAGGGTCAGTTTGGGGTTTCAGAAGTCCAGAGAAAGAGACTCAGACTCTACTCTGGACATTTCTCCTGAGAATGGACTCAGGTTTTCAAAAACAGTCATTTCTGGATTTTTGCAACAACAAAAAAGAGGAGGGTCTGTGATGCAAAAAGCAAGAGGCTTCCTTCCAGCCTTGTTTTTTCTCTTTTTAAAAACACAAATAGTATAAAATACAGTTAGCTGGCCCTTTTTCAGCATGTCAATGGGGATGCTTTGATGGAGAGTTCCTGCATGGCAGAATGGGGTTGGACTGGATGGCCCTGACAAAGAAGGCTAAATGTCTCACAAAACTACAATACCTAGATGTTGTTGTTGTTGTTATTTTCTTATATCCCGCCTTTCTCCCAATATACGGACTCAAGGTGGTGATTTTCCATAGCATTAATCTATAGTATATCTTTCTACAATGCAGATGGACACCTCCATTACATAATTTGTTGAGGATGCTTTGACTGGGAGTTCCTGCATGGCAGAATGGGGTTGGACTGGATCAGGGCCCTTCTAGGGGTCTCTTCTAACTCTGTGATTCCATGATTCTGTAGCACTCTGAGCCTACTGTGATTTTAATAGTTTTTAAATGTATAAAGGTATAAAGTCTTATAATGCAAGCCATGCACTGATGGCCATGCACTATAATTTTTTATTGATTGATTTTATACTCTGCCTTTCTCCCAAAATAGGATTCTCTTAAAGGGGTTTGTTTAATATAAAAAGAAAGGAACGTATAATGGCTTGGAATTAAAAATTATGGTAGATAGATAGATAGATAGATAGATAGATAGATAGATAGGTCTTGGAATTAAAAGGTGTGTGTGTGTGTATCTCAAAATTAAAAATCCCTCTTGGAAGTGAGAATGAAATGTGTGGATGCAGCCTGGGTTCGTAGCTCAGCTCAGATGTTGGAATACAGTGTCTCAAAGCATGAGCAGAGTGTCTCTGAGCATGAACAGAGTGGCTGCCGCTCATTGCTTGAGCAGCTGCACTTTGCTTTATCGAGCTGAATTTATCTGATGTAAACACCTTCAGAGGAAGGACTCAGTTTGCATCTGCACTGAAAAAATAATCCAGTTTGATGCCACTTTAACTGCCCTTGGCTCCATGTTGTGAAATGCTGGGATTTGTAGTTTGTTGTGGCACCTGACAGATGACTCAACTACAGTTCCCAAGATTCCATTGCACGAAGCCATAACGGAAGTTAAAGTGGTGCCATCAAGGTGTCGCGGGTAAACGCTCGACCCTCTTTTTGTGTCTTGGGGGGGGCTCTTAGCCTCTCAAAATGGTGGCACTTAGTCTTGACCCCCCCCCCTTCCCAAAATCCTGGCTACGTCCTTGACAATAGCATAGTAAAACAGTGACCCTTATACAAAATTGCAAAATCTTAGTAAAGTATTGACCAGACAATGCTGCTGTTAGCTGGATCCACGTCTGACTGAACAACAATACTGAGGGAACACTCAAAGAAGAATTAATACCCCCCCTATTAAGGACTATAAATGTCATTGATCGGGGAAATTACTCGGAATCCTGGCGCTATTCGGTAACAACCTTAATACATAAAGAGGGTAAAGACCCTGAGTTAATAGAAAATTATCGCCCGATATCTCTTCTAAATATTGATTATAAGATTTTTACTTCTATCCTTGCTAATCGATTGAAAAAGATACTAACATCTATAATAAGTTCAGACCAAGCAGGTTTTTTACCGAAAAGGCACCTGAAAGATAATATCAGATTAATTGTTAACGTGATAGAGTTCTTCCAGATGTATAAAAGTAGAAAATTGGGGTTAGTATTCTTGGATATTGAAAAAGCATTCGATAGTGTGAATTGGGATTTCTTAGAGATTGCAATGGACGAATGGGGAATAAAGGGCAGATATAATAATTGGATAATGAATATATATAGCAAACAGATTTCAAGGATTATTGTAAATGGGGAAAAGACGAATCCAATTAATATTGAGAAAGGGACCCGCCAAGGTTGTCCCCTTTCACCATTGCTTTTTATACTTGTAATGGAAATATTTAGTAATAAAATAAGGAAAGATGATAGGATCCAAGGTTTGGAATTTCCCAAATATAAATTTAAACTCCGTGCGTTTGCGGATGACTTGGTGATTATTTTGGAGAACCCTAAAAAATCAATCCAAATATTAGAAGAAGTTTTGGAGGATTTTGGTATATTATCAGGGTTTAAGGTGAACAAAAGGAAAACTGGGATCCTACTTAAAAATTTGTCCAAAAGGGAATCTGAGGAATTAGGATCTCTTACTCAATTTCAGCTGATTAATAAAATTAAATATCTAGGTATAACTTTGACAGAGAACAACCAAGATTTGTATATAAATAATTATGTTCCGGTCTGGGAGAACATAAAGGGCGATTTAAAAAAATGGGGAAAACAACGATTATCGTTGTTAGGAAAGATTTACCATTGTATATGTTACTATATATATTTTTTTCTCTCTGTCCATAAAAGCTCAGTAATATTGTATATTTGTATCTCCAGATGGTATATGTATGGATATTTAATGGAAATAAAAAAAATATACTGAGGGAACACTCATTAATTGCTCTGACCCTATCTGAAAAGAGGCCGCAAATGGAGAGCCAGAGAGTGCTATCCTTGACCCTTGGGCCTTTTTAAGAACTTTATAAATAATATGGGAAAAGTATTAGGGTGCAAATCATATGAAGTGAGGGGTGACAGTTAAGACTGAATTACAATTAAAAGTTATCTTAATATTTTGAATAAGCTCAAACCAGAAGGTGGCATTCAATAAAGTTATATGCAAGTCCTGCATTAATGTATAAATAGACAAAGGCACAAGTGTAAGATTGCAGACACCTTGTTTGGCACCAGGTTTTATAGGAAAAAGAAGAGCCCAACAATTGTGTCAAAACCTGCTCCTACAAAACAAAAATTAAAAGCAATGAGATTTTGTTGCTTACGTTTGATAATGTTTCCATTCCTACAGGTTGCCACCTGGGAGAGGAAGGTGTCTTTTCAGTAGGTGAATCTATTTGGGTCCCATTCATTTCCCTTTCTGGAAGGACATTTTCATCTTCTTCAGACCATTTGGGTAGCTGCCTCCCTGACCTATTGAGAAGTTGGGGCAGAGGATCTTCTTCAATTGATATAATTCTCTGGAGTCGCTTTCCATGAGCCAGTCCTCCAGCATTAGCAGGGTCAGAATCAAATGAAAGATGTCCATTCAAGCTGAGAGAATTTCTTCTTCTTGAGGTGCTAAATGTATCTTCGTCTTCAGAAGACTGGCTAGAAAATTATTAGAAAAAGTATTATCATAGAATCATAGAATCGTAGAGTGCATAATAAGAATAAAATGATTATACAAAAAGCAGAAATACAAACTAAAGAAAACAACAAACATAATCCAAAGTACATAATATAACATAATGCCTAATAAAGATACAAAATCTAAAATCTATAATACACAACATGGTAACAATTAAGGCATGACATCTAGATGGCAATTCCTGACATTCCCCTGGCAGCAAAATAACAAAAAGACAATACAATATTGCAATACAGCAATAAAACAACAAGAAGAGAACATGGTCCCTTTACTCCCACAAACATTATATAATAATAGCAAATGCAACTCTAATGGAATGCAATGCAATACAATATAATACAACTCTAATACAATACAACACAATACACATAATTCCCCTTCACATATACAACAAAAATGGCAAATATAACAATGACAAAACAAAATAAATAAATAATTAAAACCAATTAGTCAAACATTCAAAACAATCAGCCTCCACCTGAGTCCTCTGGTGCCTTTTGAGGCTCTGTGGTGATGTTGGGTGGGGCAAGGCAGTCCCTCTTCCACAGGCATGCTTCTCTCTCAAACAGTTGGGCTGGAGTGATGTTCCTGGGCTCAAAGATCTTGTGAGCCAGCTTTTAAAGGTGCCTCTCTCACAGGCATGCCTGTCTCTCAAACAGCTGGGCTGGAGTGATGGGAAACGCATTGGACCTGCAGATCACTCACATGGAGGATGACGCCACCAATGCTATTGAAAGGCAGGTCCACGGCAAGGTTCTGACACCAGCTTCCACCCCACTACTGCCTTCCTTGGAAAGGATAGCCAAGTGCTCTTGGGATGCACCAGCTTCTGTGATGCCTAGGACCAGGAAGATTGAATCCTTGTATAGGATTTCGCCATCACAATCTTCTTGGTTGTTTGCCCATCCCAAACAGAACTCTGCTATGTCAAAGGGTCTCAGCAGTCCTTCATGCTGAAGACTTCCACTTTGCCTGCTGACCTGGAAGCGAAGAAAGTTGATGACCTGGCTAAGAAAGCCTATGCCTCCTCTGTTCTTGGACTCAAATTGGTGAATTACAATGCCTGTATGGGAGCGTACATACAGTGTTTGATGGAAAGGATCTCCCCTATCATTCTGGACGTCCCAGATGATACTCAGGCCATCCTGATGGAGATCAGAGACGAGGGTCATTCTACTGGGAGCTGGCTTATAATTTCAGCCTGACGCTCAGCCAAGTCGATGGCAGCTGCCATTGCTTTGAGAAGGCTCGCTTGGCTTCATTCCTCGAATCTGAACCCGAACGCAAAGGCCACCATTGAGGACATGCCATTCAATGACGCAGGCCTGTTCAGTTGTGGGACGGATGAGCGCTTCAACTTCAAGTACCGTATGAAGGTGGCTGCCAAGAAACTTGGTATGTCCACGCCTTCTCAACCCTCTTTTCGAAAGCGTTTTGGAGGTCAGCGACAGTGGTATGGCCAGGGCCAGCAGCCCTTTCAACAAGACTGCCCAACAGAAACACCAGAGGCAGCGCTACCTGTCCCAGTCATCTTCTTCTTCTGGCCACCGCCAGCCCCTACTCAGTACCGAAAGAACTACCGCAAATAGGATACTGACCAGGGCAAGAAGAGACCCTGAAGGGTTGCTGTGTGCTCCGTCATCTGCTCCAGCTCCTCCTTCTGTGACATTCTGAGGCCCTTCTCTGACACCTGGGTCACTGTGGCTTCCAACTCTTGGGTCCTTGACATTGTCGGTAGAGGCCCTCAAGTTCGAAGAGCTCCCCCCAACTGGAGCTGTTGTTTCCACACACCTCCTAGGACACCCTTCTCGATGAAGTTCGCTCTCTTTTGACAAAAGGAGCAATTTCACCTGTGGACCCTCCGGATATTTTACGGTCCCCAAGACCGATGGCGGCCTTAGATCCATTTTAGATCTGTGACTCCTGAACTCTTATTTGGCCTACTGTCAATTCCACATGGTAACTCTTGCCTCTATTTTGCCCTTATTGCATCAGGGTCTGTGGTTCAGGATGATCGACCTGAAGGACGCGTATTTCAGTGTGGGGATTCAAAAGAGTCACCAGAGGTTCCTGACCTTTGCCGTCGGTCCCAACATGTACCAATACAAGGTTCTTCCCTTCAGCCTCTCCACAGCTCAAAGACTCTTCACCAAGTGCATGGCTCCAGTGGTGGCTTATCTTCACTAATGAGGTTCCAGAGTCTTCTCGTACCTGGACGACTGGCTCCTCGCGGCCCCCTCCGAGGACGAATTACGGAGAGAAGTCGACTTCATGGTGAACTTGGAGAAGTCACATCTCACCCAGTCAAGCAGATCATGTTCATTGGCACCATCCTCCACTCTGAAGACTGCATCGCCTATTTCCCTCAGGACCGTTTCCAAGCTCTTTGCACTGCAGTCAGGACTTGTCTCGCTCACAGACGAGTGAGGGCCAGCGATGTCCAAATAGCCCTGGAACACATGGTCTCCATGACGTTCGTGACTCCGTGGGTTTCGGCCCCTCCAGTCATGGTCCCTGTCGGCTTTCAATGCAGTGACGGACCCTCCGTCCAAGTTGATCATGGTCCCGAGGCCAGTTTCCCACTCGCTCCGCTGGTGGCTCGACTCCCAGAACATTCGCATCAGCATGCCTTTTTCGCTTCCTCAGCCTCAGGTCACCATAACCACCAACACATCCATGGAAGGCTGGGGAGCCCAGACCTCAGGCCTCTTCATCAAAGACAAGTGGTCCCTGGATGATCAAGTGTTCCACATCAATGCTCTCGAGATGCTTGCTGTGGAAAAGGCCCTGAGAGCCTTCGAGACGAATTTGTCCAACAAGGTACTTCTTCTGACAGACAATACCACAGTTATAGTGTTGTTCTGACAGACAACACCACAAACAAGGGGGCACCAGCTCACAGACCTTGCTCGACATCAAGTTCCGTATCTGGGAGTGGTACATTCCAAGAAGGATTCTGCTCCAAGCAATCCACTTGCCAGGAGAAGAAAATGATTTGGTCGACCAGCTCAGCAGGTCTTCCATCACTTGCCATCCCGAAACAGTTGACAACCTCTTCAGTCGGTGGGGAACCCAGCAGATCAACCTCATTGTGACCACTCTCAACAGCCACTGTCCCCAGTTCTACTCCTGATTGCGCAACGAGAACTCCCTCAGAAACTCATTCAACTTCACTTGGTCAGGATAGATGCTTTACGCCTTTCCTCCATTCCCACTGATCACCATGGTGGTGTCCAAGATGACAAGAGACCGCTCGGATGCCATCCTGATCACCCCTTGGTGGTCGAGACAACCGTGATTTCCATACCTGCTCTATCTCTCCCGGAAAGACTTTCTCCATCTCGAGTTTCGTCCAGATCTCCTCACTCTCCAGGATGGCTGGGTTCGACATCCGAATATCAACAACCTACCGATGGTGGCGTGGAGACTCCATCCCTAGACTCACTTCCTCCCTCGGTACAAATGGTGATCCTGGCTGCCCAAAAGCCGGCTACCAAGAAATCCTATGCTTCCAAATGGAAGATATTTGCTGATTTTCTCTCTGCGAGAGACTTCTCTCCATCCCGGGTGTTGACATCAGTGGTGCTGGAGTTCCTGATGGCACTCCTGGATTCAGGGCTGTGCCTCACCTCCATCAAGTGTTATCTTTCTGCCATCTGTTCCCACTATCAATTTGATGGCAAGCCTTCATTTTTCAGGGACCCTCTTGTGAAGAGCTTTCTGAAAGGTTGCAACAACCTCCATCCTCTGGTCTCGGTAACAACACCTGCTTGGAGTCTGGATGCTGTGCTGTCTTCTCTGCAATCCAAGCCCATTGAACCCATGACCACAGCTGACTTGTGGCTGTTGACTTGGAAGACAGCTTTCCTTGTGGCCATTACCTCTGCCCACCGTACGGGTGAACCCTGTGCCTTGCGGAGGGATCAGCCTTTCCTTAGGTTCCATAAGGATAAGGTTGTCCTCCGTATCAACATTACTTTTTTGCCTAAGGTGGTGTCATCCTTTTACATAGAATCATAGAATCATAGAGTTGGAAGAGACCGCAAGGGCCATCCAGTCCAACCCCCTGCCATGCAGGAAATCCAAATCAAAGCATCCCTGACAGATGGCCACCCAGCCTCTGTTTTAAGACCTCCAGGAAGGAGACTCTATCACCCTCCAAGGGAGTGCATTCCATTGTCGAACAGCCCTTACTGTCAGGAAGTTCCTCCTAATGTTCAGGTGGAATCTCTTTTCCTGTAGCTTGCATCCATTGTTCCGGGTCCTGTTCTCTGGAGCAGCAGAAAACAAGCTTGCTCCCTCTTCAATATGACATCCCTTCAAATATTTAAACAGGGCGATCATATCACCTCTTAACCTTCTTTTCTCCAGGCTAAACATCCCCAGCTCCCTAAGTCGTTCCTCATAGGGCATGGTTTCCAGACCCTTCACCATTTTTGTCGCCCTCCTTTGGACACGCTCCAGTTTCTCAATGTCCTTTCTGAATTGTGGCACTCAGAACTGGACACAATATTCTAGGTGGGGCCTGACCAAAGCAGAATACAGTGGCACTATTACTTCTCTTGATCTAGACACTATACTTCTATTGATGCAGCCTAAAATAGCATTGGCCTTTTTAGCTGCCGCATCACACTGTTCACTCATGTTCAACTTGTGGTCTACTTGGACTCCTAGATCCCTTTCACACGTAGTTTCATTCAGCCAGGTGTCACCCATCCTATATCTGTGCATTTTATTTTTCCGCCCTAAGTGCAATACCTTACATTTCTCCGTGTTGAATTTCATTTTGTTAGCTTTGGCCCAGCTTTCTAGTCTATTCAGGTCATTTTGAATCTTGATCCTGTCCTCTGGGGTATTAGCTATTCCCCCTAATTTGGTATCATCTGCAAATTTGATAAGTATGCTCCCAATTCTGTCATCCAGGTCATTGATAAAGCTGTTGAATAGCACTGGGCCCAGGACAGAGCCCTGTGGGACCCCACTGGTCACTTTTCTCCAGGATGAAAAGGAGCCATTGTTGAGCACCCTTTGGGTTCGGCCGGTCAACCAATTACAGATCCATTTAACAGTTCCTTTGTCTAGCCCACATTTTACAAGCTTGTTTGCAAGAATGTCATGGGGAACCTTGTCAAAGGCCTTAGTGAAATCAAGATATACTATATCCACAGCATTCCCTTCATCTACCAAGCTGGTAATTTTATCAAAGAAAGAGATCAAGTTTGTCTGGCATGACTTGTTTCTCTGAAACCCATGTTGACTTTTTGTGATTATGGCATTGCCTTCTAGATGTTCACAGACTCTCTGTTTAATGATCTGCTCCAGAATCTTTCCTAGTACTGATGTCAGACTAACTGGACGATAATTGTTGGGATCCTCTTTTTTCCCCTTTTTGAAGATGGGGACAACGTTTGCCCTCCTCCAGTCTGCTGGGATCTCTCCTGTTTTCCAGGAGTTTTCAAAGATTATTGCCAATGGCTCCGATATTACATTTGCCAGTTCTTTTAATACCCTTGGATGGAGTTCATCTGGTCCTGGAGACTTAAATTCATTTAGATTAATAAGATATTCCTCTACTATCTCTTTACTTATTCTGAGCTGAAATTCCTCTATTCTGTCCTCTGCTCCATTATCCTCAGGTTGAGCACCCTTTGCCTTTTCTGAGAAGACTGAGGCAAAGAAGGTGTTAATTCTGCCTTTTCTCTGTCTTCTGTTAGCATTTTGCCATCTTCTCCACGCAGTGGCCCTACCGTTTCCTTCTTCTTCCTTTTGCTGCGGACATATCCAAAAAAGCCCTTTTTATTGTTCTTAACCTCTCTAGCAAGCCTGAGTTCATTCTGCGCTTTAGCTTTTCTGACTTTACCCCTACACATGCCTGCTATTTCTTTGAATTCCTTTTTTGTGATTTCCCCCTTTTTCCATTTCTTATACATGTTCCGTTTCAAACTTAGCTCGGTTGAAAGTTCCTTAGTCATCCATCCTGGTTTCTTGAGACACCTCTGATTTTTCTTTCTCACTGGAACTGTTTGAAATTGTGCCTTCAGTATCTCCCTTTTGAGAAAGTCCCATCCGTCCTGAACTCCTTTATCTTTTAGTATTTCTGACCATGGAATTGCCCTCAATACTTCTCTAAGTTTACTGAAATCCGCTCTCCTAAAGTCTAGGATGCGTGTCTGACTATGCCTGGCTTCTCCTTTCCACTGTATTTCAAACTCCAGGAGAACATGGTCACTTCCACCTAATGATCCCACCACTTGCACCCCATTAACCAAGTCATCCTTGTTGGTTAGGATCAGATCTAAAATAGCTGACCCCCTTGTTGCCTCTTCCACCTTTTGGACCATGAAATTGTCTTCCAGGCAAGTGAGGAATTTGCTAGGCCTTGAGGATTTTGCTGAGTTTGACTTCCAACAAATATCAGGATAGTTGAAGTCGCCCATCACTACTAGATCTCTCTTTTCTGACTGTGTGGTCATCTGTTCTAGAAAGATATCATCCAATTCCTCAGTCTGACTTGGGGGTCTGTAGTAGACTCCCACCGTAACATCCTTGTTCTTTCCCTCCCCTTTAATTTTTACCCAGATGCTCTCCACCTGGCTTCCTGGATTGATGTCCTGGATCTCTTCACTGGTGTAAATATCTCTGACATATAGTGCTATTCCTCCTCCTTTCTTGTTTGGCCTATTTTTCTTAAAAAGCTTATACCCCTCTATTTCCACATTCCAATCATGAGACTCATCCCACCAGGTTTCAGTGATGCCTATTATATCATATTTGCTTTGTTGTACTAGGAGTTCGAGTTCATCTTGCTTATTTTCTATGCTCTGTGCATTAGTGTAGAGACATCGCAGACCATGGTTCCCTTTTACTTGCTGCCTGTGCAAGTTTTTTTTGCCTCCCACTGTTGGGTCCTTGCACTTTTTTTCTTGTTTCCTCTATGTCAGTTTGACTATTTTCGCCATCCCTTTCGCCTTCCTTAATATTGTCTCCCTTCCCCTTGGAACTCAGTTTAAAGCCCTCCTGATCAAGTTCTTGAGACTGTTGGCAAAAACATTTCTTCCAACTGGCGTGAGATGCAACCCGTCTGTTGCAAGAAGTCCCTCCTCATGGAACCGCAGCCCATGATCGAAGAATCCAAATCCTTCTCGGCGGCACCATCTGCGAAGCCAATTGTTCACATCCGCTATTTTCCTCTCCCTTCCTGGACCATGCCCTTCAACTGGCAGAAGAGACGAGATGACAACCTGTACATCCATTCCTTTCAGCTTCCTACCAAGCGCCTTGTAATCCCTTTTGATGTTCTGAAGGCTGTGTCTTGCAGTATCATTAGTTCCCAGGTGGACCAAAAGGAAGGGGTATTTGTCAGTAGGCTTGACCAGTCTTGTCAGCCTCTCTGTCACATCACGGATCTTTGCACCTGGAAGACAACACACCTCTCGAGACATCTTGTCAGGCCTACATATCACTGCTTCTGTACCCCTCAGCAAGGAGTCCCCCACTACGACCACACGCCTCCTCCTAGGCTTAGCAGCGACTGTTCCCTCGGGTGGGACTCTCAGGCTCCCCTGCTCTGTCCCTGAAGTTTGTTCATGCTGCTCTTCTCCATCCTCCTTAATAAGGGAAAGAGCTTCAAATCGATTCCCTAGCTGCAAGCTCCCAGAACAATCCCTTCTTGGCTTACTTCTCTTTGTGACATTCCTCCAGCTGTCTGCCTCCTGTGTATGGCAAGTGACCTCTTCCACCCTAGCATCTTCCTCTGCATGGTACTCATCCAAGATCGTTAGTTCTATTGTGTCCAGGAAATCCTCTTGTTCCCTAATATGCTGAAGTGTAGCTACTCTTGACTCCAGCTGCTGCACTTTCTCCTCCAAGAGTGCTACCAACTTGCACTTGGTGCATGTGAAGTTCTTGACTTCTGTAGGCAAGAAGAGAAACATCCCACAAGAGTTGCAGGTGACTACAGCAGATCCCTCGTTGTCCATACTGCAAAGTCTTTAGTAATGACTATAACAGTCAATCTACTGGGAATACTACTTTAAAGGAATGTCCTGACTGCTATCTGATACTTAAAGGCAAGGTTATATTTCAATATCTGATTCTAATCTGATGCCACTTGAGTCGAATTGTTGAGTTAAAGAAAACTAAAACTCGCGCGCCATTAGGCGCACGGCTCTGGAAGTTGGTATATAAAGCTAGTCTGCTAGCTCCGCCCCCCTTGTGACTCACAGATGTGACTCACAGAAGCTTCACCCCTTCAGCACGAGCACACAGTCTCAAGCACATGTGTCATGACATTGTTTTACTGACCTGGCCTCGAACCTGACCACCGATACCAAACGTTGACTGCACACCTTGGCCTTCTATTTGAACAGAACTGAGGGTTCGAGCCGTTCCGACAGACTGTTCCAGTGATATCCGGAACTGAAAAAGGGACTACCTGTGACTGCTAAGAGGCTTTCCAAATGGGTGGCTGGAAGCATCCACCTCTGCTATGAACTGTCGGACAGACCTCTCCCAGCCAGGGTTCACTCCCATGCAACTAGGACGGTAGGGGCATCCTCTGCTTTTTTGACTGGGGTCCCCTTGGAGGATGTCTGTAAAGCTGCGGTTTGGTCTCAGCCCCTTGACTTTCATCAAACATTATAGGCTGCTCACCAGGGCCAAACGGGACACAGCATTTGGGAGGGCAGTGTTAGTTTCAGGTTTACATTGATTTGCACTGCATTTCTATTAGTTTACAAGCTGTTGACAATGAATGTCTTAATTGCCAGAATTGGCATGGTTTACACAAGTTTTGACATGGTTTACACAAGTCCTTCATGACTTAATATGTTGAAAAATGTGCCTTATGACTTGAACATGTTTCATTGTAGTTGATTACTTAAAGTACTATTTATGAAGTACTAAGCACAGCAAACACAGCTTTGGCTCAAAGATCTTTATTGTGTGGTTTAATAAACACAGCTTTAATTGAACCTAACTTTGGTGTCATGACACTCCCTCCACCACTGACCTAAGCTTGTCAGTCTAACCCATTTGTATGATTTGCAGAGACCACAAAGAAGAAGGACTGTCATGGCCAGCCAAGAGCAGGACTCGGAGGATGAGAAGGAGGACGGGTCTACTCAGGAGCAAGGGGTAATTGAGGCTGCACCTGGTGTTAATTCTGCTCTGCCAGAGCCCAGCCCTGATCTCCCAGCCCCAGAGGAGGAGGTTCAGCCAGGTCCTAGTGCTGATGGGATTCCTTTGGTGGTACAGCAGCCTAGTGGTGACTCTGGGGAGGAACCAGACCTGGAGGTTCCCTCCTTTAGGCAACACAGGGCTGAGAGTGCTGGCAGATGCAGGTCCAGGAGGATTGCTGAGAGACAATTGGCAAACAAGCCTCAGCTGGCACCAAGGAGGGAATCTCCTACTTAACCACCTGTGAGATGCTAACTCGGTGCCAGAATTTATTGCATAATCCTTTGGTGTGACTGCTGCCTGCACTGGCTTTATGTATCTTGACCTAGGAATGAACTGGACTCTTGCTACCTTCTGGCTGACCTGACTGTGGACTGGACTGACTATTGTGATCTCTGTTCTCCTGACTTTGGCTTTGGCTTTTAGTTTGCTCTTTCTCTCAATCCCTGCAAGGTTTGTGGACTATTTCCAGCTGCAGAGCTAATTACCTTGCTGAGCCCTCCTTATTGGTGTGTGTTTGTGTGTGCTGGCTGTAGTCCAGGACAGGTTGCTCACCTGTAATGGTATTTCTTCGAGTGGTCATCTGCAAATACATACAAATCCCACCCATCCTCCTCTCAGCGTCCTGCTCTACATTGGCTCATTCTTATGTCAATTACGTGATGAAAATTTCGGAACAAGGGGAAAGAGTGGGAAGACAGGGGACTTATAAGGGATGGGCAAAGCTACTGTCAAAAAGTTGCAAAGTTAACTTTGCCCAGTGATTCCAGAAGTTTCTGAGCAGAACTGCACAGGTGCAGTACAACCCATTTGTATGTATTTGCAGATGACCACTTGAAGAAATACCATTACAGGTGAGCAACCTATCCATATCCTTGCCTTGTAATAGTACTACTTTTGGTTCCAGGTCCAGTTTCTACAAAATGGAGCATACTGAGTCACCCACAGAGGAAGATGATAGTATATAAATAAAAATGTAACTGGAGATGATTAAAATAGGTAGAGAGAATAAATACTTAAATAAAGGGCTACTTTGTATACTAATTTGAAATATGTCTTGTATTTTGTATGTTACCTGAAAAATACATGAAATGCAGACTGGGAAAACAGAAGCCTTACCTCTTCAGTGAGCCTCTTCTGTCAACATATCTGCCGATGATTGAGCCTGACCTTTGTTTCCAGCTGGCAGGTGGACCACTCTTATGTTTCTGTAGCAATATTATTTTAAAATTTGACTCATTGTAGTTATTAATACTAACAAAATGGGAGTTTCAATGCCAGTATTCAGAACAATATATCCCAACACAATTCCAATATACTGAAAGGAAACTACATTTCCACCCTATTCTTCATGCTTTTGTGAGTAATTTTTGAAGCTCCTGGAATCCTTCTAAGTTGAAAATATGTTTTCAGATGAAAAAGGAGAACTGGTACCTCTGGAAGCCTACAGGACTGGCAAATTTCCTTTAAAATGAAGTGAAAGGCTTCCTTACACCTTACATTCCCAACCTTTAGAAAGAGTTTTGATGGACTCTTTGTTGGGTTTCTAGACACATCAACTTTCATGGGGGGAGGATGTGCAGCCTGCAGCATGTTTCAAGTACAGAAAATTAGCCCCTGGAATTCTGGAGCTTGCCTACCCCTGCATTACAAGATAACAGATGTCTGGTGCTCTATTAATGCTAGATCTGAGGTCAAATGTTCAGCTACAACTCAAGGCATGAGTACCCCAGGAAGAGCATCTGAGAGCTCTGAGAGGAACAATGGAGGACAGAAAGAGGAAGACTGCATACCAGAGATGGATAGACTCAATCACGTAAGCCACAGACTTGAGCCCAACAACTGAGGATAGGTTGTCTTGAAGAAGTCTCATTCATGGGGTTGCCATGAGTTGAGGTCTACTCAAAGGCAACTAACAACAAAGAGCACCAGACATCAACTACATTGTTTAGATCTTCCAAACTCAGAGCTGTGGACTTCTTGATTGAGTCTATCTACTTGTACTCTGATTTTTTCTCTTTTCCTATCACCTTCCACTTCACTGGGCATTACTGTCACTTCCAATCTGTCATGTTGTCACATGATATGTCCAAAGTACGACAGCCCCAGTTTATTCATCTTGGCCTCAGTTCAGGCTTGATTTGCTCTGTAATGCATTCATTTATCTTTTGTTAGTGCATAGCATTTGCAGAATCTCCAGAACTACATTTCAACTACATAATTTTCTTTCTGTCAGCTTTATTCACTGTCCAGCTTTCATATCCATACAGACAGATCATAGATAACATGATGTGGATGATTCTGCCTTTGGCATTTAATGAAATATCTTCATATTTGATTAACAAATGTTGTGGCACATCCATTTCTTTTAGACCAATCCACAGTTTTTCATAATCTATCAAATCCTTTAATATTATTAAAGCACAGATAGATTTTCTTCTGAAATTCTTTTATATGCTACATTAGCCAACATGTATTTGCAGTATGATCTCTAGTACGTCTTCCTTTTCTGAACCCAGAAAAGGTTGTCTGGCATTTCTTTTTGCATATATGGTAAAATCTCTGCTCACCAACCTAGGAAATAAGGCCAGATACAAGATGATGGGTTGAAAATTGGGTCACTTTAATCAATTTATTACTTTATTCTATTTATTGTTTCTTATGGAGAGCGGCAACTAACGGGTAGTAGCCTAGTGTGGGAGCAGCTGCGGCAAATGGTCTTTCCCCCAGATCTCCTCTGCAGCTTCCTCTGGGCAATAACATCTGAACCCTAAGGAAAACCCAAAGGTGGGTTACTCCCCAGCTGGCCTGCATCAGAAAGACCATCCTCCAAGCTACAGGTCTTAAAGAGAGGGTTTATCCTTCAGGCCAGCCTCAAGGGATGTCTCTTTCCCCATCTCCCTAGTCACAGGACCTAAGAGGCAGTTTAAGAGACACCCCCCCTTTCACCAAAAGTGGTGCCCTAGGTGCTCATCATACTCAAAATCTTCCTCACTACCTGCCAGGTGACCACCTATTTGGACTCCACCCTAGCCATTTGCCCATGTCTGACTGTAACAGTATGGGATAGGCAAAAAAGTCCATGGAAAAGGGGGAAAATCCTAGCTGGTCCCAAAGAAACCAAGCAACTTCATACTTTAACAACAGTGGGAGGGTAGATTGAGTGCTTGAGTAGATTGAGAAGCTGGGGATGGCAGTGCCATAAATAGCCTCTGGCCTTGCCTTGCCTCCACCTACCATTGGCAAACTTACTGTGGCACATTTTTAAATCTTGGGCTCTCCTTCCCAGGAGGCCATTGAAATGGGCCTTCCCCCCAAACAACTTTGCCATGGGGGGGGGGGAATCTTCATACTCAAAATCTTCAGCATAACTTTTTCACATGGGAGATCAATGCAAAAGTGCAGTGTTTACTACAATCCCTGCCCCCCTTTTCTTGTGGTCTCACAAGTGTATTGAGTGTTTGAGCCATTTTGAAGATTTTTGTTAGAATTCTGATAGACTCTCTCTATAGTATGAAACTCTGTTGGCATGTCATTTGTTCCTGGCTATTTATTTATCCTAAGTACTTTGAGAGCAGCTTCTACTTCACTGTCTAAAATTGTGAGTTCATTATCAAAACATTCTTATGTCAGTGAATCTGTCATCCTTTAATCTATACTGTTTCCACTGTCTTTTTATTTTGTTCTGATCATAATGTGTTTCCCTGTTTATTTAAATTTCCCTTTTTTTTTTGAAGTAGTTTAATTAGTGCTTCAAAATATTGATCCATCTAGAGATCCATCTAGGTTAATAATAATAATAATCATATGAAAGCCTCCTCCAAAATGGATCTAGGGATGACTTTTCTATGACCAGCCTCCACAGTTCTTGTGATTTCTGTTTTGGTGGCCAAACATATAGAACTATGGTTTTTAACACAACAGGAGCATTATAGTTCAACACCAGCACTTTGAATTGTACCCAGAAACAAACTGGCAGCCATTGGAGCTGTTTCAACAGGGGCATTGTATAATTTCTATAACCTATCCTCATTAGCAGCCTGGCTGCAGCTCTTTGAATCAACTGAACTTTGCGAACTTTCTTCAAAGGCAGCCCCAAGTAGAACACATCACAGTAGTCCAAACAGATGTAACCAAGGCATGTACCACTGAGGCTAGGTCTGGTGTCTCAAGGAACGGACACAATTGGCACACATGTTTTAGATGTGCAAAAGCGTTCCTGGCCATTGCAGAGACCTGGGCCTCCAGGTTCAAAGCTGAGTCCAGGAGTACCCCGAAACAGCAAACCTGCATCTTCAGGAGGAGTGTGACCCCATCTAACACAGGCTGTATCCCTATTCCCTAATCTGCCTTCCGACTGACCAGGAGTACCTCTGTCTTGTCTGGATTGAGTTTGATCTTTTTTGTTCTCATCCAGTCCTTTGACTTTCCATTCACATCTCAACATGTCCTTGTGGCTTGAGTTCAATTGCCATCAGTACTCATCCTGATGCTGCCAGGAAGAGTGGTTTTGTGCCTTGGGCCCAGTATTGGGGCTTCCCAGGACTCCAAGTGGCTGCTTGAGTCCATGCTATATCTAGAGCAAATCTCACTCCAGATAATGGGGTGGTGAGCAGTTATCATGGAATCAAAAATCCCACGAGACCTCATGAGTGATTTCACAGGCATATATGCATGTCCTCGTGGGCTGCTGGCCATTTTCACCAGTGGCCTACAAGACAGTACTGATATGTCCTGGTGGGTATGGTAAAGTAATTTGGGTGTTTGGGTCAACTGAGGTGGCTGAGTCACCAGAGTTCTTTCAACTGCTAAAGGGATAAGTCATGCCTGATTCAGGGCCTCTTGGCAAAAAAGCACCCTTCCCAGCAGTGTGGGGATTAGTAGTGATGACAACTGAACTCAATTCCCTTTAATCTTTCTTTGATATGCAGTCTTTGGCCCTGCCATGATCATGCAAGCTGAGTTCTCTCACCAGAAACATGAGTGGGTTACAGACCACCGAAAAGCGTTGGTTTGCTGCCGCCGCCGGTTGCATCGTCCGGGAACTGCAGCAACCAAACAGCAAGGTTCTCGGACGCTGCAAAGAAGGAACATGAAAATCATGCTCCTTCCTGCGCCCTGGAAGAGACGCCACAAGTGTCGAAGCGCGCACTTGTGGTGTCATTTCTTTTTTTAAAATTTTTATTTCCATAAACAAATACATCTCTAAATTCTATTACATTCTATTATCTTTTTGACACATTATTTTATATACCCTTCAGTGCCCCCCTTCCCCGGAGCCATTTCCATCCTTATATTCCATCCAAAATTTCAGTTCATCTTCTGGAGGTAATCTTCCATCTTCTTTTCTCAACACTTTCTCAACAAATTCTTTCCAAACCCCCTCAAAGTAATTTCTTTTCCATAATCCTTTTTTTACTTTCAGTTTACATGTCAATTTATCATTAATAACTAATCTCCATACCTCTTTGTACCAATCCTCCACTTCTACATCCATTTTCTTTTTCCAACACCTTGCTATTATTAATCTTGCTGCTGTAAGCAAACTTGTTACCAAATCTTTTTTTTTCTTTTTTCCATTTCTCTGAGTTATACAGTATAACGATAACAAAACTATATTCGGTCTTCTATCTATTTTTATATTCATAACATTTTCTATTTCTTATAGCACTTTTCCCAATTTTTTTTTACCTATTTACATTGCCACCACATATGGATATATGACCTTACTTCTTGATAGCCTCTCCAACAATTTTTTGTAATCTCACTTGAGTCAGGTACCATTTCCATTTCAACTTGTAATAATTTTCTTTTATCCAAACCGATAAATTTTTCAGGTGTCTTTGTTCCCAAATTCTATCCCATTCCTTGTCATTTATTTTACATCCCAATTCTTCTTCCCATAGTCCCTTTAAAGTATTTCCTTTTATTTTTCCTCCTTTATTCTCCATCAACATTTTGTAAATTTTACTAGTAATTCCTTTTATGTTCTCATTTTCTTCCATTTCTCTTCCTTTCTGAACTATTTGTTCAAATTGCATATACTTTTTCTTTTCTACATTCCTTTTCCTTCAGAGAAGATGGTGGCGAAACATCAGAAAGAAACTCTGCTAGAATATGGCCATATAGCCCGAAAAACCCACAAAAAACCTCAAGAATTGTGAGAAGAATCTGATACACCTCACTGTCAAAGTGCAAAAATAGACCATTGCATATTGTATCTTGCAAGTATCTTTCCATTAGGTCACCATGGAAGGCTGTGAGGTGACTATGCTCTCTTGGACCATTACATCTCAGGTCCACCTCAATCCATGGAAAGAGGCGGGTAAGAAATAATAATAATAATAATAACAACAACAATAATATTACACTGATAATGATGGTTGATCTCCTCGATGAATTACACCAACTCCAGCAAACCTCATCTTGTGTACATACTGTAGTTGTTCAGCAATTTAGAGGTGGTGGTTTGGATGTCTCATCACTCTACTTATAGTCCATCACCCAGCACACTGAGCACTGTGAGCAGTGAGGAAACGGGTGTCAAACGGGGCTCCCCTCCCTGTCGTGGGTATGGAAAGAATGAGGGGCCATCAGGCATGAACTAATTTTGGGGAGAAAGACTTTGGGTGCATACAGAGTCAGTGACTATGGGATAAATGGCAGTCCGGACTGGCAGTGACTTTCTGCTTGGCTACTAAGGCTAGTTACTAATTGGCTGGGGAGGAGGGAGACTGGCATAGATGTTTGATCAAATAGGCATGGTGGGCCGCCCCACTGACCACTTGCTGATCATGAAAACCTTGGGCCCCATGTCCTCTCAATCTGTACAGGCATATATCTTATGATGGATTTATGATGGAGTTATGATTGATTTATTATTGATTTATGTTCTCTGCAACTACATTAAAGTTGGGCCATTCTGATAGCCTTATTCCTTGCTTCATTTCTGATCTTTGCATTTTCAGTGTTAAAGACACTTAACAGTGATTTAATATTGTCTCTTTCTCAGCAGTACTAAAAAAGTACCTAAAGGGCCATTGTTGTTCTTGAGATACCAACCTCCAGTCACTGTCACTGCCTAATATCTATCCTTCATAGTGTTAAAGTATTTGGCACATTTAATTTGGATCCTCAGCAAAAACCTGTATGACTTGGGAGACCCTACAAGTAGTAGTGGTACCATCAGCAAAGTCTCTTGCCCGACAGAAGCACACATTTATAAGACTGCATATTTCCAGTTTGCATTTTTTTTTCTTTCATCAATGTGATTTCCTTACAAATGCATTCTTCAACAATCTGACCTGCAAATCAAGTCTGTAACTGGTTTCTAACAGTGGTGTATACAAGTCTCAAGTCAAGTCTCATGTATGTGAGGGGGTGGAATTTCTAGAATAACTAGAAAATCAGGATGTACACAAAGCTTGGTATCAGCTTTGGTTGATACGCCAACTGCGTCCCTACCTGGACCGACAGGACCTTGAAGCAGTAGTGCTTGTACTGGTAATCTCTCAGTTAGATTTCTGCAATGCGCTCTACTTGGGGCTATCCTTGTACCAAATTCAGAAGCTTCAATTGGTTCAAAATGCAGCAGCCAGATTGGTCACCGGAACATCTAGGTTTGACCATATAACACCAATACTGAAATCTCTTCACTGGCTGCTAATCAGCTTCCGGGTGCAATACAAGGTGTTGGTTATTACCTTTAAAGCCCTACATGGCTCGGGCCCGAGTTATTTGCGGGAGCGCTTCTCCCTACAAAATCCGCCCCACACTCTCAGAACATCTGGGAAGTTCTTACAAGAATATTATAATACCAGGTTAATGACAACTTCACATAAGGCATTCACTGCTGCGGCCCCAAGATTATGGAATGACCTACTGGAAGAGATCCGTCTCATTACTACCTTAGAGACCTTTAAGAAGGCACTCAAAACGGATCTCTTCCGGTGTACTTATTCACAACATTCCAAATAAAAAGGTTATGATGACTGCTCTTCCTTGACTGATTGTTGGCTAATGGACGAATTGTAATTTTTAGAGAATGAATAGGAATTCTTGGTAAATTCAGTGTTAGTATTTTATTGTTGTATTGATTGTAAATTGTACTAATCTGTGAGAGAGGCGGGAGGTATAAATAAACGATGTTATTATATATTATTATTATTAGGTAAAAACAATTATAGAATTTTAGAAAAATGAGGTTTACTCAGCAACCTGTCACCTCTGCACTTTGGAAGAGCCTTTTACAGCTTTTCATAGCCGTATGAGCAAGACACACCCCCATAGCATGGGGCACATTTCTTGGAGGGGAACATGTAAAGTACCGCTTCCATCACATTACAAATAGGCAAAAAGAAGTAAGATGGAAGCATTGTTCAAAGGAAGAAAACTGGTTTCTATTCCCTAACATTTCTGGATGATATTAACCCAGTAAGTTAGTTACGAAAAATATACAGATCACATGTCAAATCAAGTCACAGTGTCATTGATTGCCAAGTCAAGTCCAAGGCGAGTCACTGAAGCAACTTGAGTTCAACTTGAATCCAAGTCAATTGGCTCTAGTCTACATCATTGGTTTCTAATGACCAATTACAAAGCAGAGGTCCATAACACACTGGCTTAGTGCTAGGGAATCCTGGGAACTGTAGTTTATTGTGGCACGAGAGTTCTCTGACAGAGAAGGCTAAAAGTCTCACAAAACTACAGTTTCAAGAATTCCCTAGCATTGAGCCAAGCAGTCCCAAACTGGATCATTTCTGCAGGATGTTTTGGACTAAAGACTACAGAGCTAAGAAAAGCATGTGCTAGGAAAAGAAGACTTCTTTTATGGAGCACTGTTTCTAAATACCTAATAAGTCTAAATATCTAATAACTTTAACCGAGAAACAAAATTTTAATGTCAAATTACTCAGAACCATACATACCTGGTATAAACACATGTCATGTTCATCTTTCAGATATTTGTTCCTTTCTCTGTAGTAGATAGGTACCAAATGAAAGAAAAAGAGAGAAGTTTTAGAAGGTATGAAATGTTTATAGTATCATAAAATCCTAGAGACCTCTAGGGCCATCCAGTCCAATCCCCCCTGCCATGCAGGGATTCACAATCAAAGCATCCCTGACAGATGGCCATCCAGCCTCTGTTTAAAGATCTCCAAAGAAGGAGACTCCACCACACTCTGAGGGAGTTTGTTCCACTGCTGAACAGCTCTGTCAGGAAGTTTCTCCTAATTTGAGGTGGAATCTGTTTTCCTGTAGCTTGAATGCATTGATCTGTGTTCTAGTCTCTGAAGCAGCGGAAATCAAGCTTGCTTCATCCTCAATATGACACCCTTTCAAAATACTTAAACAGGGCTGTCATATCACCCCTTAACTGTCTCTTCTCCAGGCTAAAGATACACAGCTCCTTAAGTGTTTCCTCATGAGGCATGGTTTACAGACTCTTCACCATTTTGGTTGCTCTCCTCTGGGCATGCTCCAATTTGTCAACATTCTTTTTGAATTGTGGTACCCAGAACTGGACACAGTATGCTAGGTGAGGCCTGACCAAGGCAGAACAGAATGGCACTATTACTTCCTTAATTGAAACACTATACAGTTGGCCCTTCTTATACACAGATTTTAAATACACGGATTCAAGCATCCATGGTTTGAAAATGTTCAAAAAAAGTATAAATTTGAAATATCAAACCTTGATTTTCCATTTTTATAAGGGACACCATTTTCCTATATCATTATATTTAATGGGACTTGAGCATCCATGGATTTTGTTAACCACAAGGGATCTTGGAACCAAACCCCAGCATATAACAAGGGTCCACTGTACTTCTATTGATTCAGCCTAAAATAGCATTGGCCTTTTTAGCTGCAGCATCACACTGTTGACTCATGTTCAACTTGTGGTCTACTAGGATTCCTAGATCCCTTTCACATGTAGTCTCGTTAAGCCAGGTGTCCCTCATCCTGGATCTATGCATTTCATTTTTTCTACCTACATGTTTATATCAATCACTTTTTAATGTATTGCTTATTTCTAATTTATATGACATACAGCTAATGTTTGATGCCTATACTAAAAATATATATCTGCTCTGCAGTATAATCAAGATGGTCACATATGCAAAGTTCTGTACTTTTATCAAAACAGAATACCTAAATTCTGCAATATGTGCTAATACTATATATATTGCATCTGTCTAAAGAGAAGCAAATCTCACATTTATAATTGTTCTCCCCAAGGCAACACTATTGTTTTTATGACATTTTAAAAGTTCAAACAGTACATGTATTGTTGATCAGCTACCCAAATGTTCGGCTGTCCCTATTTAAAAAAAATCTTTGTTCTAGCATTGGTTGTTATAATTATGTTTCCATATTAAAATGTTTTAAATTGCTTTGATTTATTCTTATGTTGTACATATCTGTTCATATAAACCTCTTAAACATTTATTCCTGCATTATTAAAATATTATAATAGGAAAGAAAATAAATAAATAAATGAAAACTTCCACTCAGAATAACATAATACCATCCTTCTCTCTTGCTCCCAGGGCCAAGATATTTTGCCATAACTGAAAAATAAAACAGCACACTGACAATTCCACTTATTTGAACTGACCACAGAAATAGCCAGAATTTAATTTTAACACAGGCAATGGGAGTGAGCAAGCTACACCACCACAGCAAAGTAGCTTAAAGCATGCATAGCAGGCTTCTTACCCTTCAATATTATTCCCTCAACATCAGTTCTGGCCTCAGAGGGAGGGAAGGGGCAGGCAAAGCTACACCATGGCTAGGCTCAGAGACAGAAAAAGGCCCCTTCTTCTATTTAACTGTCGTGGCCCAGGCCTCAGAGGGAGAGAAGAATAGATGGGCTTGATCCCCTTCCCTTCTCCTTTTGTTTTATGTCTTTTTTTAGATTATAAACCTGACATGGGGAACTATGTAATTGACAATTTGTAAGCCCCTCTGGCAGAAAAGTGGGATATGAAAACAATGAATGAATGAATGAATGAATGAATGAACATCAGTTACCTGAAGCCAGTGTTTTACTTTATGAAATGGTTGGACTGGCCCCATCTTCCTTAAAATCCCAAGTTTGTATTCTTACCTTAAAAAATCCAGTTGCTTAAGAAGCCCTGATTTCTCCCTTTGCAATGTTTCTGTCACTCTGTAAACCTCTCTGGAGGGGAAATAAAACAATTATTTCAACATGTCTTATTGCTTTGGGGGAATGCCACTAAGATCTGCGTTCTGCACTAGAAATAAAAAATCTGTCAGTTTTGCTTTCTCCCACATTCAATTTTATAATAATAATAATAATAATGAAAATAAAAATTATTTATATCCTGCCCCTCTACAAGAAGCAAACAGGGCAGCTTACAAAGATTAAAAAACATGTATTCCAAAATCCCCAATTCCCCCTCTTAAAATACAATTAAATGATGTAAGAATTAAAACATGCATAAAAAAATTAAAAATTTATACAGCAAACTATAGACCGTGACTAAAGTGCAGTCGGAGTTCTTAGAGTTCTTCTGATGACCACAGAAACTATTTGGGAAAGAAGAGATCCATCTTTATAGCTTTTTCAAAGCTGTTTAGGCTGGTAATATGACAGATCTCATCCGGCAGGCCATTCCACAATCTGGGAGCGACAGCTGAGAAAGTCCTTTGGGAGGTTGTGGACAGTCTTGTTTTATAAGGCTGTAGCAAATAAACCTCTTTATATCCTAAGTATGAAGAACTTTGTGCATTTGGGTAAATCCTTTAAAAACTAATTAATACAAAATTCTCACCCTTTTGCAACTGTAAAATTCAACAGGTGCAGCTATTTCAAGAATGGAGAGGGCTATGTCTACCAAATAGGTGTTAAGGATTTACAGCTTTTTTGGTAAGAAAAATGGAAATACTAATTCAAACTAACATGCTTGAATACACAATGGGGTCAAATTAAGATTTTTGACAGTTAGGCTTTGGTGGTGGTGGTGGTGGGGGAAGCTGGTCAGTTTCTGCAGAAATAATTCAGTTTGAGACTGGTTCAATGTTCTGGGAACTATAGTTTTGTGAGACATTTAGCCTTCTCTGTGAGAGAGCTCTAGTGACACAATAAACTACAATTCCTAGGATTCTCTAGCACTGAGCCAGGGCAGTTAAAGTAGTCTCAAACTGGATTATTTCTGCAGAGTGTTTGGACCTTTGAAATCTCAAGTTCTTTCCATCAAATTTATGAAGGAATTTATGAATGATGATACATTCCTATTAGAAAAACAAAAATAAATGAAATCCCCACCACTTTCATCCCTACTCAGGACTTCCTAAGATAGAGGTGAAATTCTTAATGATACCAGGTTAAATCCCATGGCTAAATTCCACTAGAAAAGACCCTCCAATTCAATGGAAATTTAGTAAGTTCTGTTATATGCATTCTATTTTAATTCAATAAGTAAACTTTTTTTGGGAATAATTTTTTGATTTATTTAGCTCCCTGGTTGAAAATGCATATTGATCATGATGTTTATAGTACTTCAAAATAATTTGAAGGGAATGTTATTTTCCACAAATTTATTTTACTGCTCAGACAAAAACCACATAGTGTTCTTGGACGAACAGAACAGTATTTCACTTAAATCTGTTTTTAGTCTATGTCTTGGAAACAAATTGCTGGTTGTGTGGAACAAAATGAGAGGTCATTCAGTCCTTTCTTCGTCTACAATGCTAGAAGGACTGTTAAGTTCTGAATTACATTCTCAAGCTTAGGAGGAAAAGAAAAAAGAAACAGTGCAGTTCCAGCATCTGTGTTAGAACATTAATTAATTAATTAGTTATTAAGTCAACCAAAAGGGAACAAAAATCTTGGTGCTTCTTTTCAGAACCAAGGTGCTTTCATCAGGCTCAGATAGTTTAGAAATCATATACATATACCTTGGAAAGTGATGGTGTTAGCATAGGGTTGCCATAACCCGGCTGCAACCGGGTTTTTCCCGGTTTTGGCGGCACCTACCCACTCCCGGCACGGGTGCCATCCAAAAACCAGGTAAAGCCCGGTTGCAGCGGGGGTGCGGAGCAACCCGGGGGGCCTCGCTGCCCTCCTGCTCCTCCACCGCGCATGGCCGCGCGGAGGAAGAGGAGGGCAGCGAGGTCTGGGGCGGAGGAGGCTGCAGGGAATTGGCGCCTCCTGCGAGCAGCCGCGCCAACCTCCCCGCCTCCCTGCAGCCTCCTCCCTCCTTCCTGGCCTCCGCAGAGGCCAGGAAGGAGGCTAGGCCCCGGTGATCACCGGCAGCCTCGCGCCTTCCTCCACGGCCTCTGCGGGGGCCGGGGAAAGAAGGGAGGCCTCGGCGATCGCCCGAGGCCTGGCCTTTCCTCCGCAGCCTCGGATTGCGGCGAGGCCCGGGGCCCAGGCAGGGAGGGAAAGCCTTAAGTGGAGGCTTTCCCTCGCCGCTTGGCCTCCGCTCCCCTGCCAGTCCATCCCCCTGCCATGCAGGAAATCCAAATCAAAGCATCCCCAACAGATGGCCATCTAGCCTCTGCTTAAAGACCTCCAAGGAAGGAGACTCCACTACACTCTGGGAGAGTTTGTTCCACTGTCGAACAGCCCTTACTGTCTGGAAGTTCTTCCTAATGTTGAGGTGGAATCTCTTTTCCTGTAGCTTGCATCCATTGTTCCGGGTCCTGTTCTCTGGAGCAGCAGAAAACAAGAATACTTAAGAGATCGCCTACTTCCATACTGTCTGTCCCGCACTCTAAGGTCCTCGGGGAAGAATCTACTTCAGCCAATAAAATCTAGGCTAAGTTCAGTCACCCAGAGGGCCTTTTCCATCACAGCTCCGAAGCTATGGAATGACCTGCCTAAGGAGATCCGTGACATTTCTACTCTTACAGCCTTTAAGAAGGCTCTTAAGACGGATCTCTTCCGGCAGGCCTTCCCTAACTAATTCTACTCCCCATTTACTGTGACTTATGTCACTCTGTCCACCAATTCTTCTCTTAAATTTAATGAGAAGAATTAAATTAAAATTAATTAAAATAAAATCCTTGCCTCAAGAAGAAGAGCCCTCCCTCCATGACATCATCATCAGACCTGAGAGGGAGTGAAAAAGAGAGGCCCAACTTCCATCAGGCCTAACTGTGAATGTACTCACTTTGCTCTCTTTAATTTTATTGTATTTTATTTATTTATTGTATTTTATTTTATTATCTTTATTTTTACTGTTGTAACCCGCCTGGATTCCTTGTGATTGGGCGGGCTATAAATAAATTATTATTATTATAATATTATTATTATTGCTCCCTCCTCAATGTGACATCCTTTCAAATATTTAAACAGGGCTATCATATCACCTCTTAACCTTCTCTTCTCCAGGCTAAACATCCCCAGCTCCCTGAGTCGTTCCTCATAGGGCAAGGTTTCCAGACCTTTCACCATTTTAGTCGCCCTCCTCTGGACACGCTCCAGTTTCTCAATGTCCTTTTTGAATTGTGGTGCCCAGAACTGGACACAATATTCCAGGTGGGGCCTGACCAGAGCAGAATACAGTGGCACTATTACTTCTCTTGATCTAGACACTATACTTTTATTGATGCAGCCTAGAATTGCATTGGCCTTTTTAGCTGCCGCATCACACTGTCGACAAAGTCTTTGCAGCCAGTTCTAGCAATGCTTGTCTATTGTACTAAACTTTTCAATAAATCCTTACTACTTTACCCATGAAGCTTGGTTAACACTCTCCCTCATCAGGAGGAAGCTAGAGACAGGGTCATCACAGATAGTGGAGAATTAACTTGATCATCCTTTCAGGAATCTGTAGTTCTAGAGATCACTCACATTTCCTTTGCCACCCTCTTTTTTTTAAAATAAACAATTTTATCAGCATGTAACACATAAAAACATACATACATAATGATACGCATACATAAAAACATTGGAAAAAACATGTAAAACATATATATATATTTCATTCATATGTGACTGTTCTATAAAAAATAAACTTCCTAGTACCTCATAGCCATCCTTTTTAGAGAAGATTTCTGATTTTCTGTACATTTAAGTATTTCTAGATCACTCACATTTCCTTTTCTTCCTGCAACTTTTTGGCTTCATCTTGGAGTATCTGCAGCTGTTGCTGAGCAATTATTAGTCCCTCGGATGTTCTTTCCAGTTCATTCTGCAGCTCTTGGTTGGTGAACTTTAGTTTTGTATTTTCTATCTTTGTGTCATTCTTGTCATTGTGCAGCACTTTACACTGTTCTTCCAACTATACAGGAAAGAATAATAATGTATAATTAAAAATCAGTTGCTGTTAACATAAACACATTTAAATTGGACTAACATGATGTAAATACAAATGCAAAAATACAGTTGTCATTTACTGTATGTAGCTGGTGGCCAGTTATAATGATGTCATTTTAACTACAGAAACACCTTCTGTAGGTACAAGTGAAGGAGTGTAATCTCCTCCTTTCCTGCAAACCCCCATTCAGAAATACTTTGGAACATGTTGTCAGTGTTGAAAAATGTCACAATAGTAGAATGTATATATATATATATATTTTAAAAAATCCTGACCTTTATTATGAGGATCATGTTGGATTTTAATCATTACATATTGGATAATTAACCTATAGGTCACTGGTATTAAAAAGTGCTTTCTGCCAGAGGGAATTAAAGACATTCTCAGACTTCATTTTATATGTGAAATATGTCATAAAGAAAGTGTTTATGCCTATAAGAATTTCACATTGTTTTCAAATTGAAATATACCTAAAACATGTGGCAGTCCACTATTAATACACCAGCCATATATAGAAACAATTTGTTCAGAATGGTGAGCATATTTTAATTAGTTTGTTTTGTTTGAAAGTAAATGTCAAAAATAGCTCTAGTTCTAATCATTCTGCCTGAATGAATTTGCTTGAACTTGTGTGTGTGTGTGTGTGTGTGTGTGAGAGAGAGAGAGAGAGAGAGAGAGAGAGAGAGAGAGCCAATGTGGTATTGACTGCTGGACTATGGAGACCAGGGTTTGAATCCCCACTCAGCCATAGAACCCACTGGATGACCTTGGACAAAGCACACTCTCTTGGCCTCAGAGGAAAGCAAAGGCAACCCTACTTTGAACAAAGCTTGGCAAGAAAACCCTGTGATAGATTCATCTTAGGGTTGCCACAAGTTGGAAATGATCTGAGCTCACACAAAAGCAACAACAACAATGTAAGAAAAGTGGCATAGCTTCCTTTTTATCTAGCAAATTAGTGAAGGTTAAATAAATTTTTAAAAATCATTAAATAAGTTCATGTTGGGCATAAATGGAAGAACCCATTTTAATATTGAAGAAAGGGAACTGACTCCAGAAAACTTTAGGAAGAGATAATCTATTTTTTTTTTACTATGGCCTTACTGAAAATTAGCAAAAAAAAAAAAAAAAAAAAAAAAAAAAGGGGGGGGGGGATGAGTAAAACTGAGATCAAAAAGTCTGCCAACGCTAAGCTGCAGACACCAGTCTGGAGCAAGCAGGGCACCAAAAAGTGAGAATCAAGAAGGTATTTAAACTTTAAATGAACACCATAGAACTGAACTGTGCACTGCAGGCAGGAAAACTATTACACTGGGCTTACTCCTCAACAGATATGCATAGTATTCCCCTGTTTCAAATACACTTTGGGGAAAAGGCCAGCTCCATAAGAAACCATGTATTTACATTCCTGGGCAAAGTAGGAGACCAAGCAGCCATGTGTTTACCTGGCTTTCCCTTCTTCTTTCATTTGCCACTCTTAACTTCCTGATGTAAAGAGCCAAGCAGGGAAGAGGCAATTGAAGAAGAAGGAAAAATATAGTACACATGCCATGTCTGGCAGCCTAAGACTTGAAAAAAGGAAAATGTAAGGAAGCAACTGGCAATTCATGTAGATGGTGGGTTGCATTCTGCCTAATGAGTCACCAGTGTGGGAATCTGAAATACATGAAAACCTTGCTCTAAAGTAGGTGATGACGTAACATGCAGAAGTGTGGAGGAGTTAAAAGCAGAAAAAACAGGCAACAGTGGTTTTCTAGGGGAAAGCATCTTTCTCCCCCACCAGATGATCCAGAAGAAGCAAAATTCATCACATTATCTTCAGAAAGAAACTCATGAATGCAAATGAAAGCAGAACATCACTTAGGAATTAACTGATAATTCAGAACTTGAGCATCTCCTTCCCAAGGCAACCACATCCAAAATGACATGGCAGCATTTCATAATGCATGGCATACCTCCCACTCAAATACAAGTTTTGCTTTAAAAATATCACAGCTATTTTCACTTCAAAGCATGAACATACTCTCTTCTGTTTATGAGCTAGTTGTTCCAGTTCCTGTTCTTTCGCTAGAAGTTTATGCTCAAGATCCTGACTTCGGGATTGAAACCTTGCTGTATCCTACAAAATTAGAAGAAATAACCATAAAGAACAGAAGTCAGAATATAACTAGAAACAGAAAAACAAAACATTTTTTAAAAGCAAGGCAGGTAGAAGTTCACATATACAGTCTCATACAGATGCACTGTGAATTCCCCATCTCAGAGAAAAGTCAATAATGATATGATCACTGCTACTGAAAGGATAGATTTATAAGTAGGATAGATTGACAATTTGTAGTCCAGCTCAGCTGGAAATTTTGCTGAAAAATAACTGTAAATCTCCCATCTGAAAGATATTCCCACAGTATTTCCTCAAAGGAAGTATAAGATGTGATTGACAAAGACAAAAGAGTGGGATTGCCTGTGTATGGAAGAATATGAGCAAAGGATGTAGCTGTGGAGGAGTGAGTTGGCTTACAGAAGCATAGAATTATAGAATCATAGAATCGTAGGACCTTACCACACGGGGGCTTTTTGAGCGTCAGTTCGCATTGGCCAATGCGTATTCGCGTTATATAGCATTGGAGTTCCACACCTGTGAGCTCTGAATACGCATTGACCAATGCGATATAACGTAAATACGCTTTGGCCAATGCGTATTCACTGCTGGGTTCCAGACTGAAGGCAGCCGGCTCCTCTGTTTTCCGAGTCCGCAAAATTAGGGGATCAGCTGGATCCATATTGATGGCCAGTGCAGAACCTCTGCTGCTTTGGCTGGTGTGTACATCCAATCCGCTGGTTCTCCCGAAAACCACTGGTTACAAATCTCCCATGATGCTGTGCTGGAATTTCCCCGATCTCCTTCCAGTGGCCCTTTCCCCTTTTAGCACAACCACAGGGGCTGGGAGCGGTATTTCCACTGAACGAGATAAAACAGAAATCTTTTGTGTCTGGGGAGGGGGGAATGTATGTGTGTGTGTGTGTGTGTGTGTGTGTGTGTGTGTGTATACACACACACACACAAAGATGTGTGTGCAAGCATATACATGCAGCATTACATTTTCAGCAGCTCCACAGTTTGTGTGTGTGTGTGTGTATATATATATGTGTGTGTATATGTGTGTGTGTGTGTGTGTGTGTGTGTATGGATGGATGTATATATATACAGTGGTACCCCGGGATACGAATTACCCAGCTTACGAATTTTTCGGGATACGAAAAAATCCCATAGGGATTTATTGTTTCGGCTTACGAAGGTTTTTTCGGGTTACGAAAAAACCTCGGCGCTATTTCGCCACCGGAGAGCAGCAGAGAGCTATTTTTTTCCATTAGCGCCTATGGCAATTCAGGTTACGAAGGTTTTTCGGGTTACGAAATTAGCCGCGGAACGAATTAATTTCGTAACCCGAGGTACCACTGTATATATATATACACACACACACACACAAAGATGTGTGTGCAAGCATATACATGCAGCATTACACCTTCAGCTGCTCCACAGTTTGTGTGTGTGTATATATATGTGTGTGTGTGTATGTGTGTGTATATATATATATATACATACACAAACACAAAGATGTGTGTGCAAGCATATACATGCAGCATTACACTTTCAGCTGCTCCACAGTTTGTGTGTGTATATATATATATATATATATGTGTGTGTGTGTGTGTGTATGTGTGTGTGTGTGTATATATATATACACACAAACACACACAGACAGCTGTGTATGTACACATATAAATACGGCTTCACACTTTTGGCAGTAACAATATAAGTGTGTGTGTGTATACATACACACACACACACACACACACAT
>NC_056526.1:100351485-100351654 GCF_019175285.1 Sceloporus undulatus
TATATATACACACACACACACACAAAGATGTGTGTGCAAGCATATACATGCAGCATTACACCTTCAGCTGCTCCACAGTTTGTGTGTGTGTATATATATGTGTGTGTGTGTATGTGTGTGTATATATATATATATATACATACACAAACACAAAGATGTGTGTGCAAGC
>NC_056526.1:100354654-100359051 GCF_019175285.1 Sceloporus undulatus
ATTCAGAGGAGAGATGCCATCCTTAGTCACTGCATCAGTCTGAGACACAGAGAAATATATTTGGGTGTCATCAGCGTACTGATAACATCCTGCTCCATGTCTCCAGATGATTTCTCCCAGCAGCTTCATGTAAATGTTAAACAACATAGGAGACAATATGGCGCTCTGGGGGGACACCAAATTTTAGCTCTCTTTTAGAAGAGCAACTGTCTCCTAGCACCACCATCTGGAATCTGCCTGAGAGGTAGGACCGGAACCACTGTAGAACAGTGCCTCCAATACCTAATTCTCTCAGGCGTTCCAGAAGGATACCATGGTCAATAGTATCGAAGGCTGCTGAGAGGTCTAAGAGCACCAGCAGGGTCACACTTCCCCTGTCAATGCCCAGACAGAGATCATCAACTAAGGCGACCAATGCCATCTCAACTCCATATCCTGCCCTGAATCCGGTTTGAAATGGGTCCAGATAATCACCTTCATCCAAGATTGCCTGTAGTTGATTGGCGACCGGCCTCCCAATCATCTTGCTCAAGAATGGCAACAACGAGACTGGCCTATAATTATTTCTATCCAGAGGGTCCAGTGAGGGCTTTTTTAAGAGTGGTCTGACTACTGCCTCCTTAAGACAAGAAGGCAGGTTACCCTCCCTGAAGGATGCATTGATTATATTTTTCAGCATCAGCTTGACTGTATTGCCCCCTTGGACAGCCAGCCAGGATGGGCAAGGATCAAGAGGGCAAGTCATTTTTTTTTCAGACTACTAAGGAGCTTGTCCACGTCCTCAGTACTTACCGACTCAAATTGATCCAGTTTAACAGTAATGGCGGGGGCATTGGATGCCTTTCTCATTGATTCTGACTTAAAGTTGGCATCCAAATCAGCTCTTATCCGAGAGATTTTATCTGTAAAATAATCATTAAAAGTGTCACAGTGAGCTATGGTTGACTCTAATAGAGGGTTCTGGGTGGGAGGCAGTTTTGTTAAACTCCTTACCACCCTGAACGAGATTTCAGCTGGACGAGATTTCACAGACGCGATAGATGCAGAGTAGAAAGATTTCTTGGCTGCATCTATCGCCACTTGATAGGACCTAGGAAAAGTCCTATGAAGTATCTTATCAGATATGAGTTGAGATTTCAGCCAATGCTTCTCTAGTCGTTGTCCAACCCGCTTCATTTGTTTAAGCTCTTCAGTGTACCAAGGGTTACGGTTTTTAGTGGGTTGGAAAGGACGCTTGGGAGCGATCATTTCTATAGCTCTGGTGATGTTGTTATTCCACAAATTAACCAGAACTTTGACAGAGTTGCCGGCACTGCCAACCATAGAACCTCCTAGGGCTTCTTGGAACCTAATGGGTTCCATCAGCCTTCGAGGGCATACCATTCTAATTGTTGACAGGAGGATAGATGTAGATGGAGGTGAAATAGATGAAAAGAATGACAGGAGGATAGATGTAGATGGAGCTGAAATAGATGAGGAGAATGACAGGAGGATAGACGTAGATAGAGCTGAAATAGATGAGGAGAATGACAGGAGGATAAATGTAGATGGAGCTGTAATAGATGAGGAGAATGACAGGAGGATATATGTAGATGGAGCTGAAATAGATGAAGAGAATGACAGGAGGATGTAGATGGAGCTGAAATGGATGAGGAGAATGACAGGAGGATAGATGTAGATAGAGCTGAAATAGATGAGGAGAATGACAGGAGGAGAGATGTAGATGTGGCTGAAATGGATGGGGGATTTGACACAGAGGACCTGTTTGGATTTGGCTGCCAGGGATGGAAAAATAGAAGGGAGGAAGAAATGTGAAGCAATAATTCGTGTGAGGCTAGCATTCATGTGAAAGTGGAATCAGGAAGTGGCCCCCTTCTTCACCTCGGAAGTGCAAAGGTTCACGATGCGTTCACGATGCGCAAGGGTCCCAATTCGAATAATTGAATCCGCATGGTATGTACCGGTGTGATAATTTAATGTGCACTCACTCTACTTTGACTCAGGAATCACCACAATTTCGTTCTTCACATGTGATAATTCATCACGTGAATTGACTCTGCTTCCCCTTCAATTCGAATTGGCTCTGGATTTGAGTTCCAGTCTCATGTGTGATAAGGGCCAGAGGTGCTTAAAGACCTTCTGAAAGACTGCAACTTGTCCCATGCACCCCTTGTCATGGCAAATATCGCTCTGTCCCCATCCAGACTGACCACTGGAAGGGTGTCGTGGGTCAGCATCACAGCATGTCAGTTTTACTTGGCAATTGCATCATGGACCATCTTTGGAAGACCAGATGCTTGGGACAGAGGAGTTTAGAGGTAGATAGGTTGAACTGGTTTTACAACTTACCTACTGGAAGACAGGCCAAGCACTGGAAGATAGAAGTCTGCATGGGAAGGACAAAGAAGTCTGATAGGCCCACAGAAGAGAAGGAGGATAACTCTAGAGATCCAGACCTGGAAAAACAAGAGGATGGAACAAGTGATAACAATCCTCACAAATGACCTGTACCTCAAGAAGAGGAAGATAGTCACCAACCATCACTTGGTGGTTCTTCTGCCTTTGGATGGTCCCAACAACTGGATCCAAGACTAGAGCCAACTAGGCAATTGGCCAAGAAAGGGTCGACAGGTACTTCTAGTAAAGCACAACCGGTTCATGTATGTGCTAAAGGCAGGGCATCTTTACAGGGAATGTCTTCCTAAGAGCCACAGGGTAGATTTTGAGAGCATGAAGTAGTAGGTGGTCCCAAATCATACTAGGCTCTCAGCCCAGTGCATGGCCATCTGAGTTGGCATGCTAGAATTGGCTGGACCAAGGAGAGAGTGAGGCAGAAAATTTATTGGGACAGCTATGGACAAGTTCTTGAAGACTATGTCAAGTCTTGTGATGTATGCCAATGAGCAGGAACCTGTCGTGACAAAGTCAAAGACCCCCTACTGCCTGCTCATTGAGACACCCTTTCAAAGGGCATCAGTAGACATTCTGGGCTCTATACAACCTGTGACACCACACAGGAAGAAGTATGTCTTGACACTGAAAGACCATGTCTCTACATTTATGCTTTATTACTTTTACAATTCTTCAACCACGGGAAAAATAAGTATTTAAAATAAAAGAGAAACCCCTCAAAATCCAGAAGTTTGATTTTTTATGCATTGTTTATATCTTATTTGTTTTATATTAACTTCTTAATCTGTTACTCCATATATACTTTCTTCCTCCCATAAATGTTTTAAATATACAGCGCGCCTGCGTCATACGCAGGCGCGCTTTACACGGCTTGAGCATACGCGCTCAAGCCACGGGACACGGGCGGGGCGGAAGGGGCGTCTCGTCCCGTTCAATTGATTGGGTGTGCACGCCCATTGCGCCCCGCATGCCGCCGCGCCGCCACGCCACCGTGCACAAGCCCCATTGTTTCCAATAGAGCTTGAGCATAGTCGGAATTCGCCATACACGGAATGGATCCCCGCGTAAGGCAAGGGCCCACTGTATGTAGTTTTCACTGCTCTTTCCTATATTTGTTCATCAAGCCCCCTCTCATCAGACAGGTTAGTTTGTCTATTTCCATGATCTCATATAGGGGGCACAATTATCAGATTCCTAAATTGATCAACCAGTTCAGGAAAGGGAGGTAGGGTAGATAGAGTAGGCAATCCTTTCTCTCTCATTGTTATATGCTAAGAACAACCATAGTGAAGCCCAGTTCAACTTCCTGTACTGTTAATTTCAATATGCCATCCTAAATATTCCCATGGTGCACAAGACTGAGGGTTTAAAAACAAACAGTACATTATTCACAAAATTAGAAATTGAATTTCTAAAAACATAGCAGCAAGTACTCAGCCTTCTGTAGCAATGAAGATGGTCAGTGGTGGCTTCTTTATTATTCAACTTTCCCCCCAGTTTATAAAGATCCTGCCTCCTAATTGATGGAGAACACTGCAGTATTTGAAACACTTGACTGTACATAGAACATGACTACTACCATTCCACGTGAAACAGAATTTTATGAACTTATGTACAGTGGGCCCTCCCCTTATACGGGGATCTGTTCCGGATCCTTCTGAGTAAAGGGAAATCCGCGTATGCTGGAGCCCCATTGCAAGTAATGGGGCTTGTGCTCATGGCGCTCCATGACACAGCGGTGCACACACACCATGGGCACGCACCCCATTACTTCCCCCAGGGCATGTGAGGGGCTTTTCTGGCATGGCTTTCAGCTTATAGGTGCACTGTACTCATGTCCCAGTCAAGTTATGTTCATGTACAGGTTTAAGTATTGTGGAGTCGCCGATGATGCAGAATACAGCTTTATTAGTTGTGATGTAGGTAGTTAACCACTGTGCCACCAGGGCTCTCCTGTTATCTGTTCCAAGTTATCTGACTTTGAG
>NC_056526.1:100362051-100404051 GCF_019175285.1 Sceloporus undulatus
TATATATATATATATACATACACAAACACAAAGATGTGTGTGCAAGCATATACATGCAGCATTACACTTTCAGCTGCTCCACAGTTTGTGTGTGTATATATATATATATATATATGTGTGTGTGTGTGTGTGTGTATGTGTGTGTGTGTGTATATATATATACACACAAACACACACAGACAGCTGTGTATGTACACATATAAATACGGCTTCACACTTTTGGCAGTAACAATATAAGTGTGTGTGTGTATACATACACACACACACACACACACACATATATATATATATATAAACACTCAAGCAGACGGATGTGTGTGTACACATATAAATAAGGCATCACACTTTTGGCTGTGGCACAGTGTGTTTTTCTATATATAGTGGAACCTCGCCATACGCGAGGGATCAGTTCCAGATCCCGCCGCGTATGGCAATTTCCGCCTATGCTCAAGCCCCATTGTAAACAATGGGGCTCATGCACGGCAGCGTGGAGGTGCGCGAGGCGCAAAGGGTGTGCGCGCGGCGCAACGGGCACGCATGCCCATTCTACTGAATCGGACGCGCCACCCCTTCTGCCCCGCGCACGCGCCGCGGTTTGAGCGCATATGCTCAAGGCCGCGTATGGCGCACCTGCCTATGGCGAGGTTCCACTGTATATGTGTGTGTTTGTGTGTGTGTGTGTGTGTGTGTGTGTGTCTATATATATATATGTTGTTGTTGTTGTTATTATTATTATTATTATTATTATTATTATTATTATTATTATTATTAACCTTTATTTATAAAGTGCTGTAAATTTACACAGCGCTGTACATACAATCTTTTTAATTGGACGGTCCCCTCCCCCCCCGTATATATATATACATATATATACACACTCTCATACAGACAAATGTGTGTGTACACATAGAAAAGGCATCACACTTTTGGCTGTACCACTATGTGTATATATATAAGTATGTATGTATGTATTTATGTGTGTGCATACACACACACACACAGATGGTGCATACCCCTTTTGTAAGTGGCTAAAGGCAGCAAATCTCGCGATATACCGTGCTAAACAGTGACCTTATTCTTCACCCCCGGAAGTTAAAAATGTTGTGCCCCGTTCAGAGCCCCACAGAGCATGCGCAAAGCTGCCAATGCGCATTGGCGAACACACATTGTATTGGACTGGTGTGGTGATCCAATCTGCACTGGCCTCGCTTTGCGTGAATACGCATTGGCCGATGCGCAAGACCTCGATCCGGAAGGCCGCCCAGGTGTGGATGAACTATGCGATATGATGCAAATACGAATTGGCAAAGCGTATTCAGAGAGCATGAGTGTGGATGAACGATGCGATATGACGCGAATATGAATCCGCAAATGTGAACTGACACTCAAAAAGTCCCCGTGTGGTAAGGTCCATAGAGTTGGAAGAGACCACAAGGGCCATTCAGTCCAACTCCATTCTGCCATGCATGAAATCCCAATCAAAGCATACCAGACAGATGGCCATCCAACCTCTGCTTAAATACCTCCAAAGAAGGAGACTCCACTACACTCTGAGGGCGTGTGTTCCACTGTCAAACAGCCCTTACTGTCAGGAAGTTCCTTCTACTGTTGAGGTGGAATCTCTTTTCCTGCAGCTTGCATCCATTGCTCCAGGTCCTGTTCTCTAGAGCTGCAGAAAACAAGCTTGCTCCCTCCTCAATATTAACAATGCAGGGAGAGAACCACTAAGGTAAATTGTGAATCTTCAATACCAAATACTGTAATTATAATAAAGATACAACATTTTCTTGCAAAATGTATATTTGTATGTGTATAACAGTTAATAAAGAACAACAGTGATGAACAATTCCTAAATACATTAACAACACTAAGCTAGCTGTAGAAATTAATGCTATTTACTGGTGATTGATAGTCCCAATGATGAGAACAAAGTCTTTAAAACAACAGCAGTGGTAATTAGTAGTCCCAATGATGAGGATGGAGTCAGTAGACTATGAGCGGTGGCAATATTCTGATGTTGTAGGCCAATATTTTGCTGTCAAGGAGCTATGGTAATGATTATTTGTAGCTCTTGTGGATAAAATAACATTCCATTATTGGCAATATCCTTCAAAAATTGACTGTTTTCAACAAAAGAAACATGGTGCAAAACCTTCATATGGCTACCTCCGGAGTAATGTGTGGCCGTTTCGACTCACTATGGTCTTCATCAGCAGGGATTCTACTATTGCTAATTCAAGTTGTCCTATGATCTGGAAGCATGGAATGACAGAATGATATACCTATCCAGAATTGTAATTTATTTTATGTTCCTCTCCTTTTGGTCCTCCCCCACCTCAGCCTGTCTCGGCCTTGCCTGGCCTTGGCCCTCATCAGCCGGCCACCCCATCTCAGGCCCTAAAGGCAATGTGGGCTGTTTAGCCAGTGATCCCTGAGTCTCAGGACAAGGTCCCTCATTTAGCTCCTTTTTATCAGGGGTCTTGGTGTCTGGGTGTTGGCAGAGCCCCCCGGCTGTGGAACTGTTGCCTGTGTCTCTAGCATGATTCTGGGTTCCCTCCCCCCACCCTTGGCCCCGTGGCAAGGGTGGGGGAACGGAACTCCCTGGGTTCCCACAAGGGTATTGGCATTGCTCACCATGGTGGAAGGTCCATTCCCAGAATTCAGCCTCACCTCCTGGGAGATCTTCTCTCCTTCTGTGCTTGTTTTTGGTCCAAGTAGTTGTCTGGTGACTGTGTTCACTTCTCTGGTTGAAGGTCCACGCTCCTGCTGATGGACCCCCTGCTGGACTTGCCCCCTTCCTGGGGCTGAAGCTTGAAGCTCTCTTGATGTCAGGCCGTCAGCCCTCTTAGCAGCTTTAGTCTCTAGTCTACTGGTTTTGTGCACTTGGTGCCTCTGAAGCCCTTGGTCCTTTAAAGTTGCACTCTCTGCCTCTTCTATGGCCTTCTGGGCTGGCATCAGGGTGCCTGGACATATTCCACCAGGGCCCTGGAGCTGTGACTTTGGAACTTTCACTGTAGGTTGTACTGCAGCCTTGAGACTTTACCCACTCTTCTTCCTAGTGTATCTGAGTCTGTGTTTGTCATTTGGGCACTTGCCTCCCATTCACAACCACCTTCCCATGGCTCAGCCTCTTTAAACTTCCCGTCCCGTTCGAGCTCTGTTGCCGCCCAGAGTTCATATCCACCTCCCCACTCAGGGGGAGTTGGTTCCATTGCCGAAGGCGCCCTCAGCCCAAGAGGTCTTTTACTGTCCTGCTCTGCGTCCTCCGCTTCCTCCTCCACCAAGTTGGTGGCCTGGAGCATTGGGGTGGCTTCCACCACTCTCGCCCCTTGCCTTGTTTCCATTTCTTTCTCCATCAGTCTTTTTGCGATCAGGCCAGCAAACATTGCTTTCAGTTCCCGCAAGTCCTCCTTGAGGCTGGCCACGTCCTCCGAAAGGGTCCCCTTTCTCTGCCTCCAAAACATGTCCTCCCCTTCGCACTGGAGTTTCCCCAGTCCTATCAGATCTATTCTGGGCCCCTGGATCCACCGGTCCTCCGTTTTCGGTCGCCCTCCACCGCGGTTGCTCCTTACCTTCCGGGTGATGTCCCCAGCCCTCCAAGGCTGGATGTACTCCCCCGTTGGCTGGGAGTATTCTACTCCTCTGCAGTCTCCCATCGCCCCAACCAGGGCGGAGTCTTCTGTTTTCTCCCAAGGGTCTTTCAGCTGAGATGGAGGGATCTCCTCCCCTTGTAGTTGCTTTTCCTCGGACCACCGCTCCCATCTGGAAATATCCCAGCTTGTGTAGCCTGCTCTGTAGCTCCTCGCGATATTCTTTGATGGAATGCATAATTCTACCACCACCCCTCTTCTGGGGTCCTCTCTGGCCTTCCGTGTCCTCAGCGGTGCCGCTCGGGGGGCCTTCCCAATCCCTTCATTCCAAGGGATCCAGGGAGCCTCGGGAGGTTCCCCTCGGTTCAGGTGGGAGCTATTCCTCTCGGGGGCCCCATCCTCTAACCTTTGCCTCTTGCCTCTCTGGGCGTCCCTCAGGGCCCCACCATCATCTACAAACTTAGGTCCATAGTGGGCATCGCCTTTTGGGCTGACTTGGAAGGTCTGCTCCAACTCTGCAGATCTCTGCAGGTGCTGGTCCTCTGTTCCTCGCCAAAAGTGCGATGCAAGGCTCCACATCAGTGGGTCGTCATCCTCCGATGTCTCCGTGTCGGTGTCTGCCCCTCTGGGCATCTTCTCTCCCTCTGCCTTGAGGGACTGGTCCTCCTTTTCTTGCCGAAAAGGCGACGCACGGCTCCACATCCATGGGTCGTCGTCCTCTGGCAACTCCTGGTCGTCCTCCGACATCTCCATGTCTTCCTCGCTGGGTGTCTGTTCTCCCTCTGCCTTGAGGGACTGGTCCTCAGTTCCTCGCCAGAAATACTGCGCGAGGCTCCACATCCTTGGATCGGCGTCCTCTGACCTCTCCGTGTCATCCTCCGACATCTCAGTGTCATTCCATGGATTCTTCATCCCCTGGCACTGGCTTGGTTGCAGTCACAGCAAGATGTAAGTAGTTGAGTTCAGAACAAGGCACTCAGGATTTCTCCTGGCTTGCCTAGATTGTTCTAAGCCTTGATGGAGGAGATTCTGCAAACTGACCAAAAATCCACAACAACTTAATGTAAAACAAAAAGTTTATTGTAAAAAATAAGGTAGAAGCACCCGGGACCACGTCTTTGCAGAATCTGAGGCACACAAAGGGGAAGCCTTAATTTAAACAGATCACGGACCCCCACCCTTTTTTCCCTTTCCCTCCTAGGTTCCTCCAATTCACTCCCTCTCAGCAGAGGTTGAAGCCCTACATCAAAGCAACCCATATGTAGGCATCATTTGGTCTCCAGACATCCTCTCCCCTGGGAAAGCTACTGATGCCTTAATTGATGGCTTGTATCTGTGGAACCTCTCCCAGTCATAAATCTGTCTCAGGGGGTGAAGGATTCTTTGCCCTGCTAGCCAGTGTTCTGCTTATGTGACCCATCCGATAATAGATCATGGCTGCAGATGGGCATTTCCCATAATACCTTTCCAATTGAGTCCTACGGATTCATACCTTTATTTAATACATACATATATTGCTAACACACCCTAAGATTTATATTTATATATGAGAATATATGTGTGTGTGTATGTGTGGCTATGTTCACTACTAGATAGGATCAGCAGCTTTTGACAGTCTGCCACTCCTAAGATGCCACATTCAAACATTCCAACACATCATACAACAAAGTAAAGGTTGTATGTACATATCATGAATGTGCATGTAACTAATTACTAACTTAAATGACTTAACCTAAACTCTTTAACTCATCATGACAGAACCCCGAATGAATAAATGAATGAAGGGGATTTCTGACAGTTCGACAGTGGAACAAACTCCCTCAGAGTGTAGTGGAGTTTCCTTCCTTAGAGCTCTTTAAACAGAGGCTGAATAGCTATCTGTCAGGGATGCTTTGATTGTGATTTCCTGTATGGCAGGGGGGTTGGACTGGATGGCCCTTGCATTCTCTTCCAACTCTATGATTCTATGCTGCTCCAGAAGCTAGGATTTGTAACAATGGATGGAAGCTACAGGGAAAGAGATTCCACCTAAACATACTTCCTCAGAGTGTGGTGGACTCTCCTTCTTTGGATTTTTAAAACAGAGACATCTGTTCGGGGTGCTTTGATTCTGTGTTCCTGCATGGCAGGAGGTTGGACTGGATGGCTCTTGTGATGTCTTCCAGCTGTTTTCTTCTCTTACTTTGAACATAGCCAACCCCTCCCCCTTATTATTTGTAAACTCTAGTGAGTCTGAGCTCATTCTGAATTTTAGCTTTTCCAATCTTCCCCATTTGTTTTATTTCTCTTTCGTGATTTCCCCCTTCTTTTATGTCTCTTTTAAATCTCAGTTCATCTGAAAGTTCTTCATAAACTCACCCTGTCTTTTTAGACATCTCTCAATTTCTAGGATCAAAAGAAGTTATAATGAGATGTATGGATATGATCCAGACAACACCTATTTAACTGAAGGACAACATTTTGGTGTAATCATGTTCCCTTGAGTAAGTGTAGCCTTAAGTGTCCAGCAAATCTGGAAACTTTTGGCACTTCTGAAAATCTTAGCTGACACCATGGCCCATGGCCTAAAAACTTTACAAACAGAGGTAGACTCACTTGAAGAGATGCTGGCCCAGCATTAGTTAGTTTTAGACTATCTCTTGAGTAAAGAGGGGGAGATTCTGCTTTTGGTTAAACACCACTTGTTGTTACTATATCAACGAATCAGGCTACATTAAGGAGGATATAGATAAACTACATAAAGTTGCCATTGACATCCATAAGAGTTATTCTCCCAAAAACAAAGACTTGTGGGCTTGGCTAACAAACTGGTGTGATGATCCCTGTAGTCCAAGCAACCCAAACAGCGGCCCTGTCTTGGCACTTAGTCCCAGAAGATCCTTTATTTTCCCCTGAATCTCCTGTTCTCAGTTCACACTTTCTGTGAAGTTGAATGAGACTCTTGGAGATCTTCGAACCACGCTGCCATGATCCAGTGAATTTATTATAACCTTTCCTTAACATACACTGGGACTTGTTAAGGATTTATAGTTCCCATCCCTTTCTAAACTAAGCAAGTAAAGCATGTGTAAGGTGGTGTCGATACTTTTAAAGAAAATATTTATTCTATTAACAAAAATAATATAAATCATACAAGGTCTTTTGATCTTGCAGGTACAAGCCAACAGAAAAAAATTTAATAAGGCCCTAATCATTCTAACTGACACATTCCTAAATACTAATACAGAGATGGAATCTTCCAGCCTAGATGGGTTTGAGATGTAGTTACTGGCCTTGGTCTAGCACCAACTACCTTCCTGAAATATGCTTTCATGACACAGCCTCAACACTGCAGTTTTTCCAACCGGCAAGACTCACATCAAGTGAGATACTGTCACTTCAGACTCCCCACTGCAGAAGCTCCTCCAACTGATCTCAGAGGCCTTTTATATCCCTCTGTTGGAAGCTTCTGGAAGAAACTCTCACTCCTGCTCACTGATTGGCCAAGTGGGCCTTCCGTCAGCGGTGATGTAATTGCTCATTTGCATGTACCTCCCTCCCAGCTTAATTCTTTATTGCCTGACCGAAGTGGAGGCCAGTCATTACAACTGGCTACCAAATATCCAATGGATAAAACAACTCTTTCTGATGGTAGTCATGATAATTTGTAACACCAACATTTATTGTTGCATGTTGCAACATTTGTTTAAGTGTTGTTGGAGTTTTGCACTTCCTATGCTGGAACCTCGTAAAATAGATAAGATTAAGGAAACTCAAATGTTATATCAGGGTGGTTCAGCACTCTCCTTGAGGGGGGAAAGATGTGAGTGAACGAGGCCATAACCATTCTGGTAGCACTTGTGGGTTTAGAGTCCGGAACCCTCTGTAGGCCCTGACTATATAAGGAATTTGTTATCTTATAAGGAGCTATGACCATTTAAGGAAATTATTACTATAAAAGGCAAGAAACTGATGGCAGATTGTGGTAGGCAGACTGCAGTGTGCTGGCAAGTGTTGATTGGGGGAAAGAGGACTGTATTGGGGCTGAAGTTGTATATAAGTCTGTAGCCACTGTGGATCTGGATCCTGGCGTTGGCACCCCTGAGCGCTCAAGTTTAGGCTTGTTAAAATAAAGCCAATATCTTGGACCAAGAAATGTGTGGTCATTGCTTGGGAGTCTGGTTGAGGCTGCACCCTTAAGGAGGCAAAGGTGATAGTATGGTTTGTATTCTGACTACCACCTGCAAATATAAGACCTGGTTGAAAGAGTTTAGGGACGGACAAACAAAAACTGCAACAAGATCAGGATTGAGAGAGCCACCCACCCCTAGCTGGTAAATAAGCACTGATATTACAGAAAATTGAGACAAAAGCTAAAATTGAAACATATGACTGCTTGGAACACTTAGATGTGCACCATGCCATGCCTCTTGGTGTATGAGTTCATATTTAAATGCCTTAATTCTTCTCTAAAATAGAAAAGCCTTTCCAGTCTATAATTTTATTATTATTACAACATGAGAAGAGTGCAAAGAAATAAATGGCAAGAGGCTGTGAATTGGGGAGGATCAATACTAAAGCGATACTTGCTTTCAAGAGGAATGCTTCTTTCTCATTTTTGATCTGCTGCTCCATTTCCTCATAGAGATGCTGAATTTCTTCATCATAAGCAGCAATCTTCCTAGGCAGAAAGAGAGGGAGGGAAAACAACAGGATTCATATTTAAGGTCCCTGAGTGGTGGAAATGAGGAGGATAAAAGTTATAGTACCTATTGTAGCCAATTTGGTTTGTGGAAAATTAGCATGGGAGTGCAATTGTTGAGCGTCTAATTCATCCCTTAATGTTGTTTTGATGTACTGTATAGCTATAGATGTGTATTCTAAATTGGCTTAGAGATCTATATTTATTAGTTTAGCAAGGTATCCCTTGAAGACTATGTAATCATAGAATCATAGAATCCTAGAGTTGGAAGAGACCACAAGGGTCATGCAGTCCAATCTCCTGCTATACAGAAACTCTCACTCAAAGCATCCCCAACAGATGATCATCCAGCCTCTATTTAAAGACCTCAAAGTAGGGAGACTCCACTACTCTCTGAGGAAGTGTGTTCCACTGTAGAACAGCCCTTACTGTCAGGAAGTTCCTCCTAATGTTGAGCTGGAATCTCTTTTCCTGTAGCTTGCATCCATTGCTCCGGGTCCTAGTCTCTGGAGCAGCAGAAAACAAGTTTGCTCCTTGTTCACTATGACATCCCTTCGAGTATTTAAACAGGGCTAACATATCACCTCTTAACCTTCTCTTCTCAAGGCTAAACTTTCCCATCCTTTGGATATGCTCCAGTTTTTCAGCATCCTTTTTGAATTGTGGTGCCCAGAACTGGACACAGTATTCCACGTGAGGTCTGACCAAAGCAGAATAGAGTAGCACTATTACTTCACTTGATGTAGACACTATACTTTTATTGATGCAGCCTAAAATCACATTAGCCTTTGTAGTTGCCGCATTGCACTGATGACTCATGTTCAACTTGTGATCTACTTGAACTCCTAGATCCATTTCACACTTGGTCCTGTTACCAAGTTTGGTTTTAATAAAATTTTGGGTACATGCGGTCTGTGTTATGACCTCTGACTGATCCCATAGAGGACCCACCATTAACCAACAAATTAAACAACATTAACACATACACATTATTACAAGACAAAAACAAAACAGAACAAAACAAAACAAAACAATTAAAACAGTAAACTACGGTAGCATTTCCAGGGAGGATCTTGGGGACTCTCATGAGAAGAGGGATTCCTGAGGCCGGGGTTATCTATCCTGGAAAGGCCTGCCGGAAGAGATCCGTCTTGACAGCCGTTTTAAAGATGTCTAAAGATGTCAATTGACGGATCTCGTCCAGCAGGTCGTTCCATAATCTGGGGGCGACAACAGAAAAAGCCCTCTGGGAGGTAGCCGAAAGCCTGGATCTTTGAGGCTGCAGCAAATTCCTCCCAGAGGACCGGAGTGTGCAGGGAGGATTATATGGGAGGAGATAGTTTGGACCCAAGCCATTTAGGGCGTTAATGGTGATAACCAACACCTTGTACTGGGCCCGAAAACTAATACCGGAGTAATATGGTCCCTCCTCGATGTTCCTGACACTACTCTGGCCACCATGTTCTGCACTAATTGCAGTTTCCGAATCAAGCACAAGGGTAGTCCCATGTAGAGCGCATTACAGAAATCTAGACGTGAGGCATCTAGTGGCCATAGGAGTGTCAAAAATTTAAGTATTCCTGGAAACCAGGCACACAACACACCAACTGCACTCACTTCAGCTGTTTTGGAAGAATGTGGAATGAATTTTTTTGCTTTTATTTCTGTTACTTCTCAAAGTCAGATAACTTGGAACAGATAACAGGAGAGCCCTGGTGGCACAGTGGTTAACTACCTACATCACAACTAATAAAGCTGTATTCTGCATCATCGGCGACTCCACAATACTTAAACCTGTACATGAACATAACTTGACTGGGACATGAGTACAGTGCACCTATAAGCTGAAAGCCATGCCAGAAAAGCCCCTCACATGCCCTGGGGGAAGTAATGGGGTGCGTGCCCATGGTGTGTGTGCACCGCTGTGTCATGGAGCGCCATGAGCACAAGCCCCATTACTTGCAATGGGGCTCCAGCATACGCGGATTTCCCTTTACTCAGAAGGATCCGGAACAGATCCCCGTATAAGGGGAGGGCCCACTGTACATAAGTTCATAAAATTCTGTTTCACGTGGAATGGTAGTAGTCATGTTCTATGTACAGTCAAGTGTTTCAAATACTGCAGTGTTCTCCATCAATTAGGAGGCAGGATCTTTATAAACTGGGGGGAAAGTTGAATAATAAAGAAGCCACCACTGACCATCTTCATTGCTACAGAAGGCTGAGTACTTGCTGCTATGTTTTTAGAAATTCAATTTCTAATTTTGTGAATAATGTACTGTTTGTTTTTAAACCCTCAGTCTTGTGCACCATGGGAATATTTAGGATGGCATATTGAAATTAACAGTACAGGAAGTTGAACTGGGCTTCACTATGGTTGTTCTTAGCATATAACAATGAGAGAGAAAGGATTGCCTACTCTATCTACCCTACCTCCCTTTCCTGAACTGGTTGATCAATTTAGGAATCTGATAATTGTGCCCCCTATATGAGATCATGGAAATAGACAAACTAACCTGTCTGATGAGAGGGGGCTTGATGAACAAATATAGGAAAGAGCAGTGAAAACTACATACAGTGGGCCCTTGCCTTACGCGGGGATCCATTCCGTGTATGGCGAATTCCGACTATGCTCAAGCTCTATTGGAAACAATGGGGCTTGTGCACGGTGGCGTGGCGGCGCGGCGGCATGCGGGGCGCAATGGGCGTGCACACCCAATCAATTGAACGGGACGAGACGCCCCTTCCGCCCCGCCCGTGTCCCGTGGCTTGAGCGCGTATGCTCAAGCCGTGTAAAGCGCGCCTGCGTATGACGCAGGCGCGCTGTATATTTAAAACATTTATGGGAGGAAGAAAGTATATATGGAGTAACAGATTAAGAAGTTAATATAAAACAAATAAGATATAAACAATGCATAAAAAATCAAACTTCTGGATTTTGAGGGGTTTCTCTTTTATTTTAAATACTTATTTTTCCCGTGGTTGAAGAATTGTAAAAGTAATAAAGCATAAATGTAGAGACATGGTCTTTCAGTGTCAAGACATACTTCTTCCTGTGTGGTGTCACAGGTTGTATAGAGCCCAGAATGTCTACTGATGCCCTTTGAAAGGGTGTCTCAATGAGCAGGCAGTAGGGGGTCTTTGACTTTGTCACGACAGGTTCCTGCTCATTGGCATACATCACAAGACTTGACATAGTCTTCAAGAACTTGTCCATAGCTGTCCCAATAAATTTTCTGCCTCACTCTCTCCTTGGTCCAGCCAATTCTAGCATGCCAACTCAGATGGCCATGCACTGGGCTGAGAGCCTAGTATGATTTGGGACCACCTACTACTTCATGCTCTCAAAATCTACCCTGTGGCTCTTAGGAAGACATTCCCTGTAAAGATGCCCTGCCTTTAGCACATACATGAACCGGTTGTGCTTTACTAGAAGTACCTGTCGACCCTTTCTTGGCCAATTGCCTAGTTGGCTCTAGTCTTGGATCCAGTTGTTGGGACCATCCAAAGGCAGAAGAACCACCAAGTGATGGTTGGTGACTATCTTCCTCTTCTTGAGGTACAGGTCATTTGTGAGGATTGTTATCACTTGTTCCATCCTCTTGTTTTTCCAGGTCTGGATCTCTAGAGTTATCCTCCTTCTCTTCTGTGGGCCTATCAGACTTCTTTGTCCTTCCCATGCAGACTTCTATCTTCCAGTGCTTGGCCTGTCTTCCAGTAGGTAAGTTGTAAAACCAGTTCAACCTATCTACCTCTAAACTCCTCTGTCCCAAGCATCTGGTCTTCCAAAGATGGTCCATGATGCAATTGCCAAGTAAAACTGACATGCTGTGATGCTGACCCACGACACCCTTCCAGTGGTCAGTCTGGATGGGGACAGAGCGATATTTGCCATGACAAGGGGTGCATGGGACAAGTTGCAGTCTTTCAGAAGGTCTTTAAGCACCTCTGGCCCTTATCACACATGAGACTGGAACTCAAATCCAGAGCCAATTCGAATTGAAGGGGAAGCAGAGTCAATTCACGTGATGAATTATCACATGTGAAGAACGAAATTGTGGTGATTCCTGAGTCAAAGTAGAGTGAGTGCACATTAAATTATCACACCGGTACATACCATGCGGATTCAATTATTCGAATTGGGACCCTTGCGCATCGTGAACGCATCGTGAACCTTTGCACTTCCGAGGTGAAGAAGGGGGCCACTTCCTGATTCCACTTTCACATGAATGCTAGCCTCACACGAATTATTGCTTCACATTTCTTCCTCCCTTCTATTTTTCCATCCCTGGCAGCCAAATCCAAACAGGTCCTCTGTGTCAAATCCCCCATCCATTTCAGCCACATCTACATCTCTCCTCCTGTCATTCTCCTCATCTATTTCAGCTCTATCTACATCTATCCTCCTGTCATTCTCCTCATCCATTTCAGCTCCATCTACATCCTCCTGTCATTCTCTTCATCTATTTCAGCTCCATCTACATATATCCTCCTGTCATTCTCCTCATCTATTACAGCTCCATCTACATTTATCCTCCTGTCATTCTCCTCATCTATTTCAGCTCTATCTACGTCTATCCTCCTGTCATTCTCCTCATCTATTTCAGCTCCATCTACATCTATCCTCCTGTCATTCTTTTCATCTATTTCACCTCCATCTACATCTATCCTCCTGTCAACAATTAGAATGGTATGCCCTCGAAGGCTGATGGAACCCATTAGGTTCCAAGAAGCCCTAGGAGGTTCTATGGTTGGCAGTGCCGGCAACTCTGTCAAAGTTCTGGTTAATTTGTGGAATAACAACATCACCAGAGCTATAGAAATGATCGCTCCCAAGCGTCCTTTCCAACCCACTAAAAACCGTAACCCTTGGTACACTGAAGAGCTTAAACAAATGAAGCGGGTTGGACAACGACTAGAGAAGCATTGGCTGAAATCTCAACTCATATCTGATAAGATACTTCATAGGACTTTTCCTAGGTCCTATCAAGTGGCGATAGATGCAGCCAAGAAATCTTTCTACTCTGCATCTATCGCGTCTGTGAAATCTCGTCCAGCTGAAATCTCGTTCAGGGTGGTAAGGAGTTTAACAAAACTGCCTCCCACCCAGAACCCTCTATTAGAGTCAACCATAGCTCACTGTGACACTTTTAATGATTATTTTACAGATAAAATCTCTCGGATAAGAGCTGATTTGGATGCCAACTTTAAGTCAGAATCAATGAGAAAGGCATCCAATGCCCCCGCCATTACTGTTAAACTGGATCAATTTGAGTCGGTAAGTACTGAGGACGTGGACAAGCTCCTTAGTAGTCTGAAAAAAAAATGACTTGCCCTCTTGATCCTTGCCCATCCTGGCTGGCTGTCCAAGGGGGCAATACAGTCAAGCTGATGCTGAAAAATATAATCAATGCATCCTTCAGGGAGGGTAACCTGCCTTCTTGTCTTAAGGAGGCAGTAGTCAGACCACTCTTAAAAAAGCCCTCACTGGACCCTCTGGATAGAAATAATTATAGGCCAGTCTCGTTGTTGCCATTCTTGAGCAAGATGATTGGGAGGCCGGTCGCCAATCAACTACAGGCAATCTTGGATGAAGGTGATTATCTGGACCCATTTCAAACCGGATTCAGGGCAGGATATGGAGTTGAGATGGCATTGGTCGCCTTAGTTGATGATCTCTGTCTGGGCATTGACAGGGGAAGTGTGACCCTGCTGGTGCTCTTAGACCTCTCAGCAGCCTTCGATACTATTGACCATGGTATCCTTCTGGAACGCCTGAGAGAATTAGGTATTGGAGGCACTGTTCTACAGTGGTTCCGGTCCTACCTCTCAGGCAGATTCCAGATGGTGGTGCTAGGAGACAGTTGCTCTTCTAAAAGAGAGCTAAAATTTGGTGTCCCCCAGAGCGCCATATTGTCTCCTATGTTGTTTAACATTTACATGAAGCTGCTGGGAGAAATCATCTGGAGACATGGAGCAGGATGTTATCAGTACGCTGATGACACCCAAATATATTTCTCTGTGTCTCAGACTGATGCAGTGACTAAGGATGGCATCTCTCCTCTGAATGCCTGTCTTGGGGCGGTAATGGACTGGATGAGGGAAAACCGACTCAAGCTGAATCCAGGTAAGACGGAGGTACTCGTTATAGGAAACCCAAGCCCAGGTATGGAATTATATCAGCCAGTTCTGGATGGGGTCACACTTCCCCTGAAAGACTGTGTCCGCAGCTTGGGGGTGTTCCATGACTCGTTGCTTCAACTGACAGCTCAGGTGGATGCGACAGTCAGGAACACTTGTTATCAGCTTCTGTTGATACGCTAGCAGCGCCCCTTCCTGGAGCAGGGAGACCTTGAAACAGTTGTACATGCGCTGGTCACCTCTCGATTAGACTTCTGTAATGCGCTCTACATGGGGCTACCCTTTTGCCAAGTTCAGAAACTTCAACTTATACAAAATATGGCAGCCAGGTTAATTACAGGTACTCGTCGTAACGATCACATAGCACTGGGTTTGAAATCCCTTCACTGGCTGCCAATTAGTTTCCGGGCAAGGTACAAGGTGTTGGTGATTACCTTTAAAGCCCTACATGGCTTGGGTCCAGAATACTTAAGGGAACGCCTTCTTCCGTACTGACCATCCTGCACTTTAAGTTCCTCCAGGAAGAATCTACTTTGGACAATAAAATCTAGGCTAACTTCAGTCACCCAGAGGGCCTTTTCCATCGCAGCGCCAAAGCTATGGAATGACCTGCCAAAGGAGATCCGCGACATTTCTACTCTTACAGCCTTTAAGAAGACTCCTAAGACAGATCTCTTCTGGCAGGCTTTCCCTACCTAGTTCCTCTCCCCATTTACTGTGACTTACATCACTCTGTCCACCAATTCTTCTCTTAAATTAATGAGAAGAATTAAATTAAATTTAATTGAAATTATATTCTGGCCTCAAAAAGAAGAGCCCTCCCTCCGCCCCAACTGTCATCATCAGACCTGGGAGGGAGTGAAAAGACAGGTCCAATTTCCATCAGGCTTAACTGTAAAATTTACTATACTCACGTTGCTCTGTTTTATTTTACTGTTTTTTATTTATTTTTGTGTTTTATTTTATTCTCTTTATTTTTATTGTTGTAACCCACCTGGATTCCTTGTGATTGGGTGGGCTATAAATAATAATAATAATAATAATAATAATAATAATAATAATAATACTCTTAGGTTGCAGCCGCACTGGGGAAATAATCCGGTTTGACTCCAGTTTAACTGTCCTGGCTCAGTGCTATGGAATTCTGGGAACTGTAGTGTTGTGAGACATTGAGCCTTCTCTGGTAGAGAGCTCTGGTGCCTCAGCAAACTAATAACTTCTTCTTCTTCTTCTTCTTCTTCTTCTTATTATTATTGTTATTATTTAAAAAATTAAAATTATAATTATTATAATTATTTTCCCTGCTCTCCTTCCCTTTGTAACAGTTGCCTTTTCTTAAGTTGCATCTGCATTGTGGAAATAATCTGGTTTGACTCCACTTTAACTGTCCTGGCTCAGTGCTATGAAATTCTGGGAGTTGGAGTTTGTTGTGGGGTCCTTGGCTCGAGGCTATGGAATTCTGGGAGTTGGAGTTTGTTGCTCCCCCCAGCCTCTGATGGCCCCCTCCATTGCTCCCATCTCTCCCCCCAGCCTCCTGTTTCATTACCTTCCTCCCTGTCAGCTACATCCACTTCCCTCCTTGAACAAGCACCAGAAGCAAATGGGGCAAAATTGCAGCGCAGCATCATGGGAAATGTGGGACCTTGGAGGTTTGGGAGTGTGTGTACCGGGACAGAAACAAAGTTGTATTCCACATCAGACCAATTCAGAGTGAAATCGAAGTGAGCTTAGAAGCAATTTTTGTGAATTAGCTTGTTACTGAATTTATCAAAATGAGGAGTCATTTCGGATTCACTGTGGATGCACCTCGGAACGACCCCCTATAGAAATCAATCACGTGAGATAATACATCATGTTATCACATGAATTCGTATCGTTGGACCCGCAGTGGCTTCGGATCAGAGCTGCAAAAACCTCAGTGTGATAAACATCACTGTGAGTGAGGCCCCTGTATCTCTGAGAGCCATCACTCATGGTCCATTAACTATCACCTCAACCCTCCAGGCTGAGGAGATGAGCCTGGGCTTAACTTATAGTTGCTGAGGTGAGTTATCTTGCATATCTCCTCTTTCCATGGGATTCATCCAATTTATCTGGGCTTTTAACTTTTAACTTCTTGATGTCTTGTTGCTGTTCTAGCTTTGGACTCCATCTTGCCTCTGTGTCTGATTACTTGGCTTGAAATTTTGAGAGAGTCACTTCCCCACCTTTGTCTGAGTGGGACCCTTATTCCACCCTGATAAATTAGCTTTGGGGCAGAATCCACTATGTCCTGGTTCCAATAATGATTGGGTTCCACTCTTGGCCTCACTGATTCTGCTAATTCTGCAGCTGCTGTGATTGTCTTGGGGACTTGCATAAAAACAGGTTCTTTTCTCTCTCAAACTGCAGCTGAAGCTGCCATCACTTCTGCCCCAGTAGTAGACATTGGAGGGTTGGCACTGGGACTTCCTTCTCACATTCACTGTCTCTACCCTAGCTAAACCTAACTATTCTCTAAGTTTTCAGAAAAGCTAGAAAACAAAACAACATTGGAGGACGGAGTGAAAATTGGCAACAGGAATCTCCTTCTGGCAGAGGCAGGGATGTATCCACCCCTCCCTTTCCAGGGAGTTGGAAAAAAGACTTCAGGCCATTTGGAAAAATAGAAGCAATCAGGCCCCACCTTGGGATTCGAAAGTAAAACGTGATAACCTCACAACAAAGCAAGGAAACATCAGCAAACCAGCCATATAAGAAATCCCCCCTCCCCCCAAAAAAAAAACTTTTGGGAAATATCTGGCTTTCAAGGATCGGACTACTGCCACCATGCTGCAAAAAGGGGAGTGGTATGTGGCTAAGATCTACCCAATGTAGCAGTACAGTAGTGCTGCCACCAAGCACTTTGTTGGAGATTTAATCCCCCCCTTCCTGTGTGTGTATCCTTATGGATAACATAAACCTTACTCATCTCCTCTAAATGAACCCTTCTTATAACCTGGTCCCAGAGGCCTTGCAGGCTCATTACACAACCCTTCTGCAGATATTTCTCATGTCAGCCTGTGTTCTGCACAGCTAGGAGTCATTTTCCTTCCTCTTTCCCCTCTCTCTTTCTTTTTCCTGTACTGCTTTTTCAATTGCACGCTGCTCTTTCTTTCACTCCTTTTCAAAGTCTTTCTAGATTGCCTATGTTTTCACTCCTCCCCCTACACCCCCCACCCATATTTCCCTGGCTGGTAAACTTTTCTTTGTTTTGTCATCCCTTCTATGCTTCTTTGTAGTGCAAGAGGAGGCAAAGCATCTAGTGTGTATGTGTACATGGGTGTGTGTATGCTGTGGTATGGCAGCCCTTCATGGGAGTTGTGTGGGAAAGTTCCAGATTGGAACAAACTTGGCAAATGTGTTTGTGGGGTCCCATGTGGAAGATGCTGTTTGAGGTAACACACTGGGGTACAGAATATCCAAAGCTTGGAAAAGTTTACAACTCTAAAGAATTACAGTACATTAAGTGATTCTAGGAGATGTAATCAAAAAACAAAGGGATTTTCCCAAGCTGTGCCAATAATTATCAGAGCTACATTCAGGAGGGGTTGACCCTGTGCTGCTCTGATATTCATCATGAATGCTGACTCTTCCTTATTCCTATTTTGAAAACGCATCAACTCTACTTTATTCATGAGTATATGGGTATCCGCTGGGCCAATGAGCCTGCATTGGCTGAAGGGCCCTTATATGAATTGTCTCTTGGTGATCTAATATAATGTGGATGGATGGGGGGGGGGAGTCCTATTGTTTTGGTTGGTTGTTATCTATGTCTTTTGCTACCTTTTCTAAAAAGAAAAAAGGTGCATCCAGACAGATTGAAAAGTCCCAGATTTTGCTCCTGTTCTTTCTAATTTTACACTGGGTTAAAATAAACCAAGCTGAGGAGCTGGTATCAAAAGTACCCGATTGTCTAGGAGCTGACAAAATATTTTGGGCTGAGCAAAACATGTATGGATCTCCAAAGTAAAATCTGAAAGAACAGGAACAAAATCAAATCGGGAGGGATCCACAAAAAATAGTCTGTCTTGCCAGATGATGAATCTGAGGCTGAACTCCTCATCAGCCCCTATGACTCTTGCAGTTATATAGATAATCCCTCCTCCCTGATCCTGCAGATGCCAGACTAGAACTTTCATCAGAGGCAGCAGCAGATGCAGAGGCAAGAACTGGAACCACCTCAGAAATAATGTCATTTGAGACTGCTTTAATTACGCTGGCTCAATGCTAGAAATTTCTGGGAACTGTAGTTTTGTGAGATGTTTAGCCTTCTTTGTCAGAGAGCTCTGGTGCAACAATAAACTACAATTCCCAGTATTCCCTAGCACTGAGCTGGATTATTTCTTTGGTGTGTTTTGGGCCCTTGTAAAGTTAAATGCTATATTTTACATCCTTTGTGTAAATAATAAGATTCTGCTTCATTAGCCATGTTTGTTTCTTTTCTTACAACACATGTTGTCAACTAAAAATAATTAATCTGCCAAAAGATGTTACTTAACTAGAGAGAGAGAGAGAGCACTCTGGATACAAGTAAACTTGAAAGGGACAATGTCAAAGGGAAAGTTGTGATTAGGAAGAAGCACTGACTTTTTAAGGGCACATTCCAATGCATTCTTTTCATGATTGGCTTCTTGGAGCTGAGAAAGTACTTTTGCCAGGAATTCTTCAAAACTGGAAAGCAAGTGGGGTTCATCTCTCTTTAAGTGCAACCAGAGTTTCTTTACACTATTCTCTCTGAAGAAAAAAAAAAAAGAAAAAAATACTTGTAAAAAGCAAATATGTTCAAGGCTATAATAGCATTAGCATTTCCAAAGCAAGAATCAAAATTTATCTAGCTTTAATCTTAGTTTGAGCCATCTTGAACCACAATTCTGAGAGAAAGGCAGGCTTTTAGTTAGCTAGCCAGGTTGACAATCCTTGTTAAGACTCAAGGTATGATCAGAAGCTTTAGAATTCTAAAATCTTTCTTCAGAAGCGTAAAGGAGGGAGCGTTAAATCTAAGAGTGCAGAAGCTGGGGTAAGGAAACTGGTTTTTTTACTCCCATTCTAAAGCTAACCGAAATGGAAATATGGAAAGGTGATAGTCAAGTTTTATGGGTTTGTAGTGGGGTGAGAATGATCTGTCCAATGAGTAGACCACGTTCTCCTTGTTTAAAATGACACTCATTTGATGATGCCACATGATTTCATTTATGATCTGATGCAGGGCTGCATACCTGCCACTGGATTGCAAACCCAAAGACACAGCAGGGGAAACAGATAACACACTGGGTGAGAGGAATTAGGTGCAGGTTATCCAAATCCAATTAAACAATTGCCCAATTAAAAATAACCAAATAGATAGATAGCAAAGGCTGTGCTTTCCATGTATGCCACATATTTGTCAATAGAGGCCATGGGTTGTCAGGGAAATGAAAGAGAAAGAGACAAAGGTGTAGCATGGCAAGGTATTCAAAACTAATTCCACAATCAGCAAGGCCATTCAATCAAGTAAATAAAACAACAAATAAAAGAAGAGCAATTAGAGTCAAGCAAAACACATAACATCAAAATTACATAGAAGATAAAATAGGTTGTGGCTTGTCACTACCTAATACATATCAAAGACTGCCTAATAAAGTGGTTTCATGATGGGGGTAAAGGCATATCTTCCCCTGAGTTTGGAGAAACTCCTGGGTTTGGCAGTATGACAGCTGGAACAGTGCAGAGGCTTGCTGTAGCTTGAGAGCTTGCATCACTGTACTTGGTTTGGATTCAGGTCAGCTGACTGGAAAATCTGGACCCATGGACTCAGATCTCCTGGAGTCCTGCATTAGTTTTGAGAAGGAACTGGAGAGGGCTAACTTTGAGCCTTAGGTCTGCAGCGGCAGGCAAAACCCATCCTGGAGTGCAAACACTAGGCAAAAGGGGAAACAAAGCTCAGGCAAAAGTGAAAGTGGACATGTCACTGTGTCTGAGGATTGAAGGGGCTGCCCTATGCAAATTGATTAGTAGTCTCAGAACAGATCAAAACCTACTATTTTAACAAAAACAGAGAAGGGTTGTATGTTTTTTAAAGGAAAGCAGATTGGAAAATGGTGTCATGCCAGCTTAGTAACTGCGGAGGCAGTTGCAGACATTCACTCTAACTGAAAGTGAACATAGAGAAGAAGGGGAGACAAAAAGATAAAAATCATAGAATCATAGAGTTGGAAGAGACCACAAGGGCCATCTAGTCCAACCCCCTACCATGCAGGAAATCTCAATCAAAGCATACCCGACAGATGGCCATCCAGCCTCTGTTTGAAGACCTCCAAGGAAGGAGACTCCACCATTCTCCAAGGAAGTGTGTTCCACTGTCGAACAGCCCTTATTGTGAGGAAGTTCCTCCTAATGTTGAGGCGGAATCTCTTTTCCTGTAGCTTGCATCCATTGTTCCAGGTCCTAGTCTCTGGAGCAGCAGAAAACAAGCTTGCTCCCTCCTCAATATGGCATCCCTTTAAGTATTTAAACAGGACTATCATATCACCTCTTAACCTTCTATTTTCCAGGCTAAACATACCCAGTTCCCTATGTCGTTCCTCATAGGGCGTGGTTTCTTTTTGAATTGTGGTGCCCACAACTGGACACAATATTCCAGGTGGGGTCTGACCAAAGCAGAATAGAGTGGCACTATTACTTCCTTTGACGTTACACTTCTATTGATACAGCCTAAAATTGCATTGGCCTTTTTAGCTGCTGCAGCGCACTGTTGACTAATGTTCAACTTGTGGTCTAGTGTCTATGGAGTATGTCAAACTACAATAGAACAATAGACACTGCTGGTCACACAGTCAAACTTCCACTAGGCTTCAAATACACCAACCAGCCTTCCCTCAGCGTATCCTCATTCTTGACCCAATAAACTCTCCCAAAAGACTCTCTGGGACTGGGGAGATTTAACCCCACAGAACCCTGAGCTCACCTTCTGCTGCTGTCTCTTCTTCTACACCCACACAAAACACTATTTTCCGAGATTATTTTCCAAGCTCTGTTGCCAAATTACAGAGCCTGAGACTGAAGTTATAATAATTTTACAAGAAGATCTTTGTTAAAGATTTGGAAAATATATAAAATAAGATGCTCTCCACATACACTATATCGGATATCTCTACATGAAGCTTTTTATAAAAGAGAGAATATCATGAATGATAAATGGATTCACATGGGGACTTAATTACATTTCAAGATAACTAATATAAAACAGAAAACAGGAACAATTAAATAAAGAGGGGATTCCCAGCCACTGGTTATTCTATAGGCATTTAAGATGGAAAAATAAATAAATATAGAAATAAAGAATTATGGTTTTGAAGAAAAAATTCCAGATTTAGAAATACTATTAATAAGTGAGAACAAAAAATGCCATCTAAAATATATAAAACACTATTAAAATTGGAAACAGAAGAGGAATTTATTAAGGATTCTATAATGAGGTGGACCAAAAATATTGGTCACAAAATTGAAATAAGTAAATGGGGAAAAGTATGCCAAATGGGAAAATGTAAATTGAAAAAGATATGGAAAAAAACAATAAAAAGTTCATTATTTTAAAATAATAAGGAATATATATAATGCATTGCAGATGGTATCTCTCCCTGGAAATACCTAAAATGTATAAACAATTAGATAATAAATGCTGAAAAGAAAAAGGAACATTATAAAGGAACACATTATCAAAAGTGGACATGTACAAAAATAAAAAGATATTGGGTTATCATACATCAAATAATTGAAGAAATTCTAAATTTTAAATTTCAAATGAAACCGGAAATTTACTGAACAGGCATGATTGACAAAAAAAAAAAAAAAAAAAAAAGATAAAAAGGATGCTAGAATCTTACACTATATGACTACAGTGTCTAGAATTTTACTGGCACAAAAATGGAAAGAATGTTCAATACCTCTGATACAAGATTCTTTATTAAAACTATTAAAAATGATAGAATTAGATAAGCCGACTTGCCTTATGAAGTATGAAAACCTAGGAAAATTTATACAACATTGGGACAAAGTTATGAATTATGTAACTAATTATTGGAGTTTAATAGCAACATTTGGATTTATGGATTAATTACTGAAAAATTTAGTACAAACACTATATCTAGTATTAATCCTTTTATATAGAATTGGAATGTGATAGTTATGTAACTTCAGAACATTTGAAGAATTTAGTCAAGCACTAAGTATTGCTAGCTTTGGAAGTCCTCTGCTCTGGTAAAGTAGGGTTTTTGGCATGCTTCACAGAAGATGAAGAGAAGAGGTACAGAAAAGACAAAGAGATGACTCATAGTTGCCTTGTTTCCTGCTGCACTGGGAGATTTAAAACCTTTTAACCTAAATGACCATGTGGAAACCCTAAATTATATATGTCCTTTTCTATATTGGATCCTTTCAACCACAGAATCAGAAATGTTTATTGATTAGCCCTTAAGCCATTTCAAAATAACACGAAACAATGCTAAAACAAGTAAAACACACTATAAAATTCTACAGAAATTCTAAAGCAAATAGAAAAGAACTAAAATGTAATAACATGGACTCTAAAATGTATATAGAGTACTGTATGGCTGTACATTAAAAGTACAGTACCTAAAAATGAAACATAGTTATAAAACTGATCTACATCACAGTTTCAAGATACAAAATGAGTAAAAAAATAACCCAATGAATGTATTACAGCATTAAGATGATAATACATAAGGTAATAAAATTGAATATGAGCATCACACATCAGAATTCTTCATCACCTTTGCAATTTATCGCAATTGACCCCACATATCTAACTCTCAACTGTATGGCTTTACATAAAAAACCGAGCTGTGATAATAGATATATTTGAATCTTGGCCACTCATGAAGTAAGAGATTCTGACATGAGTACCCCAAAACATTGTGCTTTTGATATAGGGACCAAGATACTGATCTCTTTCCTGTTGGTACAAATTACACTTGAACAAAATATGAGCTAAATCTTCAATTTCTCGGTCTCCACAGATACATATTCATTCTTTGTAAGGAATACCATTGAATCTTCCATATCTTACCATGGTGTCAAGCTGGCCAAATCTAGCTGTAGTAAATACCTCCCTCAGGTATTTTGGCATTTGTATTTTTAGATAATTTGCTCTTTGAAAAGAGCGTTTAAATTGGCTCAGCCATTTTAAATTACCTACATGGCTAAGGGAGGCTATATCTTTTTGGGCTTCGATATCCAAGATTCTCTGTCTCGCACCCTTTTTTGCTTGGTCATTCATTGTGCATGAATCAGGAAGACCATAGCTCTTTATGAAGTTCATTATTTACATATACCAAAAGGACTGAAGATCGGATTGTGACTGTTCTAAGAGACATAGTCTTGGTAATCTATCAGGCTCCATTTCATTGATTTTACCCCAGTAGTTAAACACTCTGATTTTGGCTTGTGAATAGATGGAATAGATGTCTAATTCAGCTCTAACAGCAGCCGCAGATGTCCTTTTATCTACCCCCAATATACTTTTCAGATGCTGAGACTGTGCTAGTTCTACTGCTGAGATGGAATTTAGACCCCAAACTTCCGCCGCATAGGTGTAATCTTGGCTTTATATACATTGATTATTGGGGTTAGGGAACCAGGGTACTTGTGAACTTTTAGTTTAAATATGAGATTCAAACGAGCTTTTGCTCTTGGTGAACTCTTTTGGTGATGACATGACCACGAGAATGTTACACCAAGGTAGGAAACGGTCTTTACTTGATCTATGGCTCACCCTCTAATTGCCATCTATGTCTCTGCGTTCATTTACCAAATACCATTACATTTGACTTATATTTGTTAATAGTTAAGGAATTGTTCTGGCAATAACAACTAAGTCTTTTTAGTAGAGTCCGCATACCGACTTGCGAGTATGATAACAGTATCATGTCATCAGCATAAAGCAAGGTGTTACAAGGAGTATGTAGGATGGTAGGCATATGGACTGCAGAGCCTTTCATTGCAGATGGCAGGTCATTAATATATAAATTAAATAATAAGGGGGCTAATAAGCACCCTTGTCTTACCCCTTTGTATGCATCTGTTTAAAACCAAAACTCACTCTCAAACTAGTACCTGTATAAAGGGCTTTGATTAATAACAACAATCACAATTCAATTTTAAGGTCAATTAATTTGTTCCATAGAATTTCTCCATTCACTGTGTCAAATGCTGTGGAAAGATCTATGAAAGCAGCATATAGATGTTTTCCTTTACTAGTATATTTGGCAATAATATGGTTTAGAATAAAGCAGTTGTCAATGGTAGATCGATTTTGTCTAAATCCAGCTTGTTCTTCTGTGAGAATTCCATTATCATTGGCCCAGCTTTCTAGTTTGTTCAAAAGGAACCTCGAGTATATTTTGGCAACAATATCTATTAGGCTAATCGGCCTGTAGTTACTAGAATCTTTGTTGTTAGCTTTTTTGTGAATGGATACCACTATGGCTATCTTTCAACCACTTGGTATCTGACAGATATTATTTATATGCATAAATAAACCTGTCAGAATTAGTGCCCACCAGTCACTTAAATGTTTGTATAATTCTGCTGTTAAAAAGTCCTCCCCTGGAGCTTTGTTATTTTTCAGACTGTTAATAATAGACAAGATTTCTTCTTCTGAAACTGGTGACCGGGGGGGCAAAGATTCCGTATCTAAGTGATCAGAACTTAAATGCTGGATCTCTGTTGTTTGGAGCAAATAGCTTTTGAAAATAATTTTCCCATTCCTTAGCGGGTATGGGGATATCATATGGGAATTCCTTTCCTTTAGAATTCCTGTGACTGAATGCCAAAATATAGCTGAATTTTGACTTTTTGCCGCTGACTCTAAACCCGCCCAAATTGAAATAGAATAATTTTGTTTCTTAAATTTTATAAGTTTTTTGTATTCCTAAGGGATAACATCTTCATTTGTACATGAATAGAGGAAGACCTCTCTGCCAATCTCCGTGCCAATCTTAGATTGTTTTTCATTATCCTACATTCTGTGTCAAACCAGGGTGAATTACTTTTCTTACAGTTTTCCCCTGTGGGCTTAGATGTTAAATAGTTCTTCAGCATTTGGCATAAGTTTGTAAATGCATTTGTGACTGCTACTCAATCAGTCAAAGGTGACCGGGTTGTATTGGCCCAGTTTTCCACATTGTCTAGTTTGAGACTGACTGACATTGCCATAGTATCAACTTTAGCCCATCTGAGTCTGCCATTTTGACACGCTTCTTGATTGTCTATGATCCATCTATCAGCCTAACTACTTGGTCTAAGATCGGAACTACCCCGTAGTTTCACACTCACAGGTTGATGATCACTTTCCCCTCTTGGGTGGACAACAACCTCAGAGAAAAGTTCACTTTTGTTTCTCGACACACAGATGAGATCTAGTACATTACTAGAATTAGCTGTATGATATGTATAAGGATATCTATAGCTGCTATTCTCCTCTCTGCCCCCCAGGACTTGAAGATTGCATTTGAATTTCAAGGATACCAGTGACAATCCGGCATTATTGCTTTTGCTATCTCTAGAACACCATTGTAAGTGGTTATCAAAAAATTCATCTGACAAATTGTTCTTTTTGGCAAAATCATAAAGAGATGGACCTAAATTGGCATTGAAGTCACCCAATAAAATTATTGTGGGTTGAGGACTGAGAATTATAAGTTCTTCCATTTGAGCTTCTAGGGATGTCCACAGATTGGTATTATAGAAGGGGGAAGTAATAGGGGAGATGTACACAGCTACCATTACAACTTCAAAATCTTTATGGGTCAATTTCATAACTAGGGAATGGGAGTATTTATCCCCATTATATAATTTCTCCCCATGGCAGTGTAATTCTTGTTTTATAAGAATACAAAGGCCACCAGAAGCTCTCCCCTTATTTTTTAGTTTTTGGGCAGGAGTATCCCAACATTGAAAGCCTGGTAGCTTTAGTGGCTCATCCTCGCTAGTTAACCAAGAACGTCAAATTTAGAAAGAAAACCCATTATATCAGCATTCGCTGTTTCCTTCCACCCAGCAACATTCCATGTGACTATTTGGATGATTTCCCCACTAACAGGTTGATCTAGATTTGACAAAGAGGTTGGGCATGATGGTACAATCAGTCAATTAGTATCGATACCACCCAAATAAACACAATTATTGTTTGGGCGATCTCCTTTTGACAATGGAGGGGGAGGTCTTTGTTGTTGATGTTCTTGCACTTCTCTTTCAATCAAGTCATAATTCCCTGGTGTCTTAGCCAGTGTGAAAGCCTGGTGGACTATCGCCATTTCTTCTACATCTGAAGGATACTTAGTAGAAGACTGTTTTTGTTCTTGGAGCCTTTCCTCTTGGATGGCTTTTTCCAGGTGGTTTAATGCCAATAATGTTATTGATGGAGATCTAGGTGGAATAGCTACTAAGCATTCCTGTTTTTGCTTCAGAGACAATACATTTGGATTGACCCCCTCCTCACACATCAGCAGAGGAGTCTGTTCATCAATTTCATTATGCATTGGCGACTGCATCTCGATTTCAGGAACATCTAGTGGACCAAAAGGGTCATTTCCACTCATCCTTGGGTGCTCATCGACGGACATTCTCTTCATCGTTGTGAGCAGGCCAGCACAGTCCGTGTTTAAAGATAAAAGATCAATTAGTGGCTCTGATGGAGCGGTTATGTTCCTTAAGGACCACTTTAGTTTTTCCAACTTAAGTAAAATATTGACTTGCTCTTCTTTAGAAAGTGAACCAAAGGCTTCAACAAAACTGTCCTCCATTTGAAGCAGGCTAGATTGACTCTCAGGCTTGGGTTTAGTCAGCCGTCTTACATATGTGGATATATTTCTTCAAATTCTGTTTGGAAGAGGAAACATGCAGTACTGTACCTACAGGGCAAAATCTTCTATATAGAAAATAATGTACCATATAATTCTCCTGTTTCTTTTTTGCTTTGGGGGCAGTACTTACTCTTCAAAGATACTGCTGGCTCCAAGTTTCTCCATAAGATCTGAGAACTGATCTTCTTCCTCATCAATTTCTTTGCAGTTTCCTTTCCTTTTAGAGTGATATAGATTTTCCATTTCACACCCTTGTATGTCAGGTATTGATTCCTTCTTCCCAAATAAAAATTGACCTGCATATTTCAAAAGATATGATTTATTCAAATATTTTGTATTCAAGGGAATTCAGCATAATTTAAAAACATACATTTGCCAACAACCTGAGAAATTAAATATAAATCTTAGAAATCTAAGTGCTAAAGAAAAAAACTTACCTCACAAACAGCAACAGAATTCTATAACACTTGCTCTTTATTTGTGTATATGAAATCCTATCAAAGAGGCTGGGAGATGGGCAATGCTCTCCCCATCAACAGAAGAACCCTCACGATGGTACCACAGAGTGTTTGCACTGCTGAGGGAATGACAGTGAATTGAATGCCACTCCAACTGGAATGCCAATGTGGTGGTCCAGTGAAAGTACAGGAGGAAGACGCCCACAGGTGCGAGGTACTACCATTTTGGGAGGATGTGGAGATGTTTTGGGACATGAAAGAGAGGCCTGTGTGGCCAAACAGGGGCTGATGGACTAGCTGGCATGGTTAGTCTCCCTCAAGCAGCAACTATGTTTCCCTGTTGGTTCTCCTGGACCTCTCAGTGGCTTTTGATACCATCAATCATGGTATCCTTCTAGAGCGCCTCTCTGGGATGGGGCTTGGAGGTACTGTTCTACAGTGGCTCCATTCCTTCCCGGAGGGGCGAACTCAGAAGGTGGTACTGGGGGACTCCTGTTTGACCCCCTGGCCATTGACCTGTGGGGTCCCTCAAGGTTTTGTGTTGTCCCCTATGCTGTTTAACATATACATGAAACCGCTGGTGCAGTGTCATCAATATGCAGATGACACTCAACTCTACTACTCCTTCCCACCTCAATCCAAGGAGGCAGTCCTGGTTCTAAACCAGTGCCTGTCTTCAGTAATGGACTGGATGAGGGCAAACTAGTTGAAACTTAATCCAGACAAGACAGAAGTGCTCCTGGTCAGTCGGAAGGCAGATCAGGGAATAGGGATCCAGCCTGTGTTAGATGGGGTACACTCCTTCTGAAGACACAGGTTTGCAGTTTGGGGGTAATCTTGGACTCAGCTTTGAACTTGGAGGCCCAGGTCTCTGCTATGACCAGGAGTGCTTTTGCACATTTAAAACTTGTGCGCCAACTGCACCCGTTCCTTGAGAAGCCAGATCTGGCCACGGTGGTACATGCCTTGGTTACATCCCGTTTGGATTACTGTAATGGGCTCTACATAGGACTACCTTTGAAAAGTGTTTGGAAAATTCAACTGGTTTAAAGAGCCGCTGCCAGGCTGTTAACAGGGGCAGATTATAGAGACCATACAACTCCCCTGTTGAAACAGCTTCATTGGCTGCCAGTTTGTTTCCGGGCACAATTCAAGGTACTGGTTATAACTTACAAAGCCCTACATGGCTCAGGTCCACACTATTTGGCAGACCGTTTCTCCTGGTATGAACCGGCCCGGACTTTGGGATCCTCTGGAGAAGCCCTTCTCTCCATCCCAACACCTTCACAAACACGGTTGGTGGGGACACGAGAGAGGGCCTTCTCGGTGACTGCCGCTAGACTCTGGAACTCCCTGCCCAGGGAGATAAGAACGGCTCCCTCCTTGATGGCTTTCTGATGGCAGGTGAAGACCTACCTGTTCAAACAGGCAATAAAGGAATTACTATAAGGACAGGCTGGAATGTTGGACTAGTTTAATCATTCTTTTTAATGTACATCATTTATTTATTTATTTTAAAAATGCTTTTAATTGTATTTTTGTTTGTTTGTTTTCTAATGCTGTGAAGCCGCTCTGAGTCCCAGTCCTGAGAAAAGAGCGGGATATAAATAAATAAATAAACTATGTGGCAGCCAGCAATGTTGGTTCCACTCCCACCCCCAGTGCAAGCCCAGCAACCTCCACTGCAAGCTCCAGCACCTGAACCAATGGTACCACCACAGCTGCAAGTACCCAGAATTCCCCCTGTGTTTGGAAAATGGTGACTGGAAGTAACTTTTGACAGGAACTCAAGGATAGGCTGGATTTATGGCCAAGTGGTAATCCACTTTTCCTTTGGAGGCAGCTAAGGTGTAGTGTGTGCCTTCTGGTGGTGATGGTAGTGATGAGAAGTTTAATTATTAGGTCAGTCTAACATGGAGCAGGTGTGAGAAGACCACAGATTTTGTAGCGTGAGAGCCCCTTCCAATTATTTTTGGACAAATTGCCCCTCTGGTAAGGGGGATCAGAGGAACTTGGCAGAGACCATTTACCAGCAGCTAGTGTCCAGAAAAAGAAAGGAACCATGATTTGGCTGGAGGAAGAAAGGAACAGGACTCGGACAGCTCTGAGGAGGTCGAAGAGTGAGTGACAACTGCACTTCTGCACCTCATGGGAGTTTAAGTGCTGCCACCACTTTTAAAATTTAAAAAAGACAGAGAACCTGATAACAACTGAAAAAAGAAAACTCCTTAGGATCTCAAGGAGAATATGGGCCTGTACAGATGGGTGGCTCAACGCCGCCCCTATGGAGGAGGCTGCAGCCCCAAAAAGGGACTTCTTTTTGTATCCCAGCAGAGGCGTCATAAGCGGCACGGTGCGGCATCATGACGCCCCTTCCATGCAGCGTTATTTGACCACAGTGCCCAGCGTGTATCATTAAGTCAGCCAGGTGGTGCAGTAGGGGCTTTGAGCATGCAAATTCTCAGTCTTACCACGCATACAGGCTGGCACAAAGTGCTGATCTGTACAGCCCCTTTCTCTAAGGCAAATTTGCTAAGGCAAATCTGCAAGTGAAAGCAAGAATAATCTGTAAAATCCAGTTAACTAGACTGATCTCTTTATATAGGTGTTTTAGATCTGAAGAAGTTGATAAGTTACAAAACGTTACTATTTATCATGATTCAGTGGAAATGGCTGCTCAAAGTATAGTTTCAGAAAAAAATCTGGAGACTTTATTAACAAACAGATAGACAATTCCAAGTATTTAAAGTAGCGTGTGCCCACGTCATACGGGGGCACATCATATGCTGAAAGCAGCGCTGGAAGAAGTGGCGCCATGTGCCGGAACGAAGAGTGGTGCACGTGCACCGCTGCGCCATTGTGCCACCGCAAGCATGAGCCCCATTACTTCTAATGGGGCTCAAGCATACGCACAATTTCTTTTACGCGGGGGTGTGTGTGTCCAGAACGGATCCCCTGTGTAAAAGAAGGGACCACTGTACTAGTCCCTTATGTGCATGGCAGGCCTGAGTGCCAGTGTAGTATAGTGGCTTGAATATTGGACTGTGACTTTGGAAATCAGGGTTCACTTTCCTGCTCAGCCATGGAAACCCGCTGGATGACCTTGGACAAGTCACACATTGTCAAGTCCAGAAAACATCTTTTTATTTCTTCCTGGTCTTGAATTACCGTATATGCTTGACTATAAGTCGACCTCATGTATAAGTTGAGGACAGGTTTTGGGGCCAAAATTATGGATTTTTATATGACCCGTGGATAAGTCGAGGGTAAAACCTAGGGACATGTAACAAAGGATCTAAATGATGAAGCAAAGGAAAACAATACCAAAGAACAACATTCCAGCTGACATAGCTTTGTGCTCACTTTAAATGCTGGATGGATGAAAGAACAGAGGGAGGTCAGTGCTTCCAGAACAAATTACATTCTTTCCTTTTACCAGGGGATGGTTCCCTTTCTAAAAAAATGAGAGTTAAAATACAGTACAGTGGTACCCCGGGTTACGAAATTAATTCGTTCCGCGGCGCCCTTCGTAACCCGAAATCTTTCGCAACCCGAAAAAGCCATAGGCGCTAGCGCTGGAAGCCGCGATTTCGTGCGAAAAAGCGCCGAAAAGCACCAAAAATTTTTTTCGTAAGCCAAAAAAAAAAAAAACGTAACCCGGAACAGTTTTTTCCTATGGAATTTTTTCGTATCCCAGAAATTTCGTAACGCGGTGCTTTCGTATCCCGGGGTACCACTGTACCTATATTGACCCATGGATAAGTTGACTCAGGTGTTAGGGGGCAGTTTTTTGACCTAAATTTCTAGACCTCTACATGAGTATATACTGTATGTTCTTTTTATTGTCCCGATATGTTCATCTTAGGATCTCCATAAATTTGGAATGACTTGAAGGCACACAACAACAAGCAACAATATGGCAGGCTACTTCTATGATGATCTATTGAAGGAATCATTGTGCCATAATATCTTGGCTGGAGCTACCAAAGAATGGGTCCTTGTTTACACTGAAAGAGTCTGAAAGACAACTATTACCTTAAAGAATTCTAAGGCATCTAGAAAAAAGGATTGTGGAGGTGATCTGTAAAGCTGCTCTCAACTGACTGATATTTATTCTTGAAGCTATTTAATTATTACTGTCACTGTTAATAGAAATTAACAGTAGCAGCTGTTTCCTTCCTTATATGTATGAGTATATCGTATTTTATTATCTTACATACATCTATGAAATTACTGACAAATATTAAATAGTTGGCATTGAAAGAAAACATGAAAATCAGTTTTTAAAAAGTAAAAATAATAGTTTTCGCTCACAAGATTTAAAAGCATGAGTGGCAAGTTGATTGTTGTCCAAGAGAACAAATCCCTTGACACTGGGCTTATGTTTTTCCTCAATGGGAAACAAAAATACAGTCAGCCCTCTGTATCCACAGATTTTTTTTATCCATGGACTCAAGCATCCATAGCTTAAAAATATTAAAATATATATATAAATTCCAAAAAGCAAACCCTGATTTTGCCATCTTATATAAGAGACACACATTTTTTGTGCCATTATATTTAATATGACTTGAGCAGCCACATTTTGTTATCAACAGGGGATTCTGGAACCAAACCCCAATGGATGTCAAGGGCCCACTGTAATCATTCTGATAACATAAAAATAGCTAAGGTTCTGTTGAAGCAAAGGAGGTAAACATGTCCTACCAGCTTTTAAAATCTGTGAGACAAGATCCACGGCACAACTGTGCTGTGTTGCCAAAATATGGTGGCCTGCTTTGAAAGTAAATTTTGAAATACCACCAAAGTAAATATGAATCATTTTTATTACCTCCCCAAGTAAACAGAGTAATGTACTCCTTGTTTAGCAGCTGGTCTTTGCAGAGTATACATTATTGTGCTTAAATATTGACTTAAATTGAATAAGCACAGAAGACCAGCTTTGTTTTTATCTCCATACCATTTTGCATTTCCTGAAGTCAGGGAAAGGTGGAGAATGTGATGATTACAGGGAAGAGGCAATCCCTTTAATGTATGTTTTGACTGATACTAACAGAGTGGCTTCAAATGAAGAAATTGTATTAATTCCTATATGTAGGCTTTCTCTGAATTGAGTTCTATGAATTCTATGCCGGAAGCACACTACAGGTTGAATCTCACTTGTATGAAATGCTTGGGACTAGGGGTGTTTTCAATTTCAGATTTTTCGCAGGGTGGGGTGGGATTTTGGAATACCTAGAATATGTAGAATCATAGAGTTGGAAAAGACCACCAGGGTCATCCAATCCAACCCCCTGCCATGCAGAAACTCACAATCAACGCATCCCCAAGAGATGGTTATCCAGCCTCTGTTTAAAGACCTATATTTACATGTGTGTGTGTTTCCAGAAAATATGCAGGGGTAGCTGTGTTGGCTATTTAGCAAATTGAAACAAAAATCCACCAAACAGTGATACCTTTATTGACCGACCGAAATGCACAATATACTTGTTGCAAGCTTTTGAAGCGCCACTGGCTTCTTCATCAGGCAAGATATTACATACCAAACAGGAGAAAAATGGGAGATGTTAGTAAGATGCCTACATTTTGTTGTTTCTGTCCTTAGTTAAGATGGTATGGGGAGGGCATCTCATGCAGGCTGGCTCCCCCTCCTTCTGGCCATGTGGCAACTGGCAGTTTTTCAAAGCTACTCCTGCATATTTTCTGGATTGTGAGATACCACATTGTAACTGCAACAGGGGAACCCTAAAGAGCAAGCTGGTGGACTGGGACCTTCAATCAAGGTAAAACAATTTTTTCTTCTTAAATTTGGACTAGATTAGCATGTTTTACCTCTACACCTACCAAATTACTCCTGATGCAAAAACATGGAGGCTTCTTGAAAAACCCATTGTCCTCTGCCTTCAAGAGGCCTGTGCGGCCCCCACAGGAATGGAGACATATTGGATTGCAAAAGAAGAGTCCTGTTTATATGCAAATGGCCTTTAAATTTCCTGGACTTTGAAAAACATCCAATTCCCACATGGCCAGAAAGAGGAGTAGCCGGCCTGCCCTCCCCATACCATCTTAACTAAGGACAGTAACAAAAAAATGCAGATAACCTATTAACATCTTCAATTTTTCTCCTGTTTGCTTTGTAACTTCTTGCCTGATGAAGAAGCCAGCGGAGCTTTGAAAGCTTGATGGATTTTTGTTTGAATGTGTGTGCATTGTGTGCCTTCAAGTCATTTCTGACTTATGAAAACCCTAAGGTACAGGGTTTTCTTGGTAGGTTTCTTCAGAAGGGGTTTGCCATTGCCATCCTTTCAGGCTGAGAGAGTGTGGCTTGCCCAAGGTCACCCAGTGGATTTCCATTGCTGATCTGGGATTTGAACCCTAGTCTGCAGAGTCCTAGTCCAGTGCTCAAACCTGTACATCATACTGGCTCTTTTTATTTGCAGATACATGCATAATGGGCTATCTTGGCGATTGGACCTGAGTCTAAACACACAATTCATTCATGTTTCATATACCACTTATGCACATAGTTTGAAAGTAATTTTATACAATATTTTAAATATTTTTGTCCATGAAACAAAGTTAGTGTACACTGTACTATCAGAAAGCAAATGTGTCACTATCTCGGCGATTAAGGTGGACAGTTTTGGATTTTGGAATATTTCATATTTTGGAATTCTGGATAGGGGATACTCAGCACTCAGACATATTATGTTTCGTCCTGTCTCAGGTATGCTAAATTATGTATTTGAACTGCTTATCCAGATTGTATAATTAAATTCATGTTCCCTAAAAATGGATGATACTCAGCTTTATAATTCCATTCTATTAACTATGTTAAAGACTCTTACTCCTAGATTACCCATGAAGATTGAATTTGCCCACTTGATGTCAACAGACATGAATTGTCTCCCTCATGACAACTTTTATTATTTAATATATAAGGAACTAAGAGCAGCTTTTATAAAAAGATTTGGGCATGATATCTGATTTGATTGCATTTGTTTTACAAGGGGTTGTTTTCTTCATGTTTCTGAAAGGGCGAATCATATGAGGTGAATTATTTGGTTGTGCTCCTTTAGAAACTTTCTGAATGAATATTATCTTTTAATTGAGGTGGATGTAATGGGGGGGGGGCGGTATTTTGTATTTCATAATACTCAAGGTGATTCTTCTTATTGTTGTTAAGAAAAATGTAGAATTAAAAGACCTGGCAGAAGTAATCTCATAACCACTGTCAATACTTTTTTTGAGAACTCCTGGAGATCAGGAGAGGTCCCAGCAGACTGGAGGAGGGCAAATGTTGCCCCTAATGCTGTCTCTTCAACGAAAAATAAAAAAACAAAAACAAAAAAGGGGGGGACTCAAATTATTACTGCCCAGTCAGCCTGACATCAATACCAGGAAAGATTCTAGAGCTGATCATGAAACAAACCGTCTATAAGCACCTAGAAAGGAATGCTGTGATTACTGAAAGCCAGCATGGGTTTCCCAAAAACAACTCATACCAAACTTATCATATCTCTTTTTTTGATAGAGTCAAATGCTTGGTAGATGTAGGAATGCTGTGAAGTAAATTTTTATTTCAGTAAGGCCTCTGACAAGGTCCCCCATGATATCCTTGTAAACACGTTCCTAAAATGTAGGCTAGACAATGCAAGCATTAGGTGGATTTGTAATTGGTTGACTGACCAAACCAAAAAGTACTCAACAATGGCTCTTACTCATCCTTGAGAGAAGTGACTAGTGGGGTGCCACAGGGTTCTGTCTTCGGCCCAGTCTAGACTGAGAGAAGTAATAGTATCACTCTATTCTGCTTTGGTCTAACCATCTGGAACACTGTGTCCAGTTCTGATCATGACAATTCAAGAAAGATATGGACAAGCTGGAGATGCCCAGAGGAGGGCAAGCAAAATGATGAAGGCTCTGGAAACCATGTCCTATGAGGAGTGGCTTAGGGAACTGGGTCTGTTTAGCCCAGGGAAGAGAAGGTTAAGGAATGGCATGATAGCCATGTTTACCTATTTGAAGGGGTGCCATATTGAAGATGGAGTAAGCATGTTTTCTACTGCTTTAGACTAGTACTATACATGGAGCAATGGAGCATCAAGAGAAGTAATAGTGCCACTATATTCTGCTCTGGTCAGGCCCCACCTGGAATATTGTGTCCAGTTCTGGGCACCACAATTCAAAAAGGACATTGAGAAACTGGAGCGTGTCCAGAGGAGGGCGACTAAAATGGTGAAAGGTCTGGAAACCTTGCCCTATGAGGAACGACTCAGGGAGCTGGGGATGTTTAGCCTGGAGAAGAGAAGGTTAAGGAGGTGTTATGATAGCCCTGTTTAAATATTGAAACTGTCATATTGAGGAGGATGCCAGCTTGTTTTCTGCTGCTCCAGAGACTAGGACCCAGAATAATTAGGATGCAAGCCCAGGAAAAGAGATTCCACCTCAACATTAGGAAGAACTTCCACAGTAAGGGCTGTTCGACAGTGACACACTCCCTCAGAGTGTAGTGGAGTCTCCTTCCTTGGAGGTCTTCAAGCAGAGGCTGGATGGCCATCTGTCGGGGATGCTTTGATTTCCTGCATGGCAGGGGGTGGGACTGGATGGCCCGTGCTGTCTCTTCAACTCTATGATTCTATGATCAAACTAGAGTCAAACAGATTCCATCTAAACATTAGGAAGAACTTCCCAACAGTAAGAGCATTGACAGTGAAGTGTGTGTTTTCTCGTAGAGTGGATGGAGTCCAACAAAGGCTGGATGACCATCTATCAGGAGTACTTTGATTGTGTTGGACAGATGTCCTTGTAGTCTCTTCCAACCTGGGATTCTATGGGATTTTAACTACTTTATGTGGCTATTTAAGTATTATATAACTACCTAATGAGAAATAATGCAAACAGCTGTAAGAGCTTCCCAGGATCACTGTTCTAGAGAGATTTAATATGTGTGGATGGAAAGATAATTGCAGTGGAAGAGGTTTCTATCAAAAAGGTAAAACCTAAAGGTTAATTTGTTTCTGACAGTTTTGAAAACAATTGGATAGGTGCAATAGCAAGAGTCACCCCAGTTCATTCAGAGCCCCTTGGTGCAAATAAGAGTCACAAAGGACCTGTGAGGAGCAGGATTGCAGTGTGAGCCCAAATCACTTTGTTTTAGCTGGGGTTCCCTCGGTATAAAAAGTCGGTGTGTTAGCACGTCCAGCAAGTAGTTTCATTTCTTATATTACCAGGCCTGACCTGCTTGCCATGTTATAATGCTTGGCTCTTTATCCAGAACCAGTTTTTTTATCTGAGGCAGAGTAAACAAATGCATACTACCCCAGACAGGCAGGTGGAATATATGAACTGCCCATAGGGAAGAAATTAACAATTAGCTAAAGTTTGCTGAGCCACCATTTGCATTTTAAAACTCACTGAATCCTGTGGTGAATTCCTCTGGAGTAAGTGAACCATTGCCATCTGCATCCAGAGTATCAAATACTTTCTCCAGCTCTTCTTGACAAAGAGGTAATTCCCCATGAAGCCTCTGAAATAACAAATCATTCCTCACGTAAATACAAGTATACATACTTAACACCTATATTGAGAACATAAGGAAAAAAGATAATGTAGATTAACATTCACTTCCCTGTTAAAACAAATAACATTTGGTCTAAAACTACATCCTTCCTGGTTCTTTAGACATTTCCCATTTTTCTCCTTCACTAGAACAGTTTGAAATTGTACCTTCAGTATCTCACTTTTAAGAAACCCCATCCTTAGAATCCCCTCTCTATTAATATCCTGACCAACATCACCAATATTTCTCTACTTTACTGAAATCAGCTTTCTTTTTTAAAAAGGTTTATTATATAAAACAAGATTAAAACATGGAAACAATTAAAAAACATTAACAATAACAAAACAATGTAACTGGATAGCAATCATTTTGAAATGGTAGAGTCTCGATTCACTGCAGCTCCAGGGTGCTTTCTTCATTTTAAAGAAGTAGTTCAGATTTTGAAGGAGTCCACGCTCACTGATGTGGGTGTCCAATGTTAAAAGGTCCAACCATAAGTTCAAGTGGGTTGATGGTGGTTGTACTGATGTCATGCCGTGTAACAAAGTCAATAAATGGGAACCATTTATTACAAAGCTTCATGGCCATTTTGTCCTCCATAACAGTTAATTTTCTAAGAGAGCTTTTCTAGGAGCCATAGAGTTCTAAAGTAACTACACCAGTTTTCCAGCCTTTAAAAATTTCTGAAACGGCTGCCGTTATAAGAAAATCTATTAGGATTTATGTTTCAAGACGGAGTTGGCAACTAAATATAGAAAGAAAGGGCAAACTTGGGCGGAAGGTAATTATTTGTTTCATGATTAAAGAAATTGGCTGTAGAACTGAGTGCCAGCATAAATGTTAGGACATGTATGGACAATCAAGCACATATACAGAAATGATCCTGTAGCATCACAACCTGCCAGCACTTGGGGGAGACATAGCTCACCATTTGGCTAGTTTTATAGGAGTCATGTACCATTTATGCATTGTTTTTTATATTAGTTTCCCTGATTTACACTGAGTGAAATTTAAAGGGAAGTGAGGATCATATTTGGTCCAATTGTGATCAGGGGTCACAATGTAAATCTATCCCAAGCTGCCTTCAGCTTTGGTTTTGTGATAGGAATGCCATTTAAACAGGTACAGATCAAAGATGTTGGTCCTTTGTTGTTTGAGAAGTGGATCATACCTTTTCAAAGACTGTTAGGGATCTTGGGGATCTCCCTGTGACATAATTTGTGAGGAAATGGGGACTTGTGTGGAGCTGGAACCAATTTACTTTTAATGGTGCTAATTCTGCAGCCATTTCTCGTTGTTTTAGGTTTGCCTCTTGGAAGGATTATGGATAAGGTAAATGCCCTGTTCTTTCAACTGTTAAATTGGCCTAGTTTTTCTGGTGAATAGAAAATCCTATGAGCGGGAAGGGGCAACTGGGTGAGTGATCAGCCATTTATATGTGCTTCCATTTTGACCAAATTAGAAGAAAATTTGCAACCATTGGTTTTTATTTCTTGATTCCTTGTATGGTAGGCTCAAAAGAAGACAATGAGAAATAAGATTGAGGAGGGTTACCAATTCCATTGCTATGAAATCATAGATTCATAGTTGGAAGAGACCACAAGGGTCATCCAGTCCAGCCCCTTGCCATGTCAAGGAGAAAAGGTGAGTGCTGGGTTCATAACCCAGGTCGAAGCCAGACACAAGCAGAGTTATGTACGGGGGCAAGACACCCAGAAGAATCTTGTGAGAATCTTAGTTGTGTGGCAAATTTCCTCTCACACACAGGAATGCATCTCAGTACAATGAGTGTCTCTCAAATTAGGGTTCTTTAATCTTTGTTACAAACATTACAAGATACACAGAGTATAAGACATCCATCTGGAATACCACAAAAAGTTACTTTGCCAACCAACCAACGATAACAACAACCTTCTGAGGCAGTTACAGTAACACCAACGCCTCACTCTGACTCAGTGACAGTGACAATTGCATCAGCCTTCCCTGATGCACTGTTTCAAAATGCAGACACTGGTACCTGCCACTTAGAACTGTAATAAATTCTGCTACAGCGCCACCTATGGCCACATTCATATGATTTTATCAGATCAACATGGTCCTGCCATGCCATGCAGAACTCTCAAATCAAACCCACAATGGCTGTCAACCTCTGTTTGAAGACTCCACTACACTCCGAGGGAATATGTTCCACTGTTGAACAGCCCTTACTGCCGAAAGTTCCTCTTAATGTCGAGGTGGAATCTCTTTTCCTGTAGCTTCATCCACTGCTCCTGGTCCTAGTGCTTTGGAGCAGTAGAAACAACAAATTTTTCCTCCTCATATGAAATCCCTCAAATATTTAAACAGGGCATCATATAATCTCTTACCTCTCTTCTCCAGGCTAAACATACCCAGCTCCTACGTCATCTCCAAAGGGCATGGTTTCCAGTCCCTCACCATTTTAGTCCCGCTTCCTTTGGACACGTTCCAGTTTCTCAACATCCTTTTTGAATTTTGGTGCCCATAACTGGACACAATCCAGGGGGGCCTGACCAAGTAGAATACAGTGGCACTATTACTTATCTTGATCTAGACTCTAAAGTCTACTGATGCAGCCTAAAATTGCTTTTTAGCTGCTGTATCGCACTGTTAACTCATGTTCAACTTGTGGTCTACTGGGACCTAGATCCCTTTCACATGTAGTTTCATTCAGCCAGGTGTCCCCCACCTATATCTGTGCATTTAATTTTTCTGCTCTAAGTGGCAGTACCTTACATTTCTCCATAATGAATTTCATTGTTGTTGAGCTTTTGTGCCCAGCAAAATCAGGTCATTTGAATGTTGATCCTGCCCGCCGGGTGTTAGCTACTTCTCCTATTTGGGTGTCATCTGCAAATTTGATAAGTATGCCTCCAATTCTGTCATCCAAGTCATTGATAAAATTGGAATAACACTGGGCCCTGTGGGACCCCACTGGTCACTCTCTCCAGGTTGAAGAGGAGCTATGTGGAGCACCCTTTGGGTTCAGCAAGTCAACCATTACAATCCATGTAACAGATACCTTGTCCACATTTACCAGCTTGTTTGCAAGATGTCATGGGGAACCTTGGTCTTAGTGTAATCAAGATACACTATATCCATAGCATTCCCTCATCTCCCAAGCTGGTAATTTTATCAAAAAAGGAGCTCAGATTGTCTGGGCATGACTTGTTTCGCTGAAACCCATGTTGACTTTTTGTGTTTAGGGAAATGCTTTCTAGATGTCCACAGACTCTCTGTTTAATGATCTGCTCTAGAATCTTCCTGGTATTGATGCCATACTAACTGGATGGTAAGTTTGGGATCTCTTTTTCCCCTTTTTGAAGATGTGGACACGTTTGCCCTCCTCCGGTCTGCTGGGATTTCCCTGTTCTCCTGTTCTCCATTTCTCCGACCACCATCTTGAGGGGGGAGAAGCAGGCCAGTACCAACAGGCCTCTGCCGGCTAAGAAGAAGCCATCCTCCTGACCACCATCTTGCTTGTCTTTATTGCATGTGGTTCAAGTTTATGTTTTTTGTAAGGTGTTTTTATGATGTCTAAGTTTAAACGATTTGTGAACCGCTTGATCACCTGGAAAAGCGGTATAAAAATAAAGCCATATTATTATTATTATTATATATTATTATATATTATTATTGCCAGTGCTCCGAACTACATTTGCCAGTTCTTTTTATTTATTTATTTATTTATTTTTAAAAAATTAAAACATACAATACAAGACTGTATGTCTTGTATACAATCGTATCCAATCATCAGAGTGCTGCAATAGACAAAATAAACAATTCAAGTACACATTATAAGAAATGTACTATTAAAGGTCTGGAAAAATATAAGGAAAAACATACAGAAGATACCGGGCTGGGTGTCTCCACATGAAGCTTTTTTTAAAAAGAGAGAAAATAGAAGCGAAAGGATGGTTAAGATATAAAGATATTTTGAGAAACGAGAAGGGAAATAGTAATGCAAAAGCCGAGAAGAACTATATGAAGAAGGGATTAATTGAATTGGTCCACATACTGCCAGTTGAAATAACGATATATATGAGATGTAAGAATGGAAGGGATAACAAGGCAAAAACTGAATTAGATGATAAAATGTTAGATGCAAAAAGGAATATATCAAGATATATAGATATCGTCTAAAACTACATTTGGAAGCTAAAAGTATCAAATCAAATAGGGTGAATTGGCAAAAAAATGTTGGTCATAATATCCTAATGGAAAAATGGGAGAGAGCATGAGGAAAAGGTTTGAAATTTACTTTATGTGTCAATATAAAGGAAAATTTTATTAAAATGTTGTATAGGTGGCATTTTCCCCCTTCCAGACTAGCTAAAACTACAAAAAAGGAGAAGTTAGGCTGGAAATGCCAAAAACAAGTTGAAGTATTATCATATGTGATCGACATGCCCAGTAATTAAAGAAGATGGAAGGAAGTACACAAATAATTCAAGAAATATATAAAATTAAAATCAAACTTGAACCTGAGGTATGCCTTTTAATATGAAAATGATGAAATTGGGAGAAAACACCTGAAACAGGTTTTATATTTGAAATGACTGCAAGAATAACAATTGCAAAACATTGGAAGGGGGGAAAGATGTCAGAAATCGATACTTGGTATTGAAGGCTCTTAATAATCGAAATGGATAAATTAACAAGGTATTCA
>NC_056526.1:100404076-100409462 GCF_019175285.1 Sceloporus undulatus
GTGTCCAGAGGAGGGCGACTAAAATGGTGAAAGGTCTGGAAACCTTGCCCTATGAGGAACGACTCAGGGAGCTGGGGATGTTTAGCCTGGAGAAGAGAAGGTTAAGAGGTGTTATGATAGCCCTGTTTAAATATTTGAAACAATGTCATATTGAGGAGGATGCCAGCTTGTTTTCTGCTGCTCCAGAGACTAGGACCCAGAATAATTAGGATGCAAGCTCCAGGAAAAGAGATTCCACCTCAACATTAGGAAGAACTTCCTGACAGTAAGGGCTGTTCGACAGTGGAACACACTCCCTCAGAGTGTAGTGGAGTCTCCTTCCTTGGAGGTCTTCAAGCAGAGGCTGGATGGCCATCTGTCGGGGATGCTTTGATTTCCTGCATGGCAGGGGGTTGGACTGGATGGCCCGTGCTGTCTCTTCCAACTCTATGATTCTATGATTCAAACTAGAGTCAAACAGATTCCATCTAAACATTAGGAAGAACTTCCCAACAGTAAGAGCTATTTGACAGTGAAGTGTGTTTTCTCGTAGAGTGATGGAGTCCAACAAAGGCTGGATGACCATCTATCAGGAGTACTTTGATTGTGTTGGACAGGATGTCCCTTGTAGTCTCTTCCAACTCTGGGATTCTATGGGTATTTTAATCTACTTTATGTGGCTATTTAAGTATTATTAAACTACCTTAAAATGAGAACTAATGCAAACAGCTGTAAGAGCTTCCCAGGATCACTGTTCTAGAGAGATTTAATATGTGTGGATGGAAAGTATAATTGCAGTGGGAAGAGGTTTCTATCAAAAAGGTAAAACCTAAAGGTTAATTTGTTTCTGACAGTTTTGAAAACAATTGGATAGGTGCAATAGCAAGAGTCACCCCAGTTCATTCAGAGCCCCTTGGTGCAAATAAGAGTCACAAAGGACCATGTGAGGAGCAGGATTGCAGTGTGGAGCCCAAATCACTTTGTTTTAGCTGGGGTTCCCTCGGTATAAAAAGTCGTGTGTTTAGCACGTCCAGCAAGTAGTTTCATTTTCTTATATTACCAGGCCTGACCTGCTCTGCCATGTTATAATGCTTGGCTCTTTATCCAGAACCAGGTTTTTTAGTCTGAGGCAGAGTAACAAATGCATACTACCCCAGACAGGCAGGTGAATATATGAACTTGCCCATAGGGAAGAAATTAACAATTAGCTGAAAGTTTGCTGAGCCACCATTTGCATTTTAAAACTCACTGAATCCTGTGGTGAATTCCTCTGGAGTAAGTGAACCATTGCCATCTGCATCCAGAGTATCAAATACTTTCTCCAGCTCTTCTTGACAAAGAGGTAATTCCCCATGAAGCCTCTGAAATTACAAATCATTCCTCACGTAAATACATAGTATACATACTTAACACCTATATTGAGAACATAAGGAAAAAAGATAATGTAGATTAACATTCACTTCCCTGTTTAAAACAAATACACATTTGGTCTAAAACTACATCCTTCCTGGTTTCTTTAGACATTTCCCATTTTTCTCCTTCACTAGAACAGTTTGAAATTGTACCTTCAGTATCTCACTTTTAAGAAACTCCCATCCCTTATGAATCCCCTTCTCTATTAATATTCCTGACCAATCATCACCAATATTTCTCTACATTTACTGAAATCAGCTTTCTTTTTTAAAAAGGTTTATTATATAAAACAAGATTAAAAACATGGAAACAATTAAAAAACACTTAACAAGTACAAAACAAATGTAACTGGATAGCAATCATTTTGAAATGGTAGAGTCTCGATTTCACTGCATGCTTCCAGGGTGCTTTCTTTTCATTTTAAAGAAGATAGTTCAGATTTTGAAGGAGTCCACGCTCACTGATGTGGTGTCCAATGTTAAAATGTCCAACCATAAGTTCAAGTGGGTTGATGGTGGTTGTATCTGATGTCATGCCGTGTTAACAAAGTCAATAAATGGGAACCATTTATTTACAAATGCTTCATGGCCATTTTGTCCTCCATAACAGTTAATTTTCTAAGAGAGCTTTTCTAGGAGCCATAGAGTTCTAAAGTAACTACACCAGTTTTCCAGCCTTTAAAAATTTCTGAACAGGCTGCCGTTATAAGAAAATCTATTTAGGATTTATGTTTCAAGACGGAGTTGGCAACTAAATATATAGAAAGAAAGGGCAAACTTGGGCGGAATGTAATTATTTGTTTCATGATTAAAGAAATTTGCTGTAGAACTGAGTGCCAGCATAAATGTATGGACATGTATGGACAATCAAGCCACATATACAGAAATGATCCTGTAGCATCACAACCTTGCCAGCACTTGGGGGAGACATAGCTCACCATTTTGGCTAGTTTTATAGGAGTCATTTACCATTTATGCATTGTTTTTATATTAGTTTCCCTGATTTACACTGAGTGAAATTTAAAGGGAAGTGAGGATCATATTTGGTCCAATTGTGATCAGGGGTCACAATGTTTAAATCTATTTCCCAAGCTGCCTTCAAGCTTTGGTTTTGTGATAGGAATGCTCATTTAAACAGGTACAGATCAAAGATGTTGGTCCTTTGTTGTTTTGAGAAGTGGGATCATACCTCTTTTCAAAGACTGTTAGGGATCTTGGGGATTCTCCCTGTGACATTAATTTGTGAGGAAATGGGGACTTGTTGGAGCTGGAACCAATTTACTTTTAATGGTGCTAATTCTGCAGCCATTTCTTCTGTTGTTTTAGGTTTGCCTCTTTGGAAAGGATTATGGATAAGGTAAATGCCCTGTTCTTTTCAACTGTTAAATTGGCCTAGTTTTTCTGGTGAATAGAAAATCCTATGAGCTAGGAAGGGGCAACTGGGTGAGTGATCAGCCATTTATATGTGCTTCCATTTTGACCAAATTAGAAGATAAATTTGCAACCATTGGTTTTTTATTTCTTTGATTCCTTGTATGGTAGGCTTCATAAAGAAGAGCAATGAGAAATAAGATTGAGGAGGGTTATCCAATTCCATTGCTATGAAATCATAGATTCATAGAGTTGGAAGAGACCACAAGGGTCATCCAGTCCAGCCCCTTGCCATGTCAAGGAGAAAAGGTGAGTGCTGGGTTCATAACCCATGTCGAAGCCAGACACAAGCAGAGTTTATGTACGTGGGCAAGACACCCAGAAGAATCTTTGTGAAGAATCTTAGTTGTGTGGCAAATTTCCTCTCACACACAGGAATGCATCTCAGTACAGTGGTACCCCGGGTTACGAAATTAATTCGTTCCGCGGTTAATTTCGTAACCCGAAATACCTTCGTAAGCCGAATTCCCATAGGCGCTAATGGAAAAATAGCTCTCTGCTGCCCTCCGGTGGCGGAAAATAGCGCCGCGGTTTTTTCGTAACCCGAAGAAACCTTCGTAAGCCGAAGCAATAAATCCCTATGGGATTTTTTCGTATCCCGAAAAATTCGTAACCCGGCGCATTCGTATCCCGGGGTACCACTGTACAATGAGGTTTCTCTCAAATTAGGGTTCTTTAATCTTTGTTACAAACTATTTACAAAGATTACACAGAGTATAAGACATCCATCTGGAATACTCACAAATAAGTTACTTTGCCAACCAACCAACGATAACAACAACCTTCTGAGGCAGTTACAGTAACACCAACCGCCTCACTCTGACTCAGTGACAGTTGACAATTGCATCAGCCTTCCCATGATGCACTGTTTCAAAATGCAGACACTTGTACCTGCCACTTAGAACTGTAATAAATTCTGCTACAGCGCCACCTAATGGCCACATTCATATGATTTTATCAGATCAACATGGTCCTGCCATGCCATGCAGGAACTCTCAATCAAAGCACACCCAACAGATGGCTGTCCAACCTCTGTTTGAAGACTCCACTACACTCCGAGGGAATATGTTCCACTGTTGAACAGCCCTTACTGCCAGAAAGTTCCTCTTAATGTCGAGGTGGAATCTCTTTTCCTGTAGCTTGCATCCACTGCTCCTGGTCCTAGTGTCTTTGGAGCAGTAGAAACAACAAATTTGTTCCCTCCTCAATATGAAATCCCTTCAAATATTTAAACAGGGCTATCATATAATCTCTTAACCTTCTCTTCTCCAGGCTAAACATACCCAGCTCCCTACGTCATCCTCAAAGGGCATGGTTTCCAGTCCCTTCACCATTTTAGTCGCCTTCCTTTGGACACGTTCCAGTTTCTCAACATCCTTTTTGAATTTTGGTGCCCATAACTGGACACAATATTCCAGGTGGGGCCTGACCAAAGTAGAATACAGTGGCACTATTACTTATCTTGATCTAGACTCTATAAGTCTACTGATGCAGCCTAAAATTGCATTTTTAGCTGCTGTATCGCACTGTTAACTCATGTTCAACTTGTGGTCTACTTGGACTCCTAGATCCCTTTCACATGTAGTTTCATTCAGCCAGGTGTCCCCCATCCTATATCTGTGCATTTAATTTTTCTGCTCTAAGTGCAGTACCTTACATTTCTCCATAATGAATTTCATTTTGTTAGCTTTGGCCCAGCTTTCTGTTAGCTTTGGCCCAGCAAAATTCAGGTCATTTTGAATGTTGATCCTGCCCTCCGGGGTGTTAGCTACTTCTCCTAATTTGGTGTCATCTGCAAATTTGATAAGTATGCCTCCAATTCTGTCATCCAAGTCATTGATAAAAATCTGGAATAACACTGGGCCCTGTGGGACCCCACTGGTCACTTCTCTCCAGGTTGAAGAGGAGCTATTGTGGAGCACCCTTTGGGTTCAGCAAGTCAACCAATTACAAATCCATGTAACAGATACCTTGTCCACATTTTACCAGCTTGTTTGCAAGAATGTCATGGGGAACCTTGGTCTTAGTGTAATCAAGATACACTATATCCATAGCATTCCCTTCATCTCCCAAGCTGGTAATTTTATCAAAAAAGGAGCTCAGATTTGTCTGGCATGACTTGTTTCTCTGAAACCCATGTTGACTTTTTGTGTTTATGGAAATGCTTTCTAGATGTCCACAGACTCTCTGTTTAATGATCTGCTCTAGAATCTTTCCTGGTATTGATGCCATACTAACTGGATGGTAATGTTTGGGATCCTCTTTTTTCCCCTTTTTGAAGATGTGGACAACGTTTGCCCTCCTCCGGTCTGCTGGGATTTCTCCTGTTCTCCTGTTCTCCAGTTCTCCGACCACCATCTTGAGGGGGAGAGAAGCAGGCCAGTACCAACAGGCCTCTGCCTGCTAAGAAGAAGAGCCATCCTCCTGACCACCATCTTGCTTGTCTTTATTGCATGTTGTTCAATGTTTATTGTTTTTTGTAAGGTTGTTTTTATGATGTCTAAGTTTTAAACGATTTTGTGAACCGCTTTGATCACCTGGGAAAAGCGGTATAAAAATAAAGC
>NC_056526.1:100409472-100690525 GCF_019175285.1 Sceloporus undulatus
ATATTATTATTATTATTATTATTATTATTATTATTATTATTATTATTATTATTATTATTGCCAGTGGCTCCGATACTACATTTGCCAGTTCTTTTTATTTATTTATTTATTTATTTATTTTTAAAAAATTAAAACATACAATACAAGACTGTATGTCTTGTATACAATCGTATCCAATCATCAGAGTGCTGCAATAGAACAAAATAAACAATTCAAGTATCACATTATAAGAAATGTACTATTAAAGGTCTGGAAAAAATATAAGGAAAAAACATACAGGCAGATACCGGGCTGGGTGTCTCCACATGAAGCTTTTTTTAAAAAGAGAGAAAATAGAAGCGAAAGGATGGTTAAGATATAAAGATATTTTGAGAAACGAGAAGGGGAAATTAGTAATGCAAAGCCGAGAAGAACTATATGAAGAAGGGATTAAATTGAATTGGTTCACATACTGCCAGTTGAAATAACGATATATATGAGATGTAAGAATGGAAGGGATAACAGAGGCAAAAACTGAATTAGATGATAAAATGTTAGATGACAAAAAGGAATAATATCAAGATTATATAGATATCGTCTAAAACTACATTTGGAAGCTAAAAGTATCAAATCAAATATGGTGGAATTGGCAAAAAATGTTGGTCATAATATCCTAATGGAAAAATGGGAGAGAGCATGAGGAAAAGGTTTGAAATTTACTTTATGTGTCAATATAAAGGAAAATTTTATTAAAATGTTGTATAGGTGGCATTTTCCCCCTTCCAGACTAGCTAAAATCTACAAAAAAAGGAGAAGATTTATGCTGGAAATGCCAAAAACAAGTTGGAATGTATTATCATATGTGATCGACATGCCCAGTAATTAAAGAATATTGGAAGGAAGTACACAAAATAATTCAAGAAATATATAAAATTAAAATCAAACTTGAACCTGAGGTATGCCTTTTAAATATGATAAATGATGAAATTGGGAGAAAACACCTGAAACAAGTTTTTATATTTGATAATGACTGCAAGAATAACAATTGCAAAACATTGGAAGGGGGGAAAGATGTCAGAAATCGATACTTGGTTATTGAAGGCTCTTAATATTATCGAAATGGATAAATTAACAATATTCATGAGAGAAATAGATAAGAGAGAAGAGCAAAAATGGGCTCCATTGATAGAATTTTGTATTAAGAGATGGAAATGATAGACTTACAATAAGCTTTCCCTTCTATTCATTAATCTGTTTAAGTATTACTACTAGTGATGTATAAGTAATATTACATATTCAGAGTTAAATATTATTTTGGGGTGATAAGCACAAATGTAAATAGCAGATATTTCTTATTACATATTCTCCTATTGAAGATATTAGCATTGCTTTAAAGTGTGAGATGAGGGTGCGGTAACAGTAAAGAAAGGAGGAATATTAAATACTAGCTGTGTAAGTATATGAAACAAATACAATACATATCCATATATAGGGGAACGGGTGGGGAGGAGGGTATTGACAGTTCTTTTAATATCTTTGGATTTAATTCATCTGGTCATGGAGATGTATATACATTTAGTTTAACCAGATATTCCTTTACTATCTCTTTAATTATACTGTCAGGGACGTAGCCAGGATTTTAGTAAGGGGGGGTCCAGACTAAGTGCCACCATTATAATGGGGCTTGGGCACGGCGGCGCAGCAGCACACAGCATTCATTTTTCTAATGGAAGGGGGGTCCGGACCCCAAGAACCCCCCCCTCCCTTGGCTAAGTCCCTAATACTGTGCTGAATTTCTCCTATTGGTCCTCTGCTCCATTTTCCTCAGGATGAGCACTCTTTTCCTTTTCTGAGAAGACTGAAGCAAAAGAAGGTGTTGAGTAATTCTGGCTTTTCTTTGTCCTCTATTAACATTTTGCCATCTTCTCCATGTAGAGGCCCTACTATTTCCTTCTTCTTCCTTTTATTGCAGACACACCCAAAAAAGCCTTTTTTATTGTTGTTAACCTCTCTAGGCAGTATGGCGGGAGCAGATTAAAAGTTTCTTACAAAGGAAGGCGGGATCAATGTCTGAAAGCTATCCTGCCTTCAGTTCACTCTGTTTCCCGGAATGGATTGGAGAGCGCACCAACCATTCCACAGAACCTTACTTTGCTCCTTTGCAATGCCAGGTAGGTTAAAAAATAAGACCCATATCATTGTTGTTTTTGTTGTTTTTGTTATCTAGCAAGCCTGAGTTCATTCTGCGCTTTAGCTTTTCTGACTTTACCCTTACACATGCTCACTATTGGTTTCAATTCCTCTCTAGTGATTTCCCCCCTTTTCTCCCTTTGGTATACGTGGGGGATCCGTTCTGCCATTGGGAACAAAAGTCCCTCTCCTCTCCTTCTCCCTCCCTCCCTCCCTCTTGGCCTCCAACACCACCCGGACTTTTCACAGAGGCAGCGGCGAGGAGGTAGAGCCGCAGCACGGCCTCCCGGCCTCTGCGCCACTGCCTCAGGAAAGGCCAGGTAGTGTTGGAGGCCACGAGGCCTCCAGGCTGCCACCTGGACCTCCTGTCATGGTGGCGGCGAGGAGATAGACCTGCAGCACAGCCTCCCAGCTTCCTCGTCACCGCTGCAAAAAGGCCAGGTGGTGTTGGAAGCCAAGAAGCCTTCAGGCTGCCACCTGGCCCTTCCGCGGCGGTGGCAAGGAGGCCGTGCTGGAGGCCAAGGTTTGGCCTCCTCGCCGCCACTGCCACTGCCTCTTGGCCTCCAACACCACGCGGCCTTTTCGTGGAGGTGGCAGTGAGGAGGCGGAGGCGACTGAGGAGGTAAGTAGGGAGGGAAAGAGGGACGTAGGGAAAGAGGAAGGGAAGGTAGGAAGGAGGAAGGGAGGGAGGAAGGGGACTTTTGTCCCCAATTGGGGACAACTTCTGGGTTTGCCATCCATGGATGCTCAAATCCACGGATGGCAAATCCGCGTATAAGAAGGGCTGACTGTACATGTTCCATTTAAAACATTAGTCATCCATCCTGGTTTCTTGTGAAACCTCCCATTTTTCCTCCTAATTGGATCTGTTTTAAATTGTGCCTTCAGTATCTCACTCTTGACAAACTCCCATCCATCCCAAACTCCTTTCTCTTTTAATATTCCCAGCCACAGGATCACCCCCAGTATTTGTCTAAGCTTACTGAAATCAGCTCTCCTAATGTCTAGAATGTGTGTCTGACTATGCCTGGCTTCTCGCTTCCACTGTATAAGAAACTCCAGGAGAACATGGTCACTCCCACTTGAGGATCCCACTACTTGCACCCATTAACCAAGTCATCCCTGTTGGTTAGGATCAGATCTAAAATAGCTGACCCCCTTGTTGCCTGTTCCAACTTTTGGACAATGAAACTGTCTTCAAGGCAAGTGAGGAATTTGCTAGACCTTGAGAATTTGGCTGAGTTTGACTTCCAGCAAATATCAGGATAGCTGAAGTCACCCATCGTTACTACTTCTCTTCTTTCTGAGTGTGTGGTCATCTATTCTAGAAAGGCATTATCCAATTCCTCTATCTGACTTGCGGGTCTGTAGTAGACTCCCACAATAACATCTCTGTTGTTTCTCTTTCCTTTAATTTTTATCCAGACGCTCTCCACCTAACTGATGTCCTGGATCTCTTCACTGGTGTAAATATCCCTGACATATAATGCTATTCCTCCTCCTTTCCTGTTTGGCCTGTTTCTCTTTAAAAGTTTATACTCATCTATTACTACATGCCAATCATGACACTCATCCAACCAGGTTTCAGTGATGCCTATTACATCATAGTTGCTTTGTTGTGCTAGGAACATCTAAGACAATAGGCTATTCTTGCCTATTTGTCTTTCTTAAAGTCTAGAATGCATGTTTGACTATACTTGGCTTCCCCTTTCAACTGTGTAACAAAGTTCGAGAGAACAGAGTCATTCCCACCTAAGGATCGTGCCATTTACACCCTATTAACCAGATCATCACTGTTGGTTAGGATCAGGTCCTTGTTCACCTTCTGGACAATGACATTGTCTGCAAGGCAAGTGGGGAATTAAATTTTGTCAGAATTTTACTTCCAAGCACTATCAGGAGAGTTGAAATCCCCCTTACTAGTACACCTCTCCTTTCTGACTGTGTGGTCATCTGTTCCAGGAGGCATCATTTCAGTCCTCAGTTTGCCTTGGAGCTATGTAAAAGACACTTGGTGCAGATAAAGTTACCCACATCCTTTGGCAAGAACACAAACTGCAGCTGTTGTAGATGACTGCAGCAGCTCCCCCACTGTCCATATGCAATAGTCTTAAGTAGGCAATGAAACAGAATTCACGGTTCCCCCTACAAACTCCCCTGCTAAACACCCATGTAAAATGTCAGCACACCTGTTGGTCTCATCTATTAGCTGAGCTGTGTTTACATGATGGGGCATGTAGTAGTGGTTAATTGCTAAGGTTGTCACTACTTTTCTTTGTGTTTAATGAGCAGATGGGAACGGAATTGAGGGTATTCCAGGAGCTCTTAGGTCTGTCTCATGAGAATGGATGGGATAGGGAAGAAGGAGAGTTTTTTTTTTTAAGATAATTGAGAATGTAGCCTACACAAAATCTGAATTGGTTTGTTGTTGTTAAGTATCCTAGGGTAAGCAATGACTCATTTTGACCCTATGGTTGAGACATCTCCAAGTCCCCTTTGTCCTCTACTGCTCTGCTCAGGTCCTCACCACTGGAACCCCTCCAAGGAAGCAACACAGGAAGTCAAGTCACAGATTCAAGCTTCCCCCCCAAAAGCTGACATTGCACCTCCAAAAGACTACTCCAGAGCTGAACTGGAATCTCTAAAGTCAAGAGAAGAGCAATGAGTCGCTAAGCGGAAATCATCCTCCTTGTCTGAACTTAAGAGACCCATCTCCAGGACAGTTTGCAAATACTGATAGATGTTAAGCAGAGAGGAACGGGTTAATGTCCTTTCAAATGCTTACATGATAAAAACAACTTGTAAAGGATATATAAAATGGGCTTTGAAGATGTCTCCTTGTTTCACTTTGGATCATCTCAAGTGTATACGTATTTCTGCTGCAGAAATAAACCTTATTTCCTCCCCCTCCCTACTCCTTGCTTGTATTGCTTTTGTTAATTATGATCAATTTGGTAGGCAGTGTATTTCACTCTTGTGACATATATACAGAGTTCAAATTGGAATTTTGCTGTCTATTCCAACCTGCTGACAACAGTGTTTGCAGTGAGCTGCCAATGATCAAACTGAGTCTCTTTATTGCTTGAATGATTGATTATGGAGTTTATCACACTGAAAAAGGATGGGATCATAGTGGGATGCTCCCATCAATATTGCTCAATTTGTCAAAATTATCACATAACGTTGTGCGACATTGCAAATATCCTGCAATTTTCCCATAAATAAAAAGGAATTATAGATTTTCCCATGAATAAAAGTGGTGTTATAATTCTTCTTTATTCATGGGATATCACGGGATATTTTCAATATTGCGTGACATCGTGTGATAATCTTTGCCAAATTGCACAATATTGACAGGAGCATCCTGTTATGCTCCCATCTTTTTTCCCCAGTGTGATAAACTCCAATGACTTTAGAGACCAGGATTTGATTCCCACTTGGCCATGAAACTCACTGGTGACCTTAGGCAAGCCACAAGCTCACAGCCTGAGAGGATGGCAATGGCAAACCTTCTCTGAACAAATCTTGCCAAGAAAACCCCATGATAGGTTTGCCTTAAGGTTGCCATGAGACGGAAACAATTTGAAGGCACACAAGACACACATTGCTTTATAGTTTGATGCAATGGACAGGGCAGGGAGGTCAGGGATCCTTGTTACTGAAGTGCCAGGTTAGCACAGGATATGAATTTTATTGCTGTAGTCAGCAGAGGCCTTTGTGCAATTTAGACTGTAATTTTGGATGTAAATTTGCTGTCACATTTTTTGAACATGAATAGTTCCATCCTAAACACCAACGTAACTATGTTATAGAATCATAGAATCATAGAGTTGGAAGAGACCGCAAGGGCCATCCAGTCCAACCCCCTGCCATGCAGGAAATCCAAATCAAAGCATCCCCGACAGATGGCCATCCAGCCTCCGTTTGAAGACCTCCAAGGAGGGAGACTCCACTATACTCCGAGGGAGTGTGTTCCACTGTTGGAACACTGTCAGGAAGTTCCTCCTAATGTTGAGGTGGAATCTCTTTTCCTGCAGCTTGCATCCACTGCTCCGGGTCCTACTCTCTGGAGCAGCAGAAAACAAGCTTGCTCCCTCCTCAATATGACATCCCTTCAAATATTTAAACAGGGCTATCATATCACCTCTTAACCTTCTTTTTTCCACGCTAAACATACCCAGCTCCCTAAGGAGTTCCTCATAGGGCATGGTTTCCAGACCCTTCACCATTTTAGTTGCCCTCCTTTGGACACTATACGTCTATTGATGCAGCCTAAAATCAATCAATAGAAATATGTGTCTAGATCAAGGGAAGTAATAGTGCCAGTATATTCTGCTCTGGTCATGCCCCACCTGGAATATTGTGTCCAGTTCTGGGCGCCACAATTCAAAAAGGACACTGAGAAACTGGAGCTTGTCCAAAGGAGGGCGACTAAAATGGTGAAGGGTCTGGAAACCATGCCCTATGAGGAACGCCTTAGGGAGCTGGATATGTTTAGCCTGGAGGAAACACCTTTTAATGTACAAAGGATTGTAAACTATGCTGCTTATTCATACACCTTTCAGTTTTTATGTATAAGAATGCAAAACACTGTCCCTGGTATTCTGTGATCAGCAAAAAGAGAAGTTGATAAAACTGCAGCATAGACTGGAGGACAGATTACATATATTCAGCCAGAACATGCACAGGTCAGATTTATGATACACTCCTTGCTGAATGCTTATTCACAGCAGGGCAGCAGGTGAAACCTTTGTTAAAGATGGTATTTTGACTTTTTTCCAGGTGTACTTTTTAAATATGTTTGACTTTGTCAGGCACAGCATTGAGCTTGAAGGAATCTGGGATCTTCCACTGCTCAGTGACCGTCTGTAAAGTATCTGCCACAGCTCTTGGTTGGTTTCCAGAAGTATACTTCCCAATAGTGTGAAGGGAATGCCTGTTTTTTCCCCCATCCTATTTGCCTCCCCCCCACCTCAGATTTGGTTCTCAGCTCCTAGGCAGAGGAGGTTTAGAAATCTGAGGACAGGAACTTGACCCTTACAGATCTTTGAAAAAACTGGACTGTACAGCTGGTCTCTTTACTGGAGTGGGGAAGTAAACATCTAGTTTACCAAAGAGGTGGGAATAGATATGTCGTGACATTTCTGGGCAGCACTGAATCAGTTGATCAGTTTGGTAAACAGAAGTGAATATTTCTATATTATATTTACCCTCCTTATAAAAATAAATGAAGATGTTGCATTGAACAGATTCTGATAATCAGAGAAGATTGTTGTAGGTAACAGAATTTGCTACAATGGGAAGAGAATGTAATGGGAACAGAATGTCTTTAGAACATAATGATTAAAAAAAAAAGCCTACCAGTTTAAGGCCACAAAGTCTTTGCTCCACAAAGTCAGTTGTATATGATGCTACAAACTATGTCCACCCTCTGGACATCCAGGCCAAATTGGGTCACTAGCTGCTATCTAAGATGGTACACACCCTTATTGTTGTTGCTGTGTGCCTTCAAATTGTTTCTGGCTTATGGCGACCCTAAGCATACCCTATCACAGGGTTTTCTTGGCAAGATTTGTTCAAAGGGTATGCTTTTGCCTTCTTCTGAAGCTAAGAGAGTGTGGCTTGCCCAAGGTCAGCCAGTGGGTTTCCATGGCTGAGCACGAATTCAAACCTGGCTCTGCAAGGTCATAGGAGATTATTGCTTTTATCCCATCATTTTCCCAAAGGGATAAACACACATTTAACTTTAAACACGGGTCTTACCTCATTCATTTAGGCTTATTCCACAACTTTTCAAGCATGGGAAAATCCTGTAATCTCCATAGTCCAATGCTCACACCACTACACCATGCTGGTTCTTTTATCTTCTAATGAGGTTTTATCTGGAATTTTTAAGTTCTTAATTTGCTAGCTTTTTATTTTGCCTCTTCCTTTAAAGCCCTGCTTTATTTGTTTTGTTTTATTTTGATTTATCTCCTGTTTGGTGGAATTTTTTACTCGGTTTATTGTGCATACTGTTTTTTATCTGCCCTCATGCTGATTGGATTGCAACTCTGCCAGTGGACTTTTGAATATTATCAGAAGCATTGAAAGACTGTAAAAAGACTGTAAAAAGCTGTTGGGACTGGAGGGAAGGAAGAAAAGAGAGGTTTTTGGTGATCTGGAGTGTTTCTGCAAGCAGTGGTATCAACGTTTCCACATTTTGTCAACAATTTGGATCTTGTACTGTGGCCTAGAGAGAGGCCTAATTCCATACTGCTGGAATGGACATTGACATGGCAAATCTAATTCAACAGAAGCATGAGCAAAGCTTGGACAAACACGTAAACTTCATATATACACTGGTGAGGTTTAAGGGACTAAACAGACCAGCATTTAACGCTGGCCTCAGAGTAGAGTTGGGGCTTGGCATCTGCACACTGCATGCCCTGATGAGAGCATCATGCTGCACATCTGACCACACAGCAGGGGGGGCATGGCACTCCTTTGCCGCAACACTGTCAGCGCTAAAAGGAGCAGTTTTTTGCCATTTCTTTCAGCACCGGCAAAGCACAGGCTGCGGCGTGCATGACATGGCCCTGATCCAGTGAGGAAACGGGCAGCAGGATGCCACTCTATCGAGGTGATCTGGTGGATAGGTCAATAAAAATGCTGATGATGGGGAGAAGCAGGCAGATAGGAAGCAGTGGCTAGAAGCCACTTAGAGCCTAATCCTCTGAGGCCATGGTGAACACACAATGTGGCTTGAGGGCACCTCCTCCCATGTCCCCAAATAGGAGCGGAAAAGATCCACTTCTTTGTGAGGCTGGTTTTGGGCCACCATGAATAAAAGTGGTGCAGGGAGCAGGTTCTGGGTGCTCCAGGGGTGTGTGTCATGTAAATGACATGTCCCCAGAGTGGCCAGAAGCCACCCCCATTTACCCATCTGTTTCAGGCCTTAGTGTGCAGCCACTGTAAAAAAGGCTAATAACTGTCTTGGGCATTTTAGAAAAGGAATTTTAAAAAGTAAAACTACCAGTATTATATTTTCTTTACATATATGGTATGACCACATCTGGAATATTGCATATAATTCTGATCACTGCACCTGAAAAGTAATACTGTAGAACTAGGAAAGATGCAGAAAAGAGCAACCAAAATGATTTTAAAAACTTATGAGGAAAGGTCACACTATTTGAAACTGTTCAGTTCTTTTTTTTTTTTAAAGTAAGGATAGAGGACAAGATAGAGCTACTTTAAATTTGTGTCTGTAGGCATGGACCCTGCTTTTAAAAAAGAAACACTACCTAGCAATTTCTTGATTAGGAGATTAGGGCTGAACTCACCATTCAATCATGTCAATAATATTATTTTCAAAGTGAAATCTTGAGGCAATTTGGAAGGTTCATTGGAGTTATAAGATTATCAGGGAAGTAAAAATAAAAATAGAAAAGACAAACATGAAAAAAATTATGAAAATTTTTACAAGAAAATGCAATAGTATTATTTTAAAATCCATCTTAATGAACTCAAAACTTTTTGTAAAAGTACTTTTAAAAAAACTTTGTAAAACTTTTCATGCATTTCACATGGGGAAAAATGAATGTATCCACAGCTTCTAAACATTTAAAAGAAAAGTTTGTTAAAATAGCAAATAGGTGGTGCTATATACTTCAGAAACTAAGTAAGATCTACAATTTGAGGTCCGATAAAATTTTGAAAATGTTGTAAGGTAATTGGATCTTTATTGCGTATGTGGTGGATCTGTCCCTTGATAAAGAAATTCTGGACTAACATTTATATGACCTTACAAAAATATTCAAGATATATTTCTCCTTCTCTCCCAACTTATATCTCCTTAATAAGAGCTTAAGAACGAGGATGGGGAAAAACATGGGAGGAGTATATTATATTTAGTAATGGTGGGTAGATTAACTTTGGCAAAAGAAAAAAAAGAAAAGTCGAGGATCCACTGTTAATAAAAGAATGGTTGCTAAGAGCTTACAATATGAAAGGAATGGATAAAATGACATTTTTACTGAACAAAAAATTAACATATAAAGTTGAAAATTAGTGGTTGTTATTTACTGGGGATACCTAATTTGTGTATTTATAAACAGTTCAAATAACAATGAGCCATAAAAGTATGCTCTCAACTGGTTGGTGATGATATTTCTGACTTTGAATTTGTATCTGAAATTGTTTTAAACAATTACTAATAATTGTATTTTGCAATTATTATTTTATCAGGTTATTTTGTATACTGGTCAATGACCGAATAAATCTTACTACTACATCTAATATAGTTATCTTGGTAACAAAGGGAGGTATGAAAAGAGTTAGGTAGTAAGTGTTGATGCAATAAAGAATGCATAAATATAATTTCTGTATAACTGGAATGTACTGTACTGTACTATATATCATAATCAAAGGGGGTAGAGAGTAAAGTAATAGAGGTAAAATTAATATCAATAAGAAGCAACCTATTTGGTAAGATGTTTATATGTGAATATCTTGTTATGACTGTTGGTGTTTGTTGTTACCTCTTTTATTTTTGTTATATTTGTTAGTATTTTATTTTATAGAAACAATAAAAAATATGCATTAAAACTGTACCTGCATTTCATGACGAAAAATGAATCCTTTGCCTTCTATATCACAGATCTGAAAGAACTCATGTGCTTTTGCAAACATGGCCAGTTCTGCTTCTAACTCTCCATCTGCTGTTTTGCTGCTTTCTGGCTCTGCTTGTGGCCCAAGGGGAGCAGCAACATTTTCCTGTCTATCCATTTTCACAACTGGGATGGCAGAAGCATTTCAGGAAGCTTGGACATCAAATACCCAAATCTGAATATCAAAGGAAGAGAGCACAAATGAATCCTTCTCTATAATGATGTTTGTTATCTCTTTAATTAGTTAAAGCACTGAAGAAAGGAGGATTCTTAAATGGCTACTTCGTTTACACCAGTTAATGGGGGGGGGGGGCTCTAAACAAAGAAGACTAATGAATTAAAACAGTTTCTATGTGGGATGAAAAGTGCAGCTAGAAAGAATCTGATATGAAAATCAAGCTTCAGTTTAATAGGAGCTTTCTGCAAATAAGGAGTTTTGTCACATTTAGAAAGTTCCTTATGGAGAACTGTTCTGAAAACCACATACAGCAAAGGGTTATTGCTTGGCAACAAACCTGCAAAACTTGGAAGGATGAGTGCACATTTTGGAGAGAAGGTTATTTACTTTCTCTTTTCTGTCCTTTGAGTTTTGGGAAAATTTGTATGAAAATGGCTTGAATAAATGTGACTTTGTATGATGTCCTGTCTCTAACTAACCAGTAACCAGACTGGATGAACCAGAAAGAGTTTACTGAATCAGCTCAGAACAGAAAGTCATCTCTTGACAGAACTGGATTCAAACAGTCACTTTCTCTGCACATAACTCTGCACATGCCCACACACCCTCACCTTACCGCATTCCTTTCCGAGGCCAAATGACCTTGGAGACTTTCAGTAATAGTCAGAATCTCTAGATTCCCTCTTTCCCATCATTAAGCTCAGTACTTCTAAGCTCACTACATCAGAACGCATTTAAAACCAAAACTACATCTAAAATATAATCAGCCTAAAATAAAAATAATAAAAACTCATGGCAGAGGGAACCTGTCTAGTGGAACCTACCTAGGGGATCCTGACACTCTGGCAAAATGCTCCAACGTGTCAGAAGGATAGGCACAAAGGGCATGAAGTTACAATGATGAAAAACCTGCTTAAGTTTTCCTCCCCTTTAATAGTAAGTGTGGTGCTACTGATAAAAAAGCCATGTCATTGCCTCCCTTCGGATTTTCCACACCCCACCACTTCTCATAAGTAGAAATGTATTCCATGTAAACATACAATCTCATCTACAGCTTCACAACACCAGTCTTATAAAAGGTGACTTCTCAAGTTCTATTACTTGTTTTTTCTCCCCTTCCTTTGCGGATTGAAGGTGTATGAAAGAAAAGACAGGTAGAACCACCTGGTCTGATTATTTAATTCAATAATTTTTATTTTGCATTTCAAGAGGGCTGAGCAGATTGGCCAGGAAACCTGGATCAGTCCCTGAGGCTGGTGAGGGGACAGGGAGGTGTTTACATCTATCCTTGCATCATGGACCTGGTACCTCCATGTGCCCCTTATATCTGTCTTCCAGTATCTTGCAAAAACCAGTCTTGCAGCACTAACCATGAGGCTGTACATACGGGCGGGGAAACACCGCCCCTCTTTGCTGTGCAGCATTGCCGCAGCAACCAAACAGTGCGGGAATGCTGCGCAGAAAAAAAAGAGCCACCTAGAGCACTTCCTGTAAGAGAAATGTGGGCACTCAGATGCCCATACATCATCTATACGCCCCCTGTGTGGGCAGTGCCGATCAATAATGGCACCCCCCGCACGTCCTAGGGGTCGGGAACGTGTGGTTGTTGCCAGTCCTGAGTCCTACTATCGCTGCCAGGACGCCACTTCCTGGCAGTGTGTACTGGGCCCATACAACTTATTAAAGTTCTATGCTCTTTTCCCCTCCTATCATCTAAAATTAACCATATTTGGTGAATGTAATTCCAGACTTCTAGCTACATTAAAGATCTTCTGTGCCCATCTATTTAACCTAACTAATATTTTTTGGCTTTTTGACGACTCAAGAAAAACACACATCAAGATGTATAAAACAATTAAACTATGTGCAGCTATTATATACACATGTGATAAAAAACTTGCAAGGAATATTTTGTTCTATGTGTAACCCAAGTTTAGTGGAGGGATACTTTATAAATGTATTATAAACAAAATAATGTACAGAAGAGACAATTTCCCAAAGATTGAAAATAGTTATAAATAAAAACTAATTCATGGTTGTAGAAATAGTAGGCAGGCATCACTAAATGTTATCTTTTTGGTGAAAAGGAAAAGAAAACTACCCATAAGATGCAATGGTGAAGAAAAAAGGAAGGAGAAAGAGTAAGAAAATGCAATTTTAAAAGAGCTAAAAATCAAAGAACAAAAATGGAGAAATGGAGGAGATAAAAATTTAAAATATGAAATGCTACAACAACTTAGAAATAGAAATTACAGATAGTTAAGCAAAGGCACTTTGAAGCTGGAAATAAGCCAGCTAAATGATTGGCTAATAAATTAAGAAAGGAGAAAAGTAAAAAATTGATCACAATAATGTGATATTAGGATCAAATATTCACAGACCAAAAAGAAATTAAAAGATTTTTGTTAATTATTTTGAGAATTTAAACATAAATAAGAGAGAAGGGAAAAAAATAAAGCAAAAAATAAATGATTCTTAGATAAACAAAATGTAATAAAGTTGACTGAGGAACAGAAAATAATGTTGAATCAAAATTTTACTACAAAAGAGATTTCAGAGGAAATTAAAAGGATCAATACAGGGAAAGCATGAGGGCCAGATGGCTTTCCAGCTATCTACTATAACAAAGTGGAAAAAGCACTGTTGATACCATTAAAGGACATGTTGAATGATATTAAAAAGAATGGAATCCCAGAATCCTGGAAGGACACCTACATCACATTAATACCAAAGGAAGACAGGGATAATCATCAAGCAAGGAGTTTTAGACCCATTTCACTAATAAATACTGATTATAAGATATTTACTTCTGTAATAGCAGAAAGGTTTTTAAAATGTTAGTAGATGTGACGCATGAAGGCCAAGATGGGTTCCTGCCAAAATGATATATAAAGTACTATTTGAAGACAGTATTATAGAAGATTATGAACATCATAATGAGAAGAAGCTAGCAATGATCTTTATAGATGTGGGAAAGCTTTTGATAAAGTGAGCTAGCTTATTCTACAAGAGGTCATCAATAAGAAAAATATGGGAGAATTTTTTTTAACAGATCAAAGCCATATGCAAGGAACAGAATCATAGAGTTGGAAGAGACCACAAGGGCCATTCAGTCCAACCCTCTGCTATGCAGGAACTTTCAATCAAAGCATACCCGACAGATGCTCTGTTTAAAGAACTCCAGGAAAGGAGACTCCACCACTCTCTGAGAGAGAGAGTTCTACTATCAAAAAGCCCTTACTGTCAGGAAGTTCCTCCTAATGTTTAGGTGGAATCTCTTTTCCTGTAGTTTGCATCAGTTGTTCTGGGTCCTAGTCTCTGGAGCAGCAGAAAACAAGCTTGCTCCCCCCCTCAATATGACATCCCTTCAAATATTAAAACAGGGCTATCATATCACCTCTTAACCTTCTCTTCTCCAGGCTAAACATCCCTAAGTTGTTCCTCATAGGGCATGGTTTCCAAACCCTTCACCATTTTAGTTGCCCTCCTTTGGACTCACTCCAGTTTCTCAACATCCTTTTTGAATTGTGGTGCCCAGAAATGGACACAGTATTCCAGGTAGGGCCTGACCAGAACAGAATAGAGTGGCACTATTACTTCTCTTGATCTAGACACTATACTTTTATTGATGCAACCTAAAATCGCATTGGCCTTTTAAGCTGCCGCATCGCACTGTTGACTCATGTTCAACTTGTGGTCTACTTGGACTCCTAGATCCCTTTCACATATAGTCTCCTTAAGCCAGGTGTCCTCCATCCTATATCTATTCATTTCATTTTTCTGCCCTAATGGACCTCTGGCATGGGATGAGTTGCACCTCAAATCAGCTGTCAAAAACATTTTCACAACAGTGTCAAAAATTTGATCAGGAGGCTTTATACTGAAATATGTGGGCAAAGGAGAGAGTGTTCTGGAGAGCAGGAGTTTATCAAGGGCTAGAGATAATAACTGTTAGAGAGTTAGAGAGAGAACAAGGAAAATAGTGCAAGGATCCAACAATGGGAAGGGGACAAAACTTTACATAGGCAGAAAGGGGGGAGATGACATGATCTTAGATGTCTACACACTAATGAAAAGAGCATGGGAAATAAACAGGATGAACTTAAACTCCTAGCACAGCAAACCAAATGTGATATATTAGGCATCACTGAAACCTGGTGGGATTGAGTTGCATGATTGGACTCTAGTAATAGAGGGGTATAACATTTTAAAGAGAAATTGGTCAAACTGGAAAAGGTGAGGATTACCATTATATCTGTGAAGAGATCCAGGTGGAGAGCATCTGGATAAAACTAAAGGGGAAAGAAACAACAGGGATGTTATTGCGAGAGTCTACTACAGACCCCCAAGTAAGACTGATGATGCCTCTCTAGAACCACACATTCAGAAAGGAGAGATGTAGTAGTGATGGGTGACTTCAACTATCCTGATATTTACAGAAGGTCAAACTCAGCCAAGAATTTAAGGTCCAGCATATTCCTTTCTTGTCTGGCAGACAATTTCTTTGTCGAAAAGGTGGAATAGGCAACAAGGGGGTCAACTGTTTTAGATCTGATCCAAACCCACAGGGATTGTCCAGTTAATGGGGTGGAAGTGGCAGGATCCTTAGGTGGGAGTGATCATGTTCTCCTGGAAAGTTACTGTCCAAAAGTTGGAACAGGCAACAAGTGGGTCAGCTATTTAAATCTGAGCCTAATCAACAGGGATGACCTGGTTAATGGGTGCAAGTAGTGGGATCCTCAAGTGGGAGTGATAATGTTCTCCTGGAGTTTCTTATACAGTGGAAACGAGAAGCCAGGCATAGTCAGACACATTCTAAATTTTAGGAAATGGGATTTCAGTATACTTAAGGAAATACTGGGGATGATCCCATGGTCAGGAACAGTAAAAGAGAAGGCAGTTCAGGACGGATGGGAGTTTCTTAAAAGAGAGCTACTGAAGGCAAACTTCCAAACAGTTCCAGTGGGGAGGGAAAATGGATGGTGTTTCAAGAAACTAGGAGAGATGACTAAAGAACTTTCAACTCAACTAAGTTTAATGGAAAATGGATAAGAAATGGAAAAGGGGAAATCGTCAAAGTAGAATTCAAACAAATTGCTAGCATGTGTAGGAGAAAAGATAAAGCACAGTAAGAGCTCAGGTTTACTAGAAGGATCAAAAACAATAAAAAGGGCTTTTGGGGATATGTCTGTAGGAGTACAGGAATACCTGGTTAATCTAAATCAGTGGTGCCCAAACTGTTCTCTTTAACAGATTTTGGACTTCAGCTCCCAGAATCCTAGACCAAAAAAAAAAAAAAAAGGGGGGGGGGAGAGGACATGTGTCCTGGGCCCAGTTAGCCTGACATCAGTACCAGGAAAGATTTTAGAGCAGATCAGTAAACAGAGAGCCTGTAAGCATTTAGAAGGGAACGCCATAATCACTAAAAGCCAACATGGGTTTCTCAAAAATCAGTCATGATAGACTAATCTTATCTCTCTCTCTCTTTTGATAGAATTACCAGTTTGATAGATGATGGGAAATGCTGTGGATATAGCATGTCTTGATTTCAGTAAGGCCTTTGACAAGGTCCCCCACAATATTTTTGAAACAAGCTAGCAAAAAGTGGGCTAGACAATGCAACTTTTAGGTGGATTTGTAGTTGGTTGAATGACCAAACTCAAATGGTGCTTAGCAATGGCTGCTCTTCATGCTGGAGCGAAGTGACTAGCATCGTTGGCTTGAAATTCTGTCCTGGGCCCAGTTGTATTCAACATCTTTATCAATTACTTGGATGAAAGAATAGAGGGCATGCTTTTCAAATTTGCAAATGATACCAAATTAGCAGGAGCATCTGATACTCCTGAGGACAGGATTAAAATTCAAAATGACTTTACTAGATTAGATAGATGGGCCAAAACTTACAAAATGAATTTTAACAGCAAGAAATAAGGCACTGCACTTAGGCAGAAAAAATGAAATGCACAGATATAGAATGGGGGACACCTGGCTTGACAACAGAACATGTGAAAGGGATCTAGGAGTCCTAGTAGACCACAAGTTGAACATGAGTTAACCGTGTGATTTGGCAGCTAAAATGGCCAATGTGATTTTGGCTACATCAATAGAAGTAACGTGTCTAAATCATGGGAAGTAATAGTATAAATTTACAGTGCTTTATAAATAAAAGTTAATAATAATAATAATAATAATAATAATAATAATAATAATAATAGTATCACTCTATTCTGCTTTGGTCATGCCTCACCTGGAATGCTGTGTCCAATTCTGGGCACCACAATTCAAAAAGGATGTTGACAAGCTGGAGCATATCCACAGGGGGGCAAACAAAATGGTGAAGGGCCTGGAAACCATGCCCTATAAGGAGAGACTTGGGGTGTTCAGGATGTTTAGCCTGCAGAAGAGATGTTAAGAGGTGATATGATAGCCCTGTTTAAATAATTAAAGGGATGTCATATTGAGGATGGAGCAAGCTTGCTTTTTTTTTTCAGCTCCAGAGAATAGGACCTGGAGCAATGGATTCAAACTACAGGAAAAGAGATTCCGCCTAAACATTAGGAAATACTTTCTAACTGCAAAAGGTATTTGACAGTGGAATATGATACCTTGGAGTGTTGTGAAGAAGGGAAAATGAGAGCAGTCTGTTTTAGAGCCTAGTTCGCATCTCCAATTATTTCTTCTGAAAACCTTTGTTTTATCTCTAAATGTTTATTGCTGCACTTTTTCCCTAATCATTTTTTGCCAAGATTTTTTAGGAGCAGAAATTTAAACTACATATAGCCATTACTAGCTGCTATGTTGGTCCTGTTACATGTTTGGGAGAGATTATAGTTTAAGAGTCCTTGGAATTTTAAACTTGGGAATGTTGTTTTTTAATCGCCCTCTCTTGCTCACTATAGGGGAAAAAAAATAACGACAGCCATCCTTCTATTGGATCTCCACCTGCATGGAAAATAATACAGTTTCAGATAAATGAACTGTATCACATTAAACAGCGGTCCAGAGGCATTGTTACAATTCAAACTCGTAATAATTATGCATCCTTGGTAACAGATTATTCCCTTTGCTTCGCAACAGTAAGCTCTGCAGTAGAAACTATATCTGGAAGAAATATTACATGCTAACCAGGAGTCCTTAGAAGACAAACTGGGAAGGCTACCAGAGGAAGACAGTGTTCCATTCAAAAAGGATCAATATAATACAGTTGTCCCTCCATATTCACGGGGGAACAAGACCCCCGTGAATATGGAAAAACCGCAAATAACAAAACACTGTTCTTACCTGATAGGATACCTCTCTAGGAATCTCTAGGTCCTCCAGTGCAACTCTGTGGTCAATGTCCAACATACACTGACCATAGAATGGCACTGGAGTAGCTACAAATGGTTTTTTAGTGCAACTTTTAGTTAAAGTTGACCACAGAGCTGCACTGAAGGACCTAGACAGTCCTAGAGAGAACATATTAATGAAATCCGTGAATAATCAAAGCCGCAAATATCAAAGCCGCAAATGTGGAGGGATGACTGTACACTTCTATAACAGAATTTATTGCATAACAGTGTTTACTGACAGTACAGATGGTAATACATATTTATGAACAAATTGCTAATATGAATAACAGAATCATAGAGTTGGGGGATACCACAAGGGCCATCTAGTCCAACCCTCTGCCATTCAGGAAATCACAATGAAAACATGACCATCCAGCCTCTGTTTAAAGACCTCCAAAGAAGGAGACTCCACCACACTCCAAGGGAGTGTGTTCCATTGTCGAACAGCATTCACTGTCAGGAGTAGGAAGGCAAATCTTGTAAGGACCACGGTTGTGGAAAAGGTTTTTTGGAATTATTTAGACATCTCATCTAAATTTCTAAAGAATTACTTAGATAAGGTAAATGCCCTTGGAATTTATTCAGTTTATTGTCAGGAATAATGGGGAAAATTTCTCTCCATAAATGGTAATTGCACATTACAGCTAAATTAGGTTATACTTAACTTTTGCTTAAATAGTCAAAATACAGAAATTTGGTAGCTCCAGAGACCTGATACATTTCTTGAGTGAAATTTTGCAAACTGAGCCTTCATCTGTTGATTTGTTCTGTGTTAATTGGTGTTAGCATATCCAATATACCCTGTGTTGTATTTGAGTTTACCATATTTTCATATCTCGAGACAGGCATGTTCTTAAGAGGTCATGATGACCTTTGAAACATCAGTAAACTTTCTCTTAGAAAGGGCATGTAGGCCTGAAGACATGTGAAGGACCCAGGTGATACCAAGATAAAAGCTAAATGGGTCTGCTAATCATTCTGTCTGCCCTCCAGGCTTTCTGAATATCCTCTTGCACTAGACACAAAGGCAAAGAGGAGTAAACTGACACTTCCTATCTACTTCCTGTTGTATTCCCAGCCAACTTCCCTATCCATCTATTTTGGGTTGTCCTGAATCCAATTGATTTTTTTTGTTTGTTTGTTACTCCAATGTTAGTCCCAAACCTAGCCTTCTCACACATAGCTGGCACCCAGTTGACATTCACATTCTGCCTCCTGACTGTGTGGACACCAAAAGCCCTTTGCTGTGTTGCCTTCAGATACCAGTCCACTTTCCATGTTTTCTCTGCAGGATAGGTAAAAATCATCCCTCTACAATCCTAAGCCTCCGCTACCCAATTTCCATATCTCTATTTTGGTTAGCTCTTTATGTTGTTGGTGTTTGAATTACTATTGTATGTTTGATTGCACTCTTGCATATTTGTAAATAAAAATCTTCTTTATTCAACCAACTCGGAGTCCCCCAGCAGTTGGTATAAATGGGTGGAAATGATCCCCAAGGTACCCATGCTCTTGCAAGCTGTTAGAGATTTGGCTTGTAAGGATTTTGTGCCTTACTTACAAATGTGTGTTAAGACTCAAAAATCCCCTTCTGTGGAGAACACTTATGTTACTTGTCAGTGATCTGACCAATAGGATTTGAGCCACGTCATAATTCTGTTACAATGCTTGGGATATGCTGGCATCTGCACTCACTCTCTGCTTGAGTTTCTCTTTGGTGAAAGACTGCTAATGCTGTTATGTTTTCTGTTGCTTACAGTAAAGAAAATTATTTTGTGAACCTCTGTCTTCCTGGATGTTATTTCTTACAAGGGAATAGACAGAGGTGAGACTTGGTATGAAAAGGAAAGGAGGGGCCGTTCTGGGAATGGGAAATGTTTTGATTCAAAAATGAAAGGGTGGCAAGGTGAAAAAAATTAAATTGCTAAACTGCTTTAACATACAGTATAACCAAAAGTGCTTCAGTCCTGACAATAATGTCTGTGAACACCTTTATTTTCTTGAATAAAGCTTTCTGTTTTACTGAAGCTTGTGTCTCTGAACTGATGTGAGCCAGTACATGACAATTTGCCATAACTCATTTTAGGGGCCTGACTCAATACAGAAATGTATTATGAAAATTGCCATATAATAAGTGAATTGTAAATGAAGGAGCAGTGGACACAAGGTGAGTTAGAAGCTTCCACTTCCATCAAATGTGGAGCTGAAGAGTCCAATCTAGGGACAGTTCCTCGGCAGGGGGAGTAGAGATATGCACTGGTGGGAGCTGCTCCCAACAACTTTGGGACGCCTGGGCTACACTAACCAGGGGTGTCTGGAGGCATTGGTACAAGATGACACCACCTCTTCAAAGAAAGTAACAAATAGAGTGGAATGCACATGTCAAGGAGGAGGGCTTTTGCCTCAAGAGATTTTGAATCAGAGGAAATGGAAGCTGAACTGAAGCAGTTCCTGGAGGAACTGAAGATCCTGCATGGTTTCAAGGGACAGCAGCTAGCAGGAGGATGGTGGTGGTTGGCAGCCAGATAAGGTGCAGGCCAAACACCCAAAAGATTGCTGTTTTCCTCATTCAGTTGGTGGGCTTTATGGTTGAGTGTGAGCATACCCTTCCCATCTCAAGTGGCCAGGGTGAGGTGCATTACAACCCACCTCAAGAGGAAGGTGGTTCAGCCAATGCCCATGCTGAATGACCTGCAAGCTTTCATGATGAACCTACACACACATCTGGAGTACCCTTCCAACAGAAGAAAGCCTTATTACCCTGAGACAGGGTTTGCAATTAGCAGCTGAGTATGCCAAAGAGTTCCAGTGAATGCCAGAAAGGGTGCTCCAGTCCAAGGTTAACAAAATCCAGTTCTTCCAAGATTGTGCCCAGATATTTTTGAATAGGCATTGTTGAGAGACAACCTCAGAACCCTTATGGGATGGGTACTTTTAGCTAGTAAAGAGGGGATAGTTAAGAGATGCTGAAATTTGCCAAACAGCGGCAACAGCTGACAGAGAAAGCAAACAAGGCCACCTCAGATTTCCTTGTCATGATGTGGGGAGTGTGACCAAGACAGATCTCCTTGTCATAATGTGGGGAGTGTGACCAAGACAGAGAGACAGCAGTGCCTGTGTTTAGGGTGTGCCCATAGCGCAGCAATGAGGGACATGTGGGAACCAGGTGTCTAGCACTGGCAGCAGTACTGCAGCCTGATGAATGACTTTTCAACAAAGACTTGAAACTGAGTTATGTGGGGGAGTGAGACAGAATTTTGGAAGGCAAGAGTTCATCAAGGGCTGGAGATAATACACAAACTTTTATAGAGGGAACAAGGCAATTGTAGTAGTGATGATTGGCTTCAACTATTCAAATATCTGCTGGAAGTCAAACTCAGACAAAACATTAAGGTCCAGTAAATTCCTCACTTGCTTGGCAGACAGTTTCATTGCCCCCAAAAGGTGGAAGAGGTGGAGAAAAAAGGTGGAAAAACAAAACAAAACAAAACAAAAGGTGAAAGAGGCAACAAGAAGATGAGCTATTTTAGATCTGATCTTAGCCAACAGGGACGACCTGGTTAATGGAGTGGAAGTGATCAGATCCTTAGGTGGGAATGATCATGCTCTCCTGGGGTTTATTATACAGTGCATTCTCAGACATGCATTCTAGACTTTAGGAAAGCTGATTTCTATTATTGTTATTGTTATTATTATTATTATTATTATTTGTATCCTACCTCTCCCTGTATTGGATCGATGCAGGTAACAATAAACATAAGAACAATAAAAATAAAACACAACAAACCACAAGTAAAAGCATAGGAAAACATATAAAATCCAATTCCCTATCTCCCTCCCACCTTAAAATACCATTAAAAATGACAATTCCCAACTGGAGAGTGAACATTCCGAGGAGGTCAATTTGGGAATGCCTGCCGGAAGAGATTCGTTTTTATTGCCTTCTTAAAGGCCTCCAAAGATGTTATATGGCAGATCTCCTCCAGCAGGTCATTCCAGATTTTTGGAGCAGCAACAGAAAACAACCTCTGGGAAGTTGTTACCAGTCTGGCTTTCTTAGACTGCAAGAGATTCTTCCCAGAGGACCTGAGAGTGCGGGAAGGATTGTAAGAAATAAACTTAGGGAAATACTGGGGGTGAGCCTGTTGTCAGGATTAGTAAAAGAGAAAGGAGGTCAGGCAGGATCAGAGTTTCTCAAAAGGGAGATACTGAAAACACAATTTAAAATCGTTCCAATGACAGGGAGAAATGGAAGGTATTGTAAGAAAGCAGGATGGGTGGCTAAAGAACTTTCAACTGATCTCAGTTTTAAATGGGACATAAATAAGAAATGGAAAAGCGTGGACTCCCCAATGAGGAATTAAAAAACAAACAGCTAGCACATGTAGGGGAAAAGTCAGAAAAGCTAAAGCACAGTATGAGCTCAGACTTGCTAGAGAGGTTAAGAACAATAAAAAGTGCTTTGGGGGGTATGTCTGCAGCAAAAGGAGGAAGAAGGAAATGGTAGGGCCACTGCATGGAAAAGATGGCAAAATGCTAACAGGGGACAGAGAGAAGGCAGAACTATCAACACTTTCTTTGTATCAGTCTTCCCACAAAACAAAAAGGGTGCTCAACCTGAGAAAAATGGAGCAGAGGACAGAATAGGGGAAATTCAACACAATATAAATAAAGAGATAGTACAGGAATACTTGGTAAATCTAAATGAATTTAAGTCTCCGGGACCAGACAAACTATATCCAAGAGTATTAAGAGAACTAGCTAATGTAATATCAGAACCATTGGCAATACAGTGGTACCCCGGGTTACGAAATTAATTCGTTCCGCGGTTAATTTCGTAACCCGAAATACCTTCGTAAGCCGAATTCCCATAGGCGCTAATGGAAAAATAGCTCTCTGCTGCCCTCCGGTGGCGGAAAATAGCGCCGCGGTTTTTTCGTAACCCGAAGAAACCTTCGTAAGCCGAAGCAATAAATCCCTATGGGATTTTTTCGTATCCCGAAAAATTCGTAACCCGGCGCATTCGTATCCCGGGGTACCACTGTAATCTTTGAGAACTTCTGGAGAACAGAAGAAGTGCCAGCAGACTGGAGGAGGGCAAAGGTCCCCATCTTCAAAAAGGGGGAAAAAAAAGGGGGGGGACAATTATCATCCCAAGTTATCTGACATCAATACCAGGAAAGATTCTAGAGCAGATAATTAAACAAAAAGTCTGTAAACATTTGGGAGGGAATGCCATAATCAAAAAAGTCAACATGGGTTTCTGAGAAAGAAGACATGCCAGACCAATCTGATTTCTTTTTTGATAAAATTACCAGCTTGGTAGATGAAGGGAACACTGTGGATATTTTATATCTTGATTTCAGTAAGGCCTTTGACAAAGTCCCCCATGATATTCTTTAAAACAAATTAGTAAAATGTGGGCTAGGCAATGCAACGGTTAGGTGGATTTCTAATTGATTGACCAGCTGAACCCATAGGGTGCTCCTCTTCATCCTGGAGAGAAATGACCTGTAGGGTGCCACAGGGTTCTGCCCTGGGCCCAGTGTTATTCAACATCTTTATCAATGTCTTGAGTAAAAGAATAAGGGGCATGCTTATCAAATTTGCAGATGACACCAAAATAGGAGGAGTGGCTAATACCCTAGAGGAGAGGATCAAAATTCAAAATGACCTTAACCCATTTGGCTTAACAAGATTACATATGAAAGGAATTTAGGAGTCCTAATAGCCCACAGGTTGAACATGAGACAACAGTGTGATGTGGCAGCTAAAAAGGCCAATGTGCTTCTAGGCTGCATCAACAGAAGTATAGTGTCTAGATCAATAGAAGTAATAGTGCCACTCTATTCTGCTTTGGTCAGGCTTCACCTGGAATACTGTGTCCAGTTCTGGACACCACAGTTCAAAAGGGATGTTGACAAGCTGGAGTGTGTCCAGATGAGGGCAACTAAAATAGTGAAGGGTCTGGAAACCATGCCCTGTGAGGAGCGACTTTGGGAGCTGTTTATGTTTAGTCTGGAGAAGAAAAGTTTAAGAGATGATGTATAAATATTTGAAGGGGTGTCATATTGAGGAGGGAGCAAGCTTGTTTCCTGCTGCTCCAGATAATAGGACCCGGAACAATGGATGCAACTACAGGAAAAGAGATTCCACCTCAACATTAGGAAGAACTTCTTGACAGTAAGAGCTGTTCGACACTGGAACACACTCTCTCTGAGTGTGATGGAATCTCCTTTCTTGGAAGTCTTTCAGCAGAGACTCGATGGCCCTATGTTGGGGGTGGTTTGATAGTGAGTTCCTGAATGGCAGTAGGTTGGACGTGATGGCCCTTGTGGTTTCTTGCAACTCATGACCCTATGAAATCAGAAGACGACTAAGATGTGGAATAACTGCTATGAAGGTATAAGATAAGCTCTTCAAGTGCAGATATATCAGCAATACCAAAGTCAGAATCATCCATACCATATTTTCGAGTGCTATGTAATGTTGTGAAAGAAAACTGACAGGAAAAAATGAATTCATTTGAAATGTGGTGCTGAAAGAGAGTTGTACAGATATCAGAGACTGTTAAAACAATAAATAAATGAAGCAGGTCCAACAGGTCCTGAGATGAAAATGCACCTAGATAGTCCATAGGCTATGTTGCGTTTGCTAAAATGTATCCGCTGCAATGTCCCCAAGCTACAGAAAGCAGGGAGAAATCTTCTGCCAAAGCTAATGCAACTGTATTCAAACTGAGAGTTCGCAACAGAATCTGTGCAGCCAGATCACTCTGAAAGGATAAGCTCATCTGACTGGAAAGCCACTGTCAGACAAAAGTAAATGTCTGGGTGTTGCACCCAGTAGCTTCCTGCTGCTGTTAAAAAAGCACCCTATGCCTTGCTTACTTACTCTCTATGCCTACTTACCCAATGTTTTCATGTTTGACTTATACACAATTATATACAATAATGAATTACAAAGAACAAAAATACTTGCAAATAAATTCCTTCTTTCTATAGCAAAAATATTTAGATTTTTAAAAGCAACTTTTGATTTCTTTTGGGAACTGGGAAAATTGTTACATTTAACATTCTAACTATAAGAATAACAAAGCTTTGGAGGGTTGAGACTATAACCAAGTACTTACTAAATTATTAATTTCATAAAATCTGAATGTTACAAGTTGCTGGTTTGTAGTATAAAATAGACCTTCCTGTGTGTTACCCCAACCTCTGCAACTGGGCATGAGACAGAATAAAATAATGTGGACTGCCACATTATGACATCAAAGATGGGAAGACTCGTGTGCAGAAAGGGGGGAATGCTTAAGAAGGAGCTTCTTGTACATGAGATTGGGACCCTGTATACACCAATGTTAGCTCCCCAAATGCCTATGCTTAGAGGTCAAGCAGATGTCCCCAAATTTCATGTTACATTTGAGCTACAAAATATGGCAGAGTGAGAAGGCAAGTGAGGGAAAGGTGCACTCAGAAAGATTCACAAGTGACAGACAGCTGGCTTATTTAAAATACACATGTATCTTAGATACATGTTGTACTCTGGAACTGAGGATGAGATGGGGATAATTATAAGATCTTCAAGACTGTGTTCATCTTTTGCATCCTTAAATGGAAATATGTTCCATACAGTTCAGTTTCTCCCAAGTGCATATGATTACATCATAAATTACCATAGTCTAGATGTGCACATCAAAAGCTCAACTTCTTTGTTTTAAAGAAAGATGATTGGCTGGCCACAGTTTAGAATTTCTTTATAGTTCTTATGAAAAAAAGAAGAAGAAAAGACACTACAAATGCTGTTAAAGTGAATTTACAAACAAATCCACATTGCCTTTATAATTTGTTTTAAATTCTCCCTCCCCTCAGGAAGCACATCTGGAACTAAGTAATATAGCAGTTCTATCATCATGTTCCATGAGTTGGCTTAAATAATATCCTGTTAGAAGATGCTGTGTCTCAAAGAGAAAAAAGGGGGTGGCCCACACTGCCTCATCACGACAGGAAACCATTTATGCATTTCAACACACAAAGAACAGAGGAAGTGGGAACAGACTAACAGAAATGTTTGAACAACTATGCTCCTCCTAATACATTTTGTTTCTGAATTATCTGTCCTGAAACATTATCCTGCTTAATTTTTGTTCAGCTAATATACTTTAAGAAAACAAAAAACTTACCTTTTTCACTTTTTGGAAGAAAAACCATGTGTTTGTAGATCTCTGTTGTGCAGCTGCATAAACAGCTCTGCCTGCTCCTGAGTGCTAAACTGATTATCTCAGGCTGGATACATGCACAGACACTGAAGAGGAAGAAAAAGTGAACAAGAGCCGGACAGAGCAATTCTCAAATATTGCCCAGTTAACATGTGATTTAAACAGGTAGACAAGAAGCTGTGGGTGGGACAGAAGCTAGTCTAACCAGTTCTACCTCCTCTTTTTCCATGCGTGCAGTTTTGTCTATGTACATAAGTGGTTTTGTTTTAGATTAGTTTCATTTTATATGTTGTTGTACTGATATTCTAGTAATAGTTGTTAAGCCATGCAAGTATGTATCAGGATGTGTGGTCTTCCAGCCACATCACACACATATTTAGGTACAACTCTAAAATCTAATCTATTTATTCTTAATAGAAAAAACTCTCTGGGTAACCCTGGGCAAGTCACACTCTCTCAGCCACAGAGGGTGGCAAGAGCAAACACCCTCTGAACAAAACTTGCCAAGAAAGCAGGGTCACCATAAATAAATAAAAAATGACTTGAAGGGAAACAACAACAACAAATGCATCTAAAATTGTAATGTGTGAATGACACAGAAATTTTTGGGAACCCATAGACCATACAGGAAAAGTCAGGATATTATAGCACCAAGTTAGACATGTCAGGGTAGACAACCCCACATTTTCTAGATTAAAAAATGTGACTTGCCCAGGGAACCCATAGACCATACAGGAAAAGTCAGGATATTATAGCACCAAGCTAGACATGGGGGTGCTCCTAGATCCGTCACTTCAGATGATAAAACAGGTAAACATGAGGGCCAGGAGCGCCTGTTATCAGCTTCGGCTGATATGCCAGCTGTGCCCTTTCCTGGAAGTAAGGGACCTAGAAACTGTAGTATATTCACTGGTAACCTCACGACTCAATTTCTGCAATGTGCTCTACATGGGGCTACCCTTGTACCTAGCCCGAAAATTTCAGTTAGTACAAAACATGGCAGCCAGGAGTGACCATATTAAACCTACCTTGAAATCAGTCCATTGGCTGTCTATTAGTTTCCAGGCTCAGTTCAAAGTGAGACTACATGTGAAAGGGAGCATTTTAGTCGCCCTCCTTTGGACACGCTCTAGTTTCTCCACATCCTTTTTGAACTGTAGTGCCCAGACTTGGACACAATATTCCAGGTGGGGCCTGACCAGAGCAGAATAGAGTGATACTATTACTTCTCTTGATCTAAGCACTATACTTTTATTGATGCAGCCTAAAACTGCATTGGCCTTTTTAGCTGCCGCATCACATCCTATATCTGTGCATTTTATTTTTCTGCCCTAAGTGCAGTACCTTACATTTCTCTGTGTTGAATTTCATTTTGTTAGCTTTGGCCCAGCTTTCTAGTCCATTCAGGTCATTTTGAATTTTGAACCCGTCTTCTGGAGTATTAGCTATTCCTCCTAATTTGGTGTCATCTGAAAATTTGATAAGTATGCCCCCAATTCTGTCATCCAGGTCATTGATAAAGATGTTGACTAACACTGCGCCCAGGACAGAGCCCTGTGGGACCCCACTGGTCACTTCTCTTCAGGATGAAAAGGAGCCATTGTTGAGCACCCTTTGGGTTCGGCCAGTCAACCAATTACAAATTCATGTAACAGTTACCTTCTCTAGCCCACTTTTTACAAGCTTCTTTGCAAGAATATCATGGGAAACCTTGTCAAAAGCCTTACTGAAATCAAGATATACTATATCCACAACATTCCCTTCATCTACCAAGCTGGTAATTTTATCAAAGAAAGAGATCAGATTTGTCTGGCATGATTTGTTTCTCTGAAATCCATGTTGACCTAGAGGAAAGGCTTCTCACTAACTGCTGGAACAAAGGAAAAGTTGAAGGAGGTATCTTTCCATAAAGGGAAGATTATTTTTTCAGAGATCATTTTTTTTCCAGAATTTTATATTGTCTACCATGCAGCTGGAACAAAAGGTATTAAGTTAATGCCCTTTTCCATAAAAATATCAAAGATACAAATTTTGGAGACTAAATGCTTACATTACTTCTAATTCTGCTATAACCTTCTAATTCAGGTTAGATGTCACAGATTTTTTAAGGTGCTGCCTGACTATGCTGTATACTTGAATTTAATGCCATATTTCATTTTGACAGATAGGATTAAGGATTAAATAAATCAAGCAATACACTGTTGTCTTGGGATTTCCAGTTCCTATAGCACACATCTCTCCTAAGATCAACAGCAACCTTTCATGTAGTATACCAATAATTTCACTTACATTTTTGGTAGGATTTTAGATTTAAATAATTTGAAGTATGAGCGAGTTATGCTTCTTACATCCAATATGAATTTTAAAAAATTTATTAAGAGATTATACAAAAAAACCAAAACAATAAAGGATGGCTAAAACCCTACAAAAACTAATGTTGATACGTACCCATGATACGTTCATTTCCAGCAGAGAAGGGTCCTAACATCCTGTATTCTGGTTTAGCTCCTCCCGATTTGCTCCTATAGAAAGGGACAACAAAAAACAAAAGGCTGGCCCTTATATAAGCAGGAGCTAGTCTCCCTGGGCCTCAGTCAATGACAAGCCAAGTGAACAGTAAGGTAAACCAAAGGAATCGGTATTTATTAGCAACAGTCAAAAACATTTAAGAAAAGAAACCCATGCTACTGGAAGAATTAAAAAAAATTAAAGAGGAGATGTGTCAAGAAATGAATCAGGAACTGAAATTGTCGAGAAAAGAAGCTAAAGAAGATTTGCAGAGAGAACTGGGTGTATTTGGGGGAAAAAATTATAAAATTACTAAAGATATATTGGAACTCCAGGTAGAAACTAAGAAGCTTAAAACGAGAACTGATGAACTAGAGAACTCTCAAAAAGAACTAACAGATAGTCAGAAAAGCATGGATTACAGAATCTTGATTCAAGAAGCTTGTTACAGAGAGAAATGTCTCAAATTAAGAGGGATTTCGGAAGAGATAAAAGAGGATTTGTATGAGAGTTATCTTAGAATTGGCTAATTATATAGAAGCTACTGAAGCAGAGATGGGTCAAGCAATTGATAAAATCTTTCAAATAAATTCAAAAGTAGCAAGAGAAAAGAAATTGCCTAGGGATGTTATTGTGTCCTTTATTGGGTCTAAATGGCGAGACCAGGCCCTCCACAAGAGTTACATAATGGACTTTATGACAGATGAAACTAAAATAAAGATTTTTAAGGACATTCCTCTTGAAATTTTGAAAAGAAGACAAGATTACAAATTCCTAACACAGGAACTTATAAAGAGATCGATCTCCTATTCATGGGAAAGAACTGAAGGTGTATCTGTCCTCTACAAACAAAAAAGATTTAAAATTAACTCTATTCAGAAAGCCAAAGAATTCTTGAGGAAATTACATGCTGAAGATAAAAATGTTCAGAAAGAGTTTCATATGAAAACTCGAAGTGCAGAGAGGAAAAAGGCGGAAGAAGCTGAAGAAGAAGAAGTGGAACTGGACGATAATGAAGAGATCGACAATCCAGGAACAAAAAAGAATGAAGATGAAGATGGAACACTTTCCAAAGCTTTGGAAGAAGGCGAGTTGGGAGCCGGAATTTAGATTTGAATAAATATGGCCAAAATATAAATTTTATTAATATAAGATTAAAAGATGGTATTGAAATTAGGATCATGGAATGTCAAAGGGTTAAACTCAAAATTTAAACGTAGCAAGCTTTTCCATTATTTGGCAAAAAAGAAATTGGATACAGTATGTTTACAAGAGATCAAAATTAGAATTAAAGACTTAAAATATACAAAGAATCCTAAATTGGGCCAACTATTTGCATCCACAAATGAGAAGAGGAAGAGTGGCGTCTCAATATATGTTCATAACAGAATGAATGAATGAATGAATGAATGAATCTTTATTTGTATACCACTATTCCAATGATAGTTGGAAAAATGCATATGTAACACTGATTCCAAAGGAAGGTAAGAATCTAAAAGATATGGGAAACTATAAACCAATTTTACTTCTCAATACAGACTATAAGATTCTAGCATTGATCTTGGTGAGAGACTGGTTTCTTACCATCTCGACAAATAAAATACAATATTAGGGTGGTCCTTGATATACTTGAATACTTTGAAAAGAGCAATGATAAAAAACTAGCCCTAATTTTCACGGATGCAGAAAAGGCCTTTGACAACATCAATTGGGACTTTATGTTTATACAGGAGAGAATGAAAGTGGGAGAGAATTTTTTGATGTGGACTTGAAGAATTTATAAAGATCAAAATGCACAACTAATTGTGAATGGAAAAAAGTCTGAAAAATTCGAAATACAGAAAGGTACCCAACAGGGTTGTCCTCTCTCACCTCTACTTTTCCTATGTACAATAGAAATTTTGATAAATCAAATTTAAAAAGATGAGCTCCTTGGCGGAGTCAGGATAAAAGATCATGAATATAAAATAAAGGCTTTCACTGATGATTTAGTGATAATGCTGGAGGAACCTCATAAGAGTATAAAAAATCTGTTTAAAGTTTTGGAAGAGTTCGGCAATGTATCTGGTTTTAAGATAAATAAGAATATGACAGCTTTGTTAACTAAAACCATTACTAAAATAGAAGAACAATCTCTTGAATCTATGTCAATGTGTCAAATTCAGAAAAAAGTTAAATACTTGGGCATATGGCTGACAAACAGAAATATGGAGTTATACAAAAATAATTATAAAGTCAAATAGAAAGAAATCAAGAAGGCCCTGAAGGCATGGGATATTTGATGTTATCCATATCGGGTTGTATTGAAGCAGTAAAGATGATGATTCTTCCCAAAATGAATTTTTTGTTCCAAACAATTCTAATTCTGAGCAATGATGTAACAATAAAAGAATGGCAAAAAGACATTAGTAAATTCATGTGGAATAACAAGAAGGTGAGAATCAATTAGAAAACTATAACGAGATAATGAGAAGAAGGAGGTGGTGGCGTGCCAGATTTTTACTTATATTATCAGGCCAATGTATTAAATTGGCTAACAGACTGGGAAAGAGTGGAAAATATGGAATTGCTTAACTCAGAAGATTTCAATAATAGGTTTGGCTGACATGGATATATCTGGTATGATAAAGCGAGGGTCCATAATGAATGGACCATGTGGTTCGAAGATGTCTACTTTGGATACGGCAGAAACTAAAAAAGAAGTTATATAGAAAGATCCCTCTTTGGGTCTCTGCACATGAAGCTTTCATGGGAAGATGGAAGTCCATTGATAAATGGTTAATATATAAAGACATAACATTTAAAACAAAAGATAACAGGAGGCAGATTAAGTCTTTAGAAGAATTGGTGCAATTAGACCGAAAAGTTCACTGGTTATTCTATACTGTACACAATTAAAGGAACGATTTAAAATAGACGCTAAGATTGAAAGAAAAGGTTGGGACAGACTAACTGTTTGGACCTGTGACCTCATTGGATGACCTAAAGGTGTAGTTGTAGGTGAGAGTGGAAGAAGGGCTTGTAGAAGCCAAGGAAGCATCTCTGGGGAATAGCAGTAGCGCCCTATATCAGTCACAATCTCAACAAACAAAGCTAAAACCCACTCTGGGTCAAGCCAAAGAATTTGGCCTGACAAGATAGCAGAAGCTGAGAATGCCAGTGTCTCCAGGATCACCTTTAATAAGCCACCCAGGATCAAGGCCCCTAGCCTGGCATGGAGAGGAGCTGGTGGCAGCGTAAGGTGGAAGCCAGCCATGGAAGATTAGAACCCTCTTGACTGACCGCAGATCAAGTCAGTTGTAGGTATTGGACTATTAGTCCGAAGCCCTCTGAGACTGAGCCTTGTGGAGGTCACTGAAAGGGTGAATTAAAAGTGGACCTGGAGGCAGGGATAAGGACCACAGGGGGGAATCGTGAATATTGAAAGACATAGCCCTAGAGCGAGACAGGAGAAGCCCTGCAGAGACCTGACATGGAAGCTGTCCCAAAAGGAGGCAGAAAATCAGTTGAATCCAAAGAACCCACATCAGCTGGAGGCCTAGTCCACCTGAGAGGAATCAAGGGGAATTGTGATGTCTCTATGGCTGAAGCATCTCTTGTATATCATGTCAATCTTGGTGAAATGAGGATGACTCACCTGACAGTTGACCACACAGGAGACCAAAGTATAGGCTCCCTTAGATTGGTGAATCTCTGGAGAAAACCATAAGTTTAACAAGTGTATAAGGTCTGATAGCAGCCACAAGGTAAGGCCTGAACTGGTGGAGGTCGATGTCAACAGTTAAGTGCAGGCACCGGTGATCACCCAGGGAGATGAAAAGTAACCCTTCCCACCAGAGTCCAGGCAGAGAGGCGATCTATAGCCTGAGCTGATTTTAGAAAGGTTGGGAGAGTCCCTCTCCAGAGTCTCATGTCAATAACTATAAACATAAATGTTATCATCATATCATTATCATCAACAAGAATGTTATCATTGTAATAGTCATAACCAAGCAAGAAAAAAGACATTTACCTTTACCAAATGTCAAAGAATACGTGAAAACTACATGAAAATGGCTTACTGCTGGCATCTTACTCCAGAAAGAATAATAAAAATAAATAAGAATATGCAGTATAATTGTTGGAAGTGTAGAGTAGGGAAAGGATCATTGATGCATATGTGGTGGCAGTGACTCAAAGTAAAAGAATTCTGGAAGAACATTCATGCTAGAATTTGTGAGATTCTAAAAGTCAGTTATAAGATGTCTCCGGAAGTTTATCTTCTTAACATAACAGATAAAATAAGTAATGATTTAGCAAAGAAAAAATAGAAACAGATATTATATGTGTGCTCGATTGCAAGAATTAATTTATCCAAGAAATGGAAAGTTTCTAAAACACCAAAAATGGAAGAATGGCAGATGGATCTATTAGAAGTTATTAAACTGGACAAATTAGCACAATTAATGAACAAAAAAATCTTTGTAACAAGTAGAACAAGAATGGGGAACATTAATAAACTACTATAAGAACAATTAGATTGGTTTCTTACAGTAAATAATATTTTAAAAAATCAGGAGATCTCAAATAAGAAAGTGAAGTATACTGAAGAAATAAAGGAAACTTCCTTTAAAAAGAAGCTTAAAAGCTTAAAAGAATCAAGGACAATCATAAAAGAGAAACATGAGACATTCTATAAAGGAGAAGAAAGAAAATGGAAAATTCTCAAATTTTCCCAATTAAAAATTGATGTGATTTGATGTGATAATTAACTTTTGTGGAAAGCCTACAAATGTTTAAGGGTAAATCTTTATGTAAATGGGGGGGGGGGGGGGAAATAAAAAATTGTCATAACCACAAATGGATGTGATAGAGCCCTGATGGCCAGGGAATGGCCCTCAAGTGACTGTAACCATTAGACCACAGGAGAGGTGTAGCCAACACCAAGCCTCTGAAAGCTGAAACTCTCAACCTCTAGGTGCTGTCTTAAGACTGTCAGCAGGGGACAAGATCACCAGATTCTATTATATTCTATTTTCATTTAATCTGGTGACCTGGATCTGAGTGGTCCCCTGAAAAGAGGGGGGAATGGTGAACCTGGGCACCTCAAACCGACAATCAGTGAGAGCAATACACCCAAGGTAGCCCATAAACGGTGAGAGCAAAGCAACTCTAAGACCTAAAGTGAAACGGACTCGTATGGGAGCCAACAGTTAAAGTAGTGTTTATATATATCTATAGCTATATCTATATAAATGGCTATACAGTGCGCCTGCATTATAAACAGGAGTGGCTTATGCAGCTTCCAGCATACACTGGAAACCTTTGCCGGAAGAAGCCTAGGCATGCCAGGAAGAGGTAATGGGGTGCATGCTGTGGGCATGAGTCCCATCATTTCTAATGAGCTTTGACTTTATGCACTTTCCCCCTTACTCAAGGGAATCTGTAACGGATCCCTGGGTAAGGGAAGGGCGCACTATATATCTACTTTTATGTGTGTGTGTGTGTGTGTGTGTGTGTGTATATATATATATATATATTTATGTAAATATCTAATTTCTATATATGTATATCTGTATAGCTGTCTATATATGGCTCAATCAATCCCCTCCCCACCATGGCTAGTAATCCAGTGAGGGGAATAATGGCCAGTTTGATAGGGCCAGGCTCCAATTAACTTGTAACTATAACTCCTGATCGAGATCTGATTATGGACATGAGGCCATGGCCTGCTCACACCAGAACTCTAAGACATCTAACCTAACATCTAGAGTCTGTCGGGTATGCTTTGATTGAGATTTCCTGCATGGCAAGGGGTTGGACTGGATGGCCCTTGTGATCTTTTCCAACTCTATGATTCGATGACCTATAAGGCCTTGGCTAACCAGCTGGTCAGAAGGTGACCTCTTAAATAGGATGTATAACACATGAGAGAGGTATTAGTCATCACTGAGGTGGTGGCCTAGGATATGATAGCTCCTAGAAATTGTCTTGCATGTCTCATTAGAGGCCAGCAGCAATCTTTTGACTAGGCAAAATCAGGGTGTGTAGTCCATCTATGGACCACCAACAACACTGTGGAGCTCTCTGGAAGACCTGAGGCCAAACTATAACAAGGGGCCCTGCAAGGGGAACCATATGGCCCAACGGCCTGAGAAGGGGAATATGAGGCTCCTTATCCATGGAAGACAAGGGGCTAAAACCAGATTGATCTATTGGCTCTGATCACCTGAAATAACTGGGAGAGGGTGTCTCATAATAAGGAAGGCTCTGGTAGTCACAAAAAACAGTTGTTGTCTCACCAGGGCAAGCCGCCAACCTGGGGTGGAGTGATGTTGAAGTGGCAATGACACTCACATCTATTAGGTGGTTTTAACCCAAGGGCCAACCAGGCCCGATCATATAGCTCAGAGCGAGTAGGATCAAACATGGCCAGGTAGGTGAGGCCATCCATAGGCCCTAGTTGAACCCAGTAATAGACCCCCAGTCAGAAGAAAATAAAAAACAGAGAAAAGCTGTCCTAGCTGAACTCCATGGGTGAAAGAGTATGACCTGCCCAAGGTCGCATTGACTCTGATGAACGACTTGTGTCCGATCAGGAAGTTCAGGCCAAGTAAATAGCTTATTTTAAAAAACTTATTGAGAGGTATCCTGTGACCAGGAGGAAGGCCTGTAGAAAAAGCAGGGGAAGGGAAGCAGGCACCATGGTGTGAAAGGAGAGAATCATAGAATTGTAGAGTTGGAAGAGACCACAAAGGCCAACCAGCCCAACCCCATTCTGCTGTGCAGGAACTCTCAGTCAAAGCATACCTGACAAATGGCCTTCCAACTTCTGTTTAAAGACCTCCAAGGAAGGAGACTCCATTACACTCCGAGGGAGTGTGTTCCACTGTCGAACAGCTCTTACTGTCAGGAGGTTCCTCTTAATGTTGAGGTGGAATCTGTTTTCCTGTAGCTTGCATCCACTGTTCTGGATCCTGTTCTCTGGAGCAGCAGAAAACAAGCTTGCTCCCTTCTCAATATGAGTTCCCTTCAAATATTTAAACAGGGCTGTCATATCACCTCTTAACCTTCTTTTCTCCAGGCTAAACATACCCAGCTCCCTAAATCGTTCCTCATAGGGCATGGTTTCCAGGCCCTTCACCAGAATTGATGCAGCCTAAAATTGCATTGGCCTTTTTAGTTGCCACAGTGGACTGTTGACTCATGTTCAACTTTTGGTCTACTTGGACTCCTAGATCCCTTTCACACTTAGGCGGTTTACAGACCGCCAAATAGTACGTATAGGATACGTACTAGGGTTAGGAAGGGGCGGTGCTTCCGCACCCCCCTAACCCTACTACGTATTCTATACGTACAAGATGGCGGCGCCCCTTCTACATGGGCGCCGCCATCTTTACGTACTGGACGCACAGAGTCCAGACGTGTCGCGGCGCCTATGACGTCGCGAGTCCGCGCCAGGCGCCTCGCGACGTCATAAAGGCGCCGCAAAAAGAAGCTCCGAAATGGAGCTTCTTTTTTGCTCCGCGCGGGAGTCGCGCGGTTTGGCTGCTGCGGCTCCCGCGCGGAGCAAAGCGGCGGTCTGTACCCCGCCTTAGTTTCGTTCAGCCAGGTGTCCCCCATCTCATATCTGTACATTTCATTTTTCTGCCCTAAGTGCAATACTTTACATTTCTCCGTGTTGAATTTCATTTTGTTAGCTTTGGCCCAGCATTCTAGTCTGTTGAGGTCATTTTGAATCTTGATCCTGTCCTCTGGGGTATTAGCTACTCCTCCTAATTTGGAGTCATCTGAAAATTTGATAAGCATGCCCCCAATTCTGTCATCCATGTAATTGATAAAGATGTTGACTAGAACTGATCACAGGACAAAACCTTGTGACATCCCACTGGTAACTTCTCTCCAGGATGAAAAGAAGCCATTGTTAAGCACCCTTTGGCCTTGGCAGCCAACCAATCCATGTAACAGTTGCCTTGTCTAGTCCACATTTTACAAGCTTGTTGGCAAGAATGTCATGGGGAATCTTGTCAAAGGCTTTACTGAAATCAAGATATACTATATCCACAGCATTCCCTTCATTTATCCTGCTGGTAATTTTATTTAAAAAAAAAAAAAAGAGAGATCAGGTTTGTCTGGCACGACTTGTTTCTCTGAAATCCCATGTTGACTTTTCGTGATTATGGACTTGCCATCTTGAGTTTTCATCTTTCAGAATAAATTTATTGTATTTAATCCTGTTTTAAAGGGGGGGGGGTCAATTTATTTATTGAGAGTATGTATTATTCCAATATATTCTAGTCATGTAAGCTGCCTTGACTGCTGCAGCAGAAAGGAGGGGTATAAGAATAAAGTTTATTTTATTTTATTTTAAGATGTTCACAGACTCTCTACTTACATCTTCTAGATGTTCAGAGAGCTCCCTAATTTTCCAGATGGTGGCACCCTAGCTGACCATGCAGTGAAGGTAGCGGCTTGCACAACAGCTATTGCAAATGCCAGCTAAACACTGAGTCATCCCTGGCCAAGCCAAGTAACAGAGACTTGACCAGCCGGTTTCAGAGGGCTGCTGCTGCTGCTAGGGGCAAGCAAGCAGGCCCTCTCTTGTCCCAGTGGTCTGGCCTTTGGTATCCCAGTGCCCAGAATGACACACACACACCCCCCGAGAGTCAGCTCTCCCAGGAGCTACCCAGGAAGGATGGAGGGAGCTCTGAAATAAAAAACCTCCTGGAAAAATAGAGAAGTTTAAGATCAACTGTTGGAGTGGTGTCAGGGGAAGGGTGGAAAGGGATCAGGGCTAATCATCACTGGGAAGGCCTCTCACACCCCAAATGGTGGCCTCTGAGTAGGAAAAAAAAAACCGCTCTCGCAGCAAGTACTCAGTTTTGTGGGAATGACCATCTCGCCTCTCAGACACCTGACCCTGAATGGCTAGGCTGAGAGAACTCTTCAGCAACTAGAGTGACCCTCTTCCTAGTTGAGTCCCTGAAATCACTGTATAAGTTGCCTCTTGAGGCTTTGATGTTGAGGTCCCCAGCCAGGGCTGGGAAGAGAGCCTGATAGGAGCTCTTTAGCCACGCGGAGAGTGAATCTCTCCCCTGGCTGAGTCATTGAAAAAACTGCAGATGGTGTCTCTTGAGGCTCTGGTGTTGTGGTCCCAAGCCAGGGCGGGAGTGGATGAGTCGATGGGGATAGCCCCCCCCCAGTCAGGCCCAAGGTCTCTTCCCCCAACATAACCTCCCAAGATAGGAATAGTGGGGGGGGGGGAGGGGAAAAGCTCCAAAAGGCACATAGGCACACACAAAAAGGAAAGGGGAGGTCAAGGAATAGGCTCTCAGACCGCTTAGATGCAGAAGTTTGCTGGCTTGAAGAGATGCATCCTGCTAGGACCATAGGCAGGAACAAGATTGGGCCCAGGGAGACTAGCTCCTCTCTATATGGGGAGCTTTTTTTGCTTTTTGTTGTCCCTGCCTATAGGAGCAAATTGGGAGGAGCTAACCAAGAATACAGGATGTTACGACCCTGTCTGCTGGAAAACCTACAAAATCTTACAATTATAAAATAAACTCTCAAAACTTTTAAAAGCATCACATTTATATAATCCTATACAGTTCAAATCGGACCATAGTGACCACTGGCAACAACTGTAAAATTTGTATTAACAAAATCAATAAAAGAAAGCCATTTTTCATAGAAGGGTTCTTGGTTTGGTTGTTTTAAATTAAATGTATCTAATAGCTTCTCCATTAGCCATTGGTCCCAGACTCTTTTCCATCAGTTATCTAGGGATACAAGTCCTGTCTTCCAAGATTTGGCCACTTCAAGTCAAGCTGCCATCAAAAGAAATCAGTGTTCTGTGTCTTAAAAATTTATTGCCCTTAGTGTAAATTGAAAAGTAACAAAACAGCTGGGAAGAAGTTGATTTTTTGTTTTGTAATTAAAGCAATCTGATTGAGCATTTCATGCCAAAAGAAATTAATTTTGGTGCAGTCGATCCACATATGGTTATATGTCCCTGGAACTGGGCATCCTCTCCAACATAAAGGGGACTTGGACTTTATTATCCGTGATAGTCTCATGGGAGTGATGTACCATTTGTGGGCCAGCTTTAAAAAAATCTCTCTGGTCAGGGCTGATATTGATTTCAACAAAGGAAACGACCAGATAGCAGCCCATTCAGATTCAGATATTAATATATTCAATTCACTTTCCCAGCTTATTTTGTTACTACTAGTGCCTTGATATGTGTCAATCAAGGTATATTGGTATATACAAGAAACTGAATGCTTAGCATTTCCAGAAGGATCACTGCATAGCATTTTGAAGGGGGTCAAAGTTCTCAACATTCCCCCCTTCCGGAGTAATCTAGAGGAGAATGTTTTAATTTGATTGATTTGATACCATAAAATTAACAGTGGATCTAGAATTGATATCAAATCCTCAGTTGACCTGGGTTTACCATTTGTAAAAAGATTTTTAATTTGGTAAATTCTTCTTTCTTCCCAACCTTTATATTGCAAGATTTTATCTGGGTAGAAAAAGTTTGAATAAACAAGCTTCATTTATATACCGCTTCATACCGCCTAAGCAGTGTCTAAGCAGTTTACAACTGTAAGCTAATTGCCTCCAACAAACTGGGTACTCATTTTAGCAACCTCGGAAGGATGCAAGCCTGAGTCGAGCTTGAGCCCTTTAGCTGGTCTTGAACTCGCAATCTTGTGGTTTTGAGTGAGTGGCTGCAGTACAGGCATTTAACCACTGTGCCACCAGGGCTCCTGGTGGTATAAGAACAGACATATAGGTAAGAAGTCTGGAGAAACAATATATTTCCATTTAGGCCAAATCTCAGTGGCGGGATTGCTTAAATCTCTAATCTCCTTTCCTGAAGGTTTTTTAAAGAACATGCTATGCAATGTGTAAAAATCTGCATTAAGTTCCATAGTGCCCCAGGGGATGTTAGTACATTTTTCATTAAAGGAACTGCTTGGGATAATTGGAAAGCTGCAAAATAAAGCTGAAGATCCCCATTTTAGTGGGGAAGTGCCTAACAAATTGACGAAAACAGGGCAAGAATCACTTGGAATAGAAAAAAGAGATGGGGGACAAGGAACATTTTCACCAAGACAATTCTCCCTAGCATAGAAGGATGTAGATGTTTCCAGCCTCTTAACTTTGCAGTTATATCTAGTAACATTTCTGTAGTTTCGTAATATAAGCTGCTTAATATCTTTAGTCAAGTATTCACCTAGGTATATAAAGCCTGATGGATATAGTTGTAAATTTGTTAATTGTTGTAGTGAATTCTGCTCACTTTATAGAAGTGTTAAAACACAGAAGTTTTGATTTTGTATAATTGATTCGCAGGCCTGCAAAATAATCAAAGGAGTCCAGGATGACTTTTAATTCTAAAAAAGATCTATAAGGGTGTTCTAAAAAAAGTAAAATGTCATGTGCAAATAAGTTTAACTTGTGAATTTGTCCTCCAGTGTTTGGGCCATGAATGTTGAGAATACATCGGATAAGATTAGCCAAAGGTTCAATGGCTATGGCAAAAAGAAGTGGTGAAAGAGGGCAACCTTGTTTTGTCCCCCTCTGTCTAGGCTGGGATCTTTGGTCTTGGGATGATTCTAGAGGTATCCCAAGTCTGAGGGCATAAACCCTGACTAAGGACTTCATTAAACAATTTCACTAGATGGGGAGATAATTCATTTTCTCTTGAAAATCCATCTGGCCCTGGTGATTTCCCCACCTTTAAGGAGTGAATTGCCTGTTTAAGTTCTAGTTTCGAAATAGGTTTAATAAAGCTGCATGACAGTCTGACATTTTTTAATATGAATTTGTTTAAGTAAGATTTCCATATTGTCTGAGGAAATTGTTTCCTTAGTGTAGAGAGAAGAATAAAAAGTCTGAAATGACTTCAGGATATTGTTAGGTGAAGTTTGCCGCAACCCTTTAATACAGTTCCTCATGTTGTGGTGACCCAAACCCGTGAAATTATTTTCATTGCTACTTCATAACTGTAATTAAATAGCCGTTTTCCAATGGTCTTAGGAGACCCCCATTAAAGGGTCATTCGACCCCCAAAGGGGTCCCGACCCACAAGTTGGGAACTACTGCTCTACGATCTAGCTTTCTCTTTGCCATTCTGGCAAGTAATTTTGAGTTTTTATTATTATGTTCTTAGAAATGAGCTTTTGTATAATATATTATAGTCTGGATATTATGTAGGTCCAGTACTTCAATTTATGCCCTTTTCTTCAGAAGAGTGGTAAAACGCCTGCTCTTGAGAAAGCTTATGATGTTTTGTTAAGATTTCTATGTCCTGTAACAGTAGAGATCTACATTTATCCTTAATCTTTTTTTGCTTTGAGCCTTCCTGAATTAAGAGACCTCAAAGGATTGCCTTCAAGGTATCTCATAACAATGCTTGTGACATGGAATTAGGCTCATTTTCCTGGAAAAAATATTGATGGCATCTTTAATTATAACTTCAATTCTTTTATTTTGAAGGAGGGAGAAATTAAATCTCCAAATCATAGGGGTTTTTAAAGTGTCATGCAGTTTGATATCTAAAATTATGTCTGAATATAATACTGGTTCAATCTTGGCTGAGGCTACTTTTCCCAATATTTTTCCCATTAAGAGTTACTACTGTTCACAAGAGTTATGAACAGTAGAAAAATATGTATAGTCTTTAGTAGTCGGATGTAGAACTCTCCAGGGGTCTATTAAGGCTGTATCAGTTATCAATTTCATTAGTTTTGTATATTTATCTAATGCATATTTAGGAATGTTAGATCTAGGATAGCATTTAAATGTGAAGTGGAAGGCTTTCATGGTCGGCATCCATAGTTTTTTGTGGATTTTTCGGGCTATGTTGCCATGTTCTAGAAGAGTTTCTTCCTAACGTTTCCCCAGCATCTGTGGCTGGCATCTTCACAGATGCTGGCAAAACATCAGGAAGAAACTCTTCTAGAACATGGCCACATAGCCCGAAAAACCCACAAAAAACTATAGTATTTAAAGTTGCATTAGAATCTCCCCCTGGTAATATTTGCCACAGTGTTTAAAATTTGGAGGAAGGTTTCCATAAAATTATTTTGATTAGAGTTTGGTGCATAAAATGTTGCAATTGTATAAAAGTTACCTATTATAGTGCTCTTAAGAATTGGGGTCAAGAAATTGTAGTGGTTGAGGAATTGATAGATCTATCAAATAAAATGGCCACCCCATGTGCTTTTCCAGACTCTCCTACTACATATTTTGTAGAGAAATATGTGGTTTAGAACCCTTTCTGTGCATTTCTTGAAGCAGTATTACATGGGGCTGCAAATATTTAAGTTGTTTCAAGATCTTATGCCACTTGGGATCTGAACATAGGCTCCTAACATTAAATGAAATTAGGCAAAGAGTTTGCTGGGATTGTCAAACATTTATAGTTCCATAAAATGAATATGTAATCTTGTAGAAGATAGTTGACTCTTAGTAGATGGTGGCTCATATCGTTGAGGTTGTAGCATCTCCAGTACAAGGGGTTCTAGTGGTGCAATCAAGGTCCCCCCCCCAAGATTTTGTTCTGGCTCAACAGAGGTTCCTGAGTGGATCAGAGCAGTGTTGGCTGCAAAAGGAGGATCTCCAGCGAGTAAGGATTTCCACTCTTTTGATGGAGAATTGTCTATGTTCTGATTCTGCAGTTGTTTGGTTGACCCACACTGTTTGTCTGGAGAGTGGGAATCTTTATTGAGCAAAAGTAGATGATCATTTTCTGTACACGAGGAGACTTCCTGAGGACTTTGGGTGTTACAACCAATCATAAAGTTGTCTTGATTACTCTTCAATTTATTGTATTTGCCAACTGCAGGTATTTCCCTAATCTCATTAGATGGTAAAAAATTATTATCTACACTATTATTTAGGTAGGCAAGGTGTTTTTCTTGTCTGGCTGTTGTATCTAGTTCTCGATTCTTTAGAATATTAGTTGTTGTGCTGTGTTATCAGAGGATGACTTGAGAAGGTTTAAATCTGACCTGGAGGATTATGTGTTGTTTGTCGGACCAGCTGTCTCTGATCATCATTTTCTATCTTCTTTGTTATCCAGTTGGGAGTAAGTTTGTCCTTGGTATGCCTAGTAATTGCTTCCACAGTGTGCTTTGGTTATTTGAAGCAAAAAATCTGTGTCATAGCATCAGAAACCTTTGGTTTTCTACAAACCTTGTAAATTCCTCACTTAAGAAATCCACTTTGTTTTTAATTGTGGTCAACTGTTTGAAGATGGAGATAACTGTCTGGGCTGTCAATAAAGTTTGTCTTGTTAAGAGGTCAGATGTATTGTTGTTTTCTAAGTTTCTCAAACTTGTATTTATATCTGTAATTGAATTCCCACTTTGCAGAAGCTGTGGAGCTGCTGAGCAAAAAACAGCAGTCTGGTCAAATGGGGAGGCAGAAGAAAGACTTGTAGTATCAGTTGCAGGTTGATGACTTTCTGTTCGTAAATCACACTGTAGATCACACTGTACAAGCTCTTGTTCATTAAAGATGCTAGAAGATGTTAAATTACTTACAGGAGACGGCTGTCTGTTATGAAGCTATCAACTTTCATCTGTTTTTTCGGTTTAGATGTAGTTTGTGTAGCTGAGGGAGTATGCTGCATTTTCTTCCTTTTCTCCATAGTTTTCACTTGTTTCCAACAGTGATTTTGAAAACAAAATTATTCTGTTTCTTTGAAGTGAAACTCAGGGCTGCTTAATTCCCTCACAGGTCTCCCTGCAGCCTTCTTGACCTCTTGCCGATGCTCAGCCCATGGAAGTTTCTCTTCTCTTCCAATATGAATTGTTGGCATACATTTGCTCCTAAGTAAGGTTTATTTTCTTTAACAAAACCAATGTGCCCAATAAAATAAACAAACAAAAAACAGCACACATTATCATTCAACTGAGCTATCTACAAGTCTCAGCTGAACTGTATTAAATATTCTGGGTAGATCTGGTTGGCATCAAAGATGACAAAAATCTTTGGGTTCCAAGTATTGTCTACACAGCTATCATACAAATTTACAAAGCTCCCATCTTTTGAAGGTGGCCTCACATATTTGGAGTCCCCAATAATGTAGTCTCCAGTCAATACACGAGCAAGAAACATCACTTTATGCTTCATAAGAATGTGAAGTTGTAGATCAACGCCATGAATTTGAAATGTGCTACCATGTTTCAAGTCATCTTTGCAGAACCGGCTGGAGTATGAAGCATCCCTTGCAAAATAAGTCCCTAAAGAAAAAGATATGTGCTTGAGCATAGGTTAGGAAAATTAATCTGTTTACTGATGTCCTAGGCTGAAGTTCTACACTGTTAAGAACTATTTCCCAAAATGGCCATCTCATGTGAAGTACCCCTTCTCTCCTTACAAACATGCACTGGTGTTTACTAATATAGGAAACACATGAAAGGGTTATTCCTGATTTATATTGGTGGTTGCCATATGATTCAGAGCAGCTAAATACACATGGCACCACTACAAGTAATACAGATAAAAAGACAGGACAATAACCTCAATTCTGTGTTCTTAATACAGTTGGCTCTTCATATCCACAGACAGCAAATAATGTGGGACCTCGACCCCTGTTCTCCCCTATGGTGGTATGATGCGTGTGCAACTGCATTGGTGGAGCCATGTGCATGGACACCAACGGGGAGAACAGGGTAGGGCCATATGTGGATGATTGAATGGCAAGCCCACAATTGAGAAGGGCTGACTGCACATCTGATTCAAAACACAGAATTAGTTCCATAACCATCAGCTTATTAGATTTGTGCTATTTTGAATCCAGCAGCTGATAACACAAACAAGAAATCTTTGATTTTACTGTTCTCTCATACTTTCATGCTGTATCATTGAAAGAGACATCCTTATGCAGTGCTCCATCGATGGAAAGAGCATTATACAGCTGGAATGGCAGTGAAAAATGAAGCTGAGGATATGCACTGGAGAAGCTCTCATGTGTACTCAGAATTCTCAAAATGTGAGGTAGTAGTCCTTTTATTCAACAACCCAGAGAGGCTGGTGTGCTTATTTGGAGTAGAACTAAGCAACCACTCTATGTGAAATCTCTGCATACACTAAATATTTTGATCAGGTTAATTAACTTACTTCCTCTAACAAAAAAATAACTGTTGCATCGCCTCTAAATAGCTGAAGATATCTGTGTGATGTCCTATCTCTATCTAACTCAAAGAGCAGACTTCATGAATGAATCCAGAAAGCATTTTTTTAATTATTATTAGGTTTAGCACAGTATCAAGCTCATTGCCAGATCTGAGCTTACAGTGCAATTGTCTGTGAGTTTTTCAGGCTATGTGGCCACATTCTGGAAGAATTTATTCCTGATGTTTTACCTGCATCTGTGGATGGCATCTTTAGAGGTTGGTGGCATTGACTTTTGTGGAGTATATACTTCCTTGACACCAACCTCTGAAGATGCCAGCTGTGGGAGAAAGGCGGGATATAAATTTTGGAAATAATAATAATAATAATAATAATAATAATAATAATAATAATAATAATCCAATCCACCAAAGGAATAGGGTCATGTTTCAACTCCTGTCTGTAAACAACCTGAAAAGCAGACTATCCTATACTCTGATGCACAGCATTATTATAAGCAATTTTAGCAAAGGGCAGGAGACATGCCTAATTATCCTGCTGAAAATTTAGATAGCATCTCAGGTACTGCTCCAAAAGATGATTAAATCTCTACATCTGACCATCCATCTGTGGTGGTGGGATAAACTCAAATACTGCTTGACACCCAACAGTTTTAAACTACAGTATTCAAAATTGAAATGTGAACTGGACCCTTTGGTCTGTGATGGTCTTCCTGGTGGCCCCATGAATTCTATATATAAGATGGACAAACATCTTGGCTAACTGGGAGGCTGTTGGGATTCAATTTTGTTGTTGTTAGCTGCCTTCAAGCTGCCATCGACATATGATGACCCTGTGGATGGGACATCTCCAAGCCCTCCATCCTCCATTGCTCTGCATAGGTCATGTGGATTCAGGCCTGTGACCTCCCTGATTTGAGTCTAGCCACCTGAAATGTAACTTTCTTCTCTTTCTGCTGCCTTCTAATTTTCCTAGCATTATTGTTTTTTCCAGTAATTCATGCCTTCTCATGACATAGCCAAAGTACAAAAGCCTCAACTTAATCATCTTGGCTTCCAGGGAGAGTTCAGGCTTTATCTTTTCAATGACCCATTTGTTTGTCTTTTTGGGTGTCCACAGTATTCTAAGCACTCTTTTCCAGCACCACATCTCAAATGAGTTGATTTTCTTTTTATTCTTCAATGTCCATCTCTCACATCCATACATGGTGATATAGAGTACAATGGATTGGACTATTCAAACTTTAATGCTCAGTTGTATATTTTTACTCTTTAGGATCATATCTAGTTCTTTCATTCCTAGTCTTATTTCTTGACTGCAGTGGCCTTTTCGATAAATGTTTAATCCAAGGTATGGGAAATCTTTAACTATGTCGATTTCCTCACTGTGTAGGTTAAATTTAGTTAGATCCTTTGTGGTCATTATTTTTGTTTTCTTTATGTTCAACAACAAGCCTGCCTTTACACCTTTTTGCTTGATCTTCTTTAATGCTTGTTCCAAATCCATGATGTTTTCTGCTTGTAGTATAGTGCCATCCACATATCTTAGATTGTTGATGTTCCTTCCTTCTATCTTTACTCCTCCTTCTTCTGAGTCTAAACCAGCTCTTTGTATGATTTTTCTGCATACAAACTGAACAAGTAGAGTGATAATATGCAGCCTTGCCTGACCTCCTTGCCAACTGGGAACCATCCTATTTCTTCATATTCTGTTTTAACAGTTCCGTTTTGTCCTAAATACAGATTTCTTATCAGATGTATTGGGACTTCGATGTCTTTAAGACTGTTCCACAGCCTAAAAAACGCATGCTGGCTTTCTTTTGGATTTCTTTTATGTGCTCCATTAGCCATTGTATGTTTGCTATGTGGTCCCTGGTACATTGTCTTTCCTGAACCCAGCTTGCACAATGGGATTTTTCCAGCTATGATTGGAGCCTATGTTGTAGGATTTCAAGCATAACTTTGCTTGCATGGGAAATTAATGCTATAGTTCTGTAGATGCTTCAGTCTATTTTGTCTCTCTTTTTTTGTGGATGGGGATGAATTTTGAACGCTTCCAGTGTGCTGGTCACCATTTTGTTTTCCTTATTTGTTGGCACATTTTAGTTAATACTAGAGTTGAATTGTCTGTGCAGATTATATCAGTTCAGTTGGAATATTATCTATTCCTGGTGATTTATTCTTCCCAATTTCTCTTATTGAGGCTTCCACCTCATTTTCTAGAATTTGGGGTTTATCTTCATTCCATGGGTTGTTTATATTTTCATCTCCTTTATATGGGTCTTCTGTGTATTGCAACCAACATTTTTATTTCTTCTTGGTCTTGTAGTATGTACCTTTTCTTATCATAGAGCACCCCAGCCTTTTGTTTGAACTTCCCTTTGAATTCTCTTATCTTGTGGAAGAGATCTCTCATTCTTCCTTTTGATTACTGTCTTCTGTTTCTCTGCATTGATCTTTATAGCAGTCCTCTTTATCCTTGTGCACTAGTTATTGAACAGTTGCATTTTGTTCCTATCTCCCTTTTGTTTTGCTTTTCTTCTTTTGTTTACTGCTTGAAGCATTTCCTCTGCTATCTACTGTGCCTTCTCTTTCTTTTTGGTCACCAAAAATGTCTTCTTGCATTCTTCCTTAATTATGTCCTTGGCTTCTGACCATGGTTCTTCTGGTTCCTGATCAATTATGCTTAATACTACAAAATTCCATTAAGAATTCAGGTATAGGACATAAAATGTGCTTGTTTTGAAAACAGGTCCATCAACACCCAAACATTTTTTGTGACTTCCTGGAAGATCAACTCTAAAATCCATACTTATTTCAGCCCAGGGGTGAGAAGGTGTGGGCAGGGGATGTAACAGTCCATGGGGCTTTCCCTCTTCCCCTTGGCTATGGCACATACTGGACAGCTTTTTACGATATTCCTTTACATTCTGCCTTAACTGGAGCCAACAAAACTGGCTCGTAATTAAATGTAACATTTTTACATAACTAAAATGTCCTGCTGTCTAGGCATTGCGGCACTGGTTAAGAATTTGGCCTCTTATTGACTTAGGCTTATAAATTCTGTCCCCTTTGTAAGGGATGCCAATCCCGTATGACTATTTCCTCCTTGTGGTCTTTAAGCCAAACATCTCCTTTTGCTCTTCATTCATGCTTTTCTGCCAGCTTGGCTCCAAGGGGACTTTCAGAGCCTGAGCTTTTAACTGGCTTCATGTAATTGCTGTCAATCCCCGTTGCAGTGGCATGAATAATGAGTCCACCATTTATTTTCTCTGACTGTGGTTCTGTAGTAATCTAGATCGCTAAGAAATTTTCCCCTCTGGCAGCCATTACTGTAGAAAGTTAATTTAAAAAAATAGATTTAACAATGGAATTTAAATTGAGGGCCTTTAGCAATGACTTGGTGGTGACTCTGGCAAACACATTGGAAAATATTAACCAATTATTAAAGACACTAATGTAATAGGGGATGTATCAAGATTTCAGTTAAAGAAAAAACTGACTATGAATTTGTCTGAAAAAGAAAAACAAGAATTGATTTCCAAGACAAATTTTCAGATACAGAAAAAAAGTGAGATATGGAGGAATAATTCGGTCAAACCAAAAATGCAGAACTGTTCAAAAATAATTATATGGTGATTTGGCAAGAAATTAAAAAAAATATTTGAAAAGATAGGAGAAATTAAGATTATCCTGGATGGGTAAAATTTCAGCAATTAAGATGAATTTGTTACCCAAGATTCTTTTCTTATACTAGAACTTACCAATTACAACAATCTCCAAGGAGGGCCAGCTGGAGGATGCCATGGCAACCGAGGCTAGGACTTAAAAGTCTCAGGGCTTGCCTCTGGAACATCTCTCCTCCAGCCGTGAGAGCGAAGAGGGACCCAGCGCTCTCCTCCCGCATCCTGCTCAATCTCCAACGAGGGCCAGCTAGAGGATGCTCAAGGAACTCGGCCCCCCTTAGAGTTTGTTTTAATTATTTAATTTATCTCAATCTACAAGGAATGTTTATTGTTAGTTTTTCTTTTTATTTGTTTTGCTTTGTTAATTGTTATGCATTTTGCTTTGTTAATTTTTTACTGATGATCTGCTATGTATTTTTGTTTTTGATATTTACTGCTATTGTTAATTGTTATCTTATTTTATTGTTAATGTTTAATATATTGCTATGTTACATTTTTTTAAATTTCATGCTTATTGTTATTGCTTTATATTATCCACTCTGTTGTAAGCGGCCCGGATTCCCAGTGATTGGGTGGCATATAAATATTATTATTATTATTATTATTATATCCCTTTTATAAAATGGCAGAAGCACATCTCAAATTTTACATGGATGCGGGGGAGGAAGAGGGTCAAAATGAAATTAATGCAGGATGAAAGGCGGTATGGCCCTTTCAAATTTGAAGTTATATTATTATGCATGTTCTTTACATTTTAAATTTGATAAAGCTCAATAATAAAAGAACTCTACAATGGGAAGGTGCTGATATTGGATATGGATAGCATGAATATTTGTTTTATGATAAATTAAAACCAAACAAAGATTTCAATGATAATTATATGAGAAGATCCCTATTAAAAATATGGATGAAAGAAAAAGTAAAATGGTGTAAATGCATTCAATTAATGAAGTCTTGTTTAAAAGGGAAGAGATTCACACAAAGATAAATGGGTTACATATGAGGACTTAACTAAAGTAGAACATAGAATCATAGAATCGTAGAGTTGGAAGAGACCACTAGGGCCATCCAGTCCAACCCCCTGCCATGCAGGAAATCCAAATCAAAGCATCCCTGACAGATGGCCATCCAGCCTCTGTTTAAAGACCTCCAAGGAAGGAGACTCTATCACCTTCCGAGGAAGTGCATTCCACTGTCGAACAGCCCTTACTGTCAGGAAGTTCCTCCTAATGTTCAAGTGGAATCTCTTTTCCTGTAGCTTGCATCCATTGTTCCGGGTCCTGTTCTCTGGAGCAGCAGAAAACAAGCTTGCTCCCTCTTCAATATGACATCCTTTCAAATATTTAAACAGGGCTATCATATCGCCTCTTAACCTTCTTTTCTCCAGGCTAAACATCCCCAGCTCCCTAAGTCGTTCCTCATAGGGCATGGTTTCCAGACCCTTCACCATTTTTGTCGCCCTCCTTTGGACACGCTCGTTTCTCAATGTCCTTTCTGAATTGTGGTGCCCAGAACTGGACACAATACAGTGGTACCTCGGGATACGAAATACCCAGGTTACGAAATTTTCGGGATACGAAAAAATCCCATAGGGAATTATTGTTTCGGGTTACGAATGTTTTTTCGGGTTACGAAAAAACTTTTGGTGCTTTTTTCGGCTTTTTCGCACGGAATCGCGGCTTTTCCCCATTAGCGCCTATGGCAATTCGGCTTACGAAGGCTTTTCGGGTTACGAACGGTGCCACGGAACGAATTAATTTCGTAACCCGAGGCACCACTGTATTCTAGGTGGGGCCTGTCCAGAGCAGAATACAGTGACACTATTACTTCCCTTGATCTAGACACTATACTTCTATTAATGCAGCCTAAAATAGCATTGGCCTTTTTAGCTGCCGCATCACACTGTTCACTCATGTTCAACTTGTGGTCTACTTGGACTCCTAGATCCCTTTCACACGTAGTTTCATTCAGCCAGGTGTCACCCATCCTATATCTGTGCATTTTATTTTTCCGCCCTAAGTGCAATACCTTACATTTCTCCGTGTTGAATTTCATTTTGTTAGCTTTGGCCCAGCTTTCTAGTCTATTCAGGTCATTTTGAATCTTGATCCTGTCCTCTGGGGTATTAGCTATTCCCCCTAATTTGGTGTCATCTGCAAATTTGATAAGTATGCTCCCAATTCTGTCATCCAGGTCATTGATAAAGATGTTGAATAGCACCGGGCCCAGGACAGAGCCCTGTGGGACCCCACTGGTCACTTTTCTCCAGGATGAAAAGGAGCCATTGTTGAGCACCCTTTGGGTTCGGCCGGTCAACCAATTACAGATCCATTTAACAGTTCCTTTGTCTAGCCCACATTTTACAAGCTTGTTTGCAAGAATGTCATGGGGAACCTTGTCAAAGGCCTTAGTGAAATCAAGATATACTATATCCACAGCATTCCCTTCATCTACCAAGCTGGTAATTTTATCAAAGAAAGAGATTAGGTTTGTCTGGCATGACTTGTTTCTCTGAAACCCATGTTGACTTTTTGTGATTATGGCATTGCCTTCTAGATGTTCACAGACTCTCTGTTTAATGATCTGCTCCAGAATCTTTCCTAGTACTGATGTCAGACTAACTGGACGATAATTGTTGGGATCCTCTTTTTTCCCCTTTTTGAAGATGGGGACAACGTTTGCCCTCCGCCAGTCTGCTGGGATCTCTCCTGTTTTCCAGGAGTTTTCAAAGATTATTGCCAATGGCTCCGATATTACATTTGCCAGTTTTTTTAATACCCTTGGATGGAGTTCATCTGGTCCCGGAGACTTAAATTCATTTAGATTAATAAGGTGTTCCTCTACTATCTCTTTACTTATTCTGTGCTGAAATTCCCCTATTCTGTCCTCTGCTCCATTATCCTCAGGTTGAGCACCCTTTGCCTTTTCTGAGAAGACTGAGGCAAAGAAGGTGTTGAGTAATTCTGCCTTTTCTCTGTCTTCTGTTAGCATTTTGCCATCTTCTGCACACAGTGGCCCTACCGTTTCCTTCTTCTTCCTTTTGCTGCGGACATATCCAAAAAAGCCCTTTTTATTGTTCTTAACCTCTCTAGCAAGCCTGAGTTCATTCTGCGCTTTAGCTTTTCTGACTTTACCCCTACACATGCCTGCTATTTCTTTGAATTCCTTTTTTGTGATTTCCCCCTTTTTCCATTTCTTATACATCTTCCGTTTCAAACTCAGCTCGGTTGAAAGTTCCTTAGTCATCCATCCTTGTTTCTTGAGACACCTCCCGTTTTTCTTTCTCACTGGAACGGTTTGAAATTGTGCCTTCAGTATCTCTCTTTTGAGAAAGTCCCATCCGTCCTGAACTCCTTTATCTTTTAGTATTTCTGACCATGGAATCGCCCTCAATACTTCTCTAAGTTTACTGAAATCCGCTCTCCTAAAGTCTAGGATGCATGTCTGACTCTGCCTGGCTTCTCCTTTCCACTGTATTACAAACTCCAAGAGAACATGGTCACTTCCACCTAAGGATCCCACCAGTTGCACCCCATTAACCAAGTCATCCTTGTTGGTTAGCTGACCCCCTTGTTGCCTCTTCCACCTTTTGGACCATGAAATTGTCTTCCAAGCAAGTGAGGAATTTGTTAGACCTTGAGGATTTTGCTGAGTTTGACTTCCAGCAAATATCAGGATAGTTGAAGTCGCCCATCACTACTACATCTCTCTTTTCTGAACAAAATCAGAGGAGACTGAAAATTGAAGAAGAATTATTGATAGAAGGTTATAAGTATAACTGGTTTGTATATCCTCAGATAAGAGAAAGATATGACATGAAACTGTTGAGTATTGGAAAAATATTGAGAAAATAATAGAAACTAAAGGCAACCATTAGATTTTGAAATTTTATAAATAGTTACTGAAATTCAAAATGGAAGATGAATTAATGTATGATCCAATGGGCCAAAGATTTGGGATAGAAAATTCAGTTAGAACAATGGGGAAATAATTGATCTAAAAAATTAAAATATAGTTTAAATTATGATTTAAAAGAAAATTTGTACAAGATGTAATAAGATGGTTTGTTGTTAACTGCCCTCGAGTCAATCGCAACCCATAGTGACCCTGCTGATGAGACATCTCCAAGACCCTCTATCCTCCACTGCTCTGCTCAACTCCTGCAAACCCATACTCGTGATCTCTTTAACAGAGTCCATCCATTTTGCATGCAGCCTTCCTCTCTTTCTACTTCCCTCTACCTTTCCTAGCATCACTGTTTTTTCCAATGATTCATGCCTTCTCATGATGTGTCCAAAGTACAACAATCTGAGTTTTGTCATTTTGGCTTCTAGGGAGATTTCTGGCTTGATCTGCTCCAGGACTCATTTCTGGCTGTCCATGGAATCCTTAGCACTCATCTCCAGCACCACAGCTCAAATGAATTGATTTTCCTCCTATCCTCTTCCAGCTCTGACCTCCATACATGGCAAAAGGAACACAATGGCCTGCACGATTCTATCTTTTGTGCTCAGTTGTATATCCTTGCATTTTAGGATCTTCTCTTGTTCTTTCACAGCTGTCCTTCCCAGTCTTAATATTCTTCTGATTTCCTAGCTGCAATCCCCATTTCTATCATTATTTGATCCCAGGAATGAGAATTCTTTTATTATTTCTTTTTCTTCGTTGTCTAATTCAAATTTGTGTAGGTTCTCTTTGGTCATTATTTTTGTGTTCTTTATGTTCAACAGTAGTTGTTCAAGGTCTTTAACTCCATATAAATTGGCTAAAATGAATAAAAATGTAAAAAAATCTATCTTGGAAATATGATGTAGAAATAGGTACCTTTTATCATAGATGGTGGCCATGCAAAAGAGCTAAGGAATTTTGGAACATGATACATAATCAAGTTAAAAATGCTGATCCAAAAATATATTTGTTGAATATGGTTATTAATGAAAATGTAGAACAAAAACATGAGAAACTTTTGTTTTATATAATGACAGCTTCTAGAATACTCTAGGCTTCTAAATGGAAAAAGAAGGAAAAACCTAAATTGATGAATTTGCAAAAAAAAAAGAAAACTCTTGACATTTTTAAGAAAGACTGGGAAACATTCGTTAGTCATTTAAAAAAGGAATAGGGTTCAAATTTGGTTATTGGTTTGGAATAAAATGGAAAAAATATGTACATATATAAAGATTGACAGATGACTTAGTTAAGAATATAGAATTGTTTGAAATAAAGGAAACACAAGAAGAGCAATAAATACATAACTTATTTTTTAAAAAAAACAAACAAAAAGAATTAATTAAAAAGGACAAAGCAACAGAAACCTAAAAGAGACTAAGAAGGAAAATGTGTGTAATTGTTATGAAATGTGTTTGATATTTTGTAATGTTTGTTTTTTCTAATAATCTTTATAAACATTACAAAAACAGATTGATCATGAAACATTTTAAAATCATTTAGAATTTTTCTTCCACCTTTCACTTATATACATACATGTACATATGCTTTCATTTCAATTACATTATCTAACATATATACCTTAGATATTTGAAACAAACATAAATTTGGATTTCTGTCTTCTTCCCATAACAAATAAAAAACCAACATAATTGTACCAATGACTTCCAATGTAAAGTTTTAACCGTAGAGGTTCTAACTTGTATTTCTTTTCCACACTTCAATTATTTGTATCTACCGTTCCTTCCTTTTGTCATATTACTTACTAAATAACTAGATACTACCAAAATATAGTATTCAACCTGTGATTCCCAATTCACAGTTATCTTTCCTCTTCATTTCTTTCTCATTTGCCCCTTATCTACCTTAGGCTCCCCGGTAAATATTATATCAATATAATATATCAATAAGTCACAAATGTATGTCTTTATCATACAATGTAACATGTATTTACTTATTCTTAACTCCTGTCTTATACACAGATTTTTTATACACAAATTCAAGGATCCATGGTTTGAAAATGTTCAAAAAAAGTATAAATTTCAAATATTAAACTTGATTTTCCATTTTCTAATAAGGGACACCATTTTGCTATGTCATTATATTTAATGGGACTTAAGCATCCGCAGATATTGTTATCCACAGGAGATCTTGGAACCAAACCCCAGGGCACAACAAGGGTCCACTTTACAAATATAAATTTAAATTTGCAATTTTGTTATGTATTATAATAGACTATAATCCTTTATATATAGTTAAGCTATGTCTAGGGTGGTAGATCATGTTCCGTTGTAGTCACCTACATACGCTATCTGATTTATTCCCCTACCACCCTCCACAACCCCCATTCTGTCTCCCATTTGACCATATTTTTATGATTAATTATATATGTAAGTCTGTCTAGTTTTTTCATGTCGTCTAATTTCTCTATTCATTCTTCTATTGTAGGAGTTTCGTTAGCTTCCATCTTCTCGCAATTATGAGTTTTGCGGCGGTAACCAGATATAATATTACTCTTCAATACTTCTTTTCATCTTCCCACTTTAAGATCAATGTTATGTTTAACAGATATAGGTCTGGAGAGAATGCATATTTTATCTTTAATGTCTTTTGAATTATCATATGCACCTTAGACCAAAATTTTTTAAATCTAGGGCACTTCTACCACATGTGAACTAGAGATCCAATTTCTTTCTGACATTTCCAGCACTTCTTGCTGCCTGATTTAAATATTTTTTTAAAATTTGACCAGGATATAATACCACCTGGATTATGATCTGAGATGGTTCTTGGAAATATGTTCATTTTGATAATGTCCTTAACTATTGATTTGGAAATCAAACACATATCTATCATAGATAGTGATTTATGACTTTCTGAAACAACTGTATAATCTTATGCCTCTCCATATTTATACTACCATTCGCCAATTAGTGATAGGTCTTTCTTTAATTGACCATTAATTAATTTTAGTAATTTCCCCTGATTTCCCCCCCCCCCGAGGTCTTGTCTATGTCCAGTGAAATCATTTCATTCCAATCCCCTAATAAAATCATTTTATAATAACTATATTTTGAAATCTTGATCATTAATTTTTGATAGAAAAATGTCTCTTTTCTAGCAAAACATACACATTGACGATCAGATATTTATTACTTTGTGTTATTACTTCCAGACCTATAATGTGGTCATTCATATTATTGAATAGTTCCTCTACTAAATATGGTGGGTTCACATATATAACCACTCCTTTCTTTCTTTTTTCTACTGCCAATATGGCCTTATTCCCACTACATTTTAAACCAGTTTGCAAATTGGTTTGAAATGGCTTAAATGATTCTTGTTCACACTTTAACTGAATCACTGAAGCGATTCAGAGAGGGAAGCCATGTGCTAGACCCATTTAACTTTTTGATGCTGATTTTTTCCACATTATTTTGGCTAAATTGATTCCACGCAAGTGTGAACAAGATGTAGATCGGAATCAATTTGAATAATCGAATTCATGAATCGATTCAGTGTCAGTGTGAATGAGGTGTGGATTAGAATCAATTAGAAACTTCTGGACAGTCACAGTTTTCCATCACTGATGCAGACACCATCTAATGTAATCTCCAGATCTGCTTGTTTCCTGGAACGCAGGGTGTTACTATGATGACCCATGTCCTTATTTATTACCCTGTGTACACCAGACTAACATGAATTCTAGTCTCAGTTAGCTTTGCCTGTTTTTTAAAGGATTAGGGTGTACTGGGGATTGACAGTGGTTCTCATTTCTAGGATGAACAGTTTTCAATGACAGTGCAAAGAATCAATGCATTTGCTTCTCACGCATGACAGAAAAAAACATCTTTTTAAAATGAATGAGGGACACTTCTTAATGAAAGCAAGAGTTGATTCAGAGTAAAGGATTTCACTGGGATAATACAGCCAAAACATTGTATGTACACCATACTAAGGAGTAACACATTAAGCTCCTTGCCTTTTCCATATACAGCAGCATGAATACCATTGATTCTCCAGTCAAAGTTATGAACGCAAATAGCTTCCACAAATTCAGTGCTTGTGCCATGAAACAACATGTGTTCATTAATAAAGGGTACGCCTCTTTTCTTCTTTAACTGAGTCTTTTTTCTGTTAAAAAGACAAGATTACAAAGTGTTCATAATTAGGCATGTGAAGATTATTCATTGCTGTTTGTTAAATATATGAGATTTCTCTCTCTTGATCCCTTATATTTCTCTTTACAAGCCAAGAAATATGCCAGCTTCCCAATGAATTTTCAGATATGGTCATTTGCAAATGAAACAATGGGGCAATAATTCAATTTAAAATTTGATTTTTATTGTTTATATTTTACTTAAGCAGTGTTTCTCAACAGGCAGCAGCCATTCAGACAGGCTATTGGACTTAACCCCTGTTACTATACCATCCACAGTCAGCACACAGAACAAAGTGTATATTCAGCTGTTGTACCTCCACAGACATCATGTAGTACAAATGAAGCAGTAAAATCTTGAAATACCAGAATTAACTGTAGCAATTTAGACAGGAAGCAGATTGCATTTGTGAATGCTGACAGAGGACTGGGCTAGATCAAATAATACAGTTTTCTGTTCACACAGAATTTTTAGAATAATTACACATAGAGAATTTCATAATTTCTCATCCATTTGCTGTCTGAAATATCACTATTTCTACTACCCATTCTTTTCTTTTTGTCCCCTTAGGCATTTGAGTAGAACAGAACCCTATACTGGTTGAGTATCCCTTAGCTGAAATGCTTGGGACCAGAAGTATTATGAAGTTGGGATTTTTTATTTTTTGACTTTGGAAAAAAAATAGCAACATAGTGCATACCTGTACTGTATTCGTGAGGCTGGAGAAAAATGTAGCTGGAGAGAGACACAACGATCTGTGAAATAGTGGGAATCCAAGTGTAGTGACTGACACAAAGCCATGCCTCCTACCATTTCACAGAGCCTCACATCTTTCTCCAGTCTCACAAATACAGTACATACCACACTACTTATTCCAAAATCCAAAATATTGAAAAATCAAAGCCTTGAACCATCATGTTGGCGCTCAAGGTTTTGGATTTTGTGGCAGTTTGGATTTTCAGATTTCCAAACCCAAAACCAAAGAGTGCTCACTAATGGCTCCACTTAATTCTGAACAGAAGTGACTAGTAAAATGTTTCAGGTTTCTGTTCCGAGCCCAGTATCGTTCAATATGTTTATAAATGATCTGGATTATAGAATGCTTAATTTCATAATTTGGATAATTTAATTAATTATATTTAATTTAATAATTTGGATCACGTCATGCTTATCAAATTTGAGGATTATGTCAGGGTTGAACTAGATGGCCTTTGGGGTCCTCAGAGAACAGAAGCAGGTAGAAAAAAATCACAAATAGAGGATGTGTGACACTTGGTTTGATAGCAATACTTGTGAGAAAGATCTAGGCCTGGGGGGGTCATGGAAGTGCATGTATGTATGTGTCTTCAAGTCTCCTGTCAACTTGTAGTGCTCCATGAATTTTATAGGGTTTCTTAGGCAAGGAATACTCAGATATGGTTTTGCCAATTCTTTCCTTTGAAATATGGCCTGCAGCACCTGGTATTCGTTGGCAGTCTCCCATCCAAGTACTAAGCAGGGCCCACCCTACTTAGCTTCCAAGATCAGGCAGGATCTGATACCTTTAGTCACAGTAAACCACAAGCTAAACAAGAGTCAACAGTGTGACTCTGCAGTGTGTACTGCAGCCCCAAAAGTCAATGCAATTTTAGACTGCATCAACTATAATATGGTGTCCACACTGAGAAAAGTAATAGTACCACTCTATTCACCAGAAATATCCAGTTTTGGGCACCACAATTCAAAAAAACATTGACAAGCTGGAATGTTTACAGAGCAGTGTCCACGAAAGTAAAAGTCTATGAGGAAACCAAGCCCTATGTGGAGCTGGATAATCTTGGAGAAGAGAAGATTGATAGTAATATTATTGAAGGGAGCAAGCTTGGTTTCTGCTACTATAGGGAAATGAACCAATCAATTTTAATTGCAGAAAAAGTGATTCCACCTAAACACTAGGGAGAACATCCTGATAATAACAGCTATTTAACAATGGAACAGACTGCTTCAGAAGATCGTAGACTCTCCTTCATTGGATTTTTTTAAACAGAGGTTGGATGGCCACCTTTCAGGAGTGCTTTAGCTATTTATTTCTACATGCCAGGGGATGGACTAGATAATCTCGGAATTCTTTCCAAATCTATGTTTGTATGGTTTTAGCACTTGTATGTAAGAGAAATGTAAGACAGTTTGAGCAGGCCCTTGGAGGTAAACAAACTGTTCTGGGGTTCTTGTAGAACATCTATGTTTATGGTATCTGCTCTCTAGAGCACCTGCATACAGCTAATAAACTAATCATGGAAAAGGATGCTTCAAGACCAAATGCAACGGCTTCAAAAATATTATGTGAAAAGTAAGAAATGCTTACAGGGGATCAGGCAGGGATGCTTGACAACCTTTTTAAAGACCAAAAAAATGTGTGCAGACAAGTGGGTTAGTAAATCATATGCACCTATTTGAAAGACTGTGTCAGCATCATTAATTTGAACAGGGTTTCTGTTGGGAGAACATTTTACAGATTATCTGGTAGGTTTATGGCAGTGACATATACTGACATGAAAGTGCCTCACACATTAAAGCAACTAGGATGAGCAACACTACACATTCACATCAATGGCACATATAACACTACACATTAACACCAATGGCATCCTTTTTTAATTGTGGTTCCCAGAACTAGACACAGTACAGTGGAACCTCACCATACGCAGGGGATCCATTCCGGATCCCGCCGCGTATGGCGATTTCCGCCTATGCTCAAGCCACATTGTAAATAATGGGGCTCGTGCACGGCGGCGTGCGAGGCGCAACGGGTGCGCGCGCCCATTCAATTGAATGGGACGCGCCGCCCCTTCCGCCCCTTCCGCGCCGGCGGCTTTGAGCGCCTATGCTCAAAGCCGCCTATAAAAAGACCGCGTATGCAGAGGCTCCACTGCATTCCAGGTGAGACCTAACCAAAACATTTAAATGCAGATAAAGGCCAATTAAGGATGCTCCCTGATGAATATTCAAACAAAAATCCACCAAACAGTGATACCTTAATTGGCAACCAAAATGCACAATATAGGTAGCACTGTTTGGTGAATTTTTGTTTGAATTTGCTAAATGGCCAACACAGCTACCCCTGCATATTTCCTGATGAATATGTTATTGTGAATCTGCATTACTCACTTACTGATGGGCGGAATGTCTAAGATTATATCATATTCTGTTTTTCCACAACATCTCGTTATATGTATGCTTCATATTCTGTCACATTGGTTTTTGTATTTCTGTCTGGATAATTTGCTTTAGAAGTGTAATCCATTGTTTTATATTTCTAATGAGAGCCAGTATGGTGTAGTGGTTTGAACATTAGAGAGACCAAGGTCTGAATCTTTGCTTAATGAGGAAACCTACTGGGTGACCTTGAAAAAGTCACATTCTTTCAGCCTCAGAGGAATGCAAAGGCAAACTCCCTCTGAACAAATGTTACCCAGTAAACTCTGTGATGGATGTACTTTAAGGTTGCTATAATTCAGAAACAACCTGAAGGCACAGCAACAACACTTATGGTGCTATATCAATAAATGGTAACAATAACAGCAAATTTCCCCTTTTTTGAAATATAAAAACTAATTAAGAAGGAAACAATCAAACGGACGTGGAAGGCCTTTGGACTTACATTGATAAGAAGAACTCCACAGATATTTAGAAGAATGCTTACAATGAGCAAAAATATAAAGTGAGCCCTCAACATTCACTGGAGTTAGGGACATAGGACCTCATGAAAGTGGAAAAACCATAAATAAAAAAAACTTTTTTTAACCTCTAGGTCCTCCAGCGCAATTCTATGGTCAGCCTCTGACAGAGTTATGATGGAGGACCTAGAAATTCCTGGAGAGGACATATTAATCAAATCTAGAAATAATTAAATCTGCAGAAATCAAAGCCACAAATGTGAAGTGCCAACTGTATTAAACCAATATTTTAAGCTTGACATTAGATATATGTAAATAGTGACATAATATGCCTTTGATGAGAAAAATATTTGATTTAGAAAGTGTAGCACAAAAACACTTATCGTCTCACCTGCAATAAAATTCCCACAAGTCTATGTTCTGAATTCTCTGAATTTGTTTAATCTGATTGCTATCCATTGTTTTCCCAAAGTAGCTAGCAACTTCTTTATATTCATTTGTCTGCTTTTGCAAAGGAATAAGCTGAAAGAGAGAGGTCCACAAAGCTTAACAGATAGGCATTAGTCCTTTGCTTCCAATAAACCCAAAGATTCTCAGATAGGCTTACCTGGTATGGTTCCTCTGAATTTACATTCTCCCAGTGTGATGGAATGGGGATAGATTGATTTTCACAGATATAACTACAAACACAAAAGAAGTAAGCAAACTGTCACACCCATTTTTAAATATCTTCCCTAACAGAGTAGAAAGATCAGATAGGAAGGGGGGGTCATATTTACTGAAGTGCATGAGACTGACTCTCGCCCCAATTTTATATATTTTAAAGTATTTAAACTGGTGGTCAGAATGTTATAGAATCAGAGTTGGAAGAGACCTCAACAGCCATAAAGTCCAAACCCCTACCATATAGTACACAATGAAAGCATGCTCAGCAAATGGCCATGCAGCCTGTTTAAAAACCTCCAAAGAAGGAGACTCCACCACTCTCTTAGGGAGTGTGTTTCACTGTCGAACAGCTCTTACAGTCAGAGCTTTCTAATGTTGAGGTGGAATCTCTTTTGCTGTAGTTTGCATTCACTGCTCCATGTCCTAGTTTCTGCAGCTGTAAGAAACAAGGTTGTTCCATTCTCAATATGACATCCCTTCAAATATTTACAGGACTATCATATCGCCTTCTTCACCTTCTCCTCTCCAGGGTAAACATACCCAGCTCCCTAAGTCACTCCTCATGGGGCATGTTTTTTAGAACCTTCACCATTTCAATGTCAATGGAACTGGATTTACAACTATTTAATTTTTCAAAGTAAATATCAGCAAACATAGTAGAAGAAAAAGTTCCATAAGTGGGAATACCCTAACTCAAACATGAACGTTGTAGTTCATATGTTCACCAAAAGTTGGTGTTGCCATAATGTGTTGAAGATCCTCCTTTCAACCTGGAGATAATTTGCCACACATGAAAGAACCCAAATTGTTTACCATTCGCTTTAGAGACATTAGCTCATATAAAAGGTTATCTGCACAGTGAGTGAGAAGAGCTCAGGCTGTTACTCCACGACAGGGATTTAGAGCTTTGTTTCACCCTTGCATGCAAGGATAAATATTTATGGTAATTTATTGCCCAGCCCAGAAAACAATGCATATTCCTGTATAGTCTCATCTCCATATTTGGACACTCCAAAATGATGGCAATAATTATTATATGTAGAAAAATATGTGGGGTTTGTGTGTGTAAAAAACTAATTCTGGCAATAGAAAGGTTTCCTGCACAATAAACAATGTTATCTTGCAAGAAACCTATTTCTGAAGTAAGCTCACCTCAGCCTACAGCACACAGAATAAAAATAATTCTGAGTTAAACAATCACTCTGGGCCTTTAATCTTTGTTGAACTGGGTCCTTATAAGTTTTAGATATGCGTAAAAGATTAAAATTCCTCCATTTTTTTTGCAAAGAAGATTACACTTCTTCCGTTTTATTTATTTGTTTTGTCTTTCAGAGAGAACTTGGCACACCAAAATGTGCAAGTGAAGTGCCCAAACTTACACTGAAAGGAAAAGTAGGTTTTAAATTATTTTTCAAAATCTACACTGGAAAGTCAGACATTACTAATTTGTTTTGTCTAGCTTTTCATTTTCCTATTTGAATGGTTCACGTCTTTACAAAATAAAGCTAAGAACAAAGAGAACTGAAAACAAGGCAGAAGCCTGTGATCTTATATAGCTTCCATTCAATGGGTCTTAAGCAAAGTTATTTGTCAGTAAGTTATTTGTCATTTTAAATTTTTTTACACATTTTCTTACACAAATTTTTACACAATTTTTACACTTTCTCTTACCTTAGAATGTAATACAACATAAAAGTCAATTTGCAGTTCCCCTCATTCGTTGTCTTCCATCTCACTGTCTTAAATAATGAACCTTGTTATCTATATGAATGTTATATCAGTGTACACTTGATCAGATAGTGGGTTGAGTCTAAAATTTAAGTGAATAAAGGATTATATATTTCTTCAAATGTGTTCCCTTTGATTCCTCTTGCTAACTTTGGATGCATCTACACTGTAGAAATCTTGCAGTTTAACACTATTTTAAGTGCAGATCATTAAACAGAGGGTCTGAACATTTAGAAGGGAATGCCACAATCACAAAAAAGTCAACATAGGTTTAGTCATGCCAGACTAATCTGATCCATTTTTTTGGATAAAATTACCAGCTTGAAAGATGAAAGGAATGCTGTGGATATTGCATATCTTGATTTCAGTAAGGCCTTTGACAAGGTTCCCCATGATATTCTTGCAAACAAGCTATTAAAATGTGGGCTAGACAAGGCAACTCTTAAATGGATTTGGAATTAGTTGGCTGGCCTAACCCAAAGGGTGCTCAGCAATGGCTCCTCTTCATCTTGGAGTGCCAAATAGCCCAGTGCTATTCAACATGTTTATCAATGGCTTGGATGAAAGAATAGAGGATATACTTATCAAATTTGCAGATGACACCAAATTAGGAAGAAAAGCTAACAAAATGAATTTCAATAAGGAGAAATGTAAGGTACTGCACTTAGGGTGGAAAAATGAAATGCATAAATATAGGATAGGGGACACCTGGTTTAATGAGACTTTGTATGAAAGGGATCTAGGAGTCTTAGTGGACGACAAGTTGAACATGAGTCAAATGCGGCAACTAAAATGGCCAATGCTATTCCAGACTGCATCAATAGAAGTATAGTGTTAGATCAAGGGAAGTAATAGTGCCATCTATTCTGCTTTGGTCAGGCCTCATCTGGAATACTGTTTCCAGTACTGGGCACCACAATTCAAAAAGGGTGTTAAGAAACTGGAGCATGTCCAAAGGAGGTCAACTAAAATGGTGAAGGGTCTGGAAACCATGCCCTATGAGGAGACTTAGGGAGCTGGGGGTGTTTAGCCTGGAGAAAATAAGTTTAAGAGGTGGTATGACAGCCATGTTTAAATGTTTAAAGGAGTGTTACATTGAGGATGGAGCAAGTTTGTTTTCTGCTGCTAAAGAAAGTAGGACACGGAACAATGGATTTAAGCTCCAGGAAAAGAGATTCCACTTCAACATTAGGAGGAGCTTCCTGACAGTAAGAACTGTTCGATAGTGTAAAACACTCCCTGGGAAAGTGGAGGAGTTTCCTTCTTTGGAAGATTTTAAACAGAGTCTGGATGGCCATCTGTCAAGGGTGCTTTGATGGTGGTTTTCTTCATGGCAAGGGGTTAGATTGGATGGCCCTTCTTGTCTCTTCCAACTCTATGATTCTAAATGCTGTAGTTCCATCCTATGGAATCTTAGGATTTGTAGTGTTACAAGGCCTTCTCTGCCAAAGAGTGTTGGTGCCTCAGAAAACTACAAATCCCAGGATTCTGTAGGATGGGCACATGGCAGTTGAAGGGGTATCAAACTGAATCATTTCTAGCATGTAGATGCACTCTTTGTGTGTTAATTTTTCTGTTAGTGCTATGTACAGATTCTGTCTACCCTTTTAATGTTTTACATGTATAGGAAATGTTTTACATGATTGTACAATGTCTAAATTTGTTGTACTGAAAAAAAAGCCTTTAAAGCTGTTAATAACATTTCATTTCCATTTTCAAATATGGATATTAACACCAATGCTCCTCTGAGTACACTGAACCAATCTGACTTAGCCAATTTAATATTTTCTCCCCAAACCCTGAAATTTTGGTAGACATTAGCCACAATTTCTCAGTAAACTGTATTTAGAATGAAACTTGTGTTAGTGGTGCAAATAAAAGAAAAAGTCTTTTTGCTTCATATCTGCAAATGAAGAGGTAATTTAAAAATTTCAGTAGACATTTCAAAAGCGTCTGCCACAATTGATTTCTGTAACATCTGGGAAACATCAGATAAGAAATTTTTCACAGAAAAAATAGAAGTATAGATCCACATCACCGTCTTTCTTGACTTTTTTTTTTTGTTTTGTTTTGCTTCTGCATTTTATTTCCTGGGGGTAAAAATTATTACACCTGGGGGTAAAAGAACCATCAATATTAGTGTTGAATGTCTCCATACATTTATAGAAAATGCCAACATATAGAAAGGAATTCCTACCTGAATGCAGTAATAGAAAATGGAGCTCGCTTTATCGGACGCTGTTTTCCAGTTGTTTGGTTAGTTTGTTTCATCCCTGTGTACAAAACAAAAGTGAGCAAAGATCTGGAAAATGGACAGACAATATTTCTGTTCAAATCTTTAGCGGTGAAAGGGCATATGGATATTCCTGGGTGTGGTACAGATTTCATTACTCAATAGGGGAAATGAAGATAACATCCTGTGCCCATCTTAACGTTATATATAAATCTCAGGTGAACGTTCTGAAGATAAAAGAGATCTTTCTAATTGTTTCAGCTAAATCAGTGTGCAAGAGATAGCTGCTAGCAACATTTTGCACACTGGCTAGGTATATTTGTAAAAAGGTAAAGTTTCCCCTTTGACATGAATGTCATGTCCAACTGTAGGGGGTGGTACTCATCCCTGTTACTAAGCCAAGAGAGCCAGCATTGTCCAAGACATGGAGTTCGTGTGGCAGCATGACTGCACAGAATGCTATTACATTCTCACCAAAGTAGTAGCTATTTATCTACTTGGGATGACTGACGGGAGCTCACTCTGTCACACAGTGCTTGGGTCTCGAACTGTCGACCTGCCGACTTTGTGGTTGTCAGATTAGAAGTCTTAATTGCTGAGCCACAGATTCCTATATTTTATTATGAGATATGTTTAAATGTATGTGAAGAAAGATATACATACCTGCAAAGTCCAGTATGTAGTTAAATTTTGTAGTTGTAAAAGAAATGGAGCCTTGTGGATTCATTCTGAACCTCCTTTCAATGTCTTCACTGCTAAGTGAACACTGGGTATTAGAATTGGTCTTTAAAACAAACAGAAAGCATATTTTGAAATATTTTGTCCAGAGATAAATTAAATAAAGTACCTTACATAACTTACTAAAGAAAATATGCAGGAGTAGCTGCATTGGCCATTTAGCAAATTCAAACAAAAATCCATCAGTGATACCTTTATTGGCCAACCGAAATGCACAATATACTTGTTGCAAGCTTTCCAAGTTCCACTGGCTTCTTCTTCAGGCAAGATGTTACATACCGTACTAAACAGGAGAAAAATTGGTATGTAAGAAGCCTGTATGTTATTTCTGTCCTTAACAATAATAATAATATAATAATAATATTTATTTGTATCCCGCCTCTCCCTGTATTGGATCGAGGCGGGTAACAACAAACATAAGACCAATAAAAATAAAACACAACAAACCACAAGTAAAAGCATAGGAAAACATATAAAATCCAATTCCCTATCTCCCTCCCACCTTAAAAACAACAATTCCCAACTGGAGAGTGAACATTCCGAGGAGGTCAATTTGGGAATGCCTGCCGGAAGAGATTCGTTTTTATTGCCTTCTTAAAGGCCTCCAAAGATGTTATATGGCAGATCTCCTTCGGCAGGTCATTCCAGATTTTTGGAGATTTTTAAGATGGTATGGGGAGGATATCTTTAGCAGGCTGGCCCCTCCTCCCATGGCCATGTGGCAATAGGGAAATTTTCAAAGTCCAGGAAATTTAAAGTCCATTCGCATATCAACAAAGAATCCTCTTTTGGACTGGATTGGCATGTTTTACTACTACACCTACCAAAATGTTCCTGATGCAAAAACATGGAGACTTCTTGAGGAATCCATGATCCCCTGCCAACAAAGAGGCCTGTGGCCTCACAGGAATGGAGACATATCGGACTGCAAAAGAGGAGTCCTTGTTGATATGCAAATGGACTGTAATTTTCCTGGACTTTGCAAATCTCCCTATTGCCATATGGCCAGAGGAGAAGGGGCCAGCCTGCTTAAAACAGCATCCCCATGCCATCTTAACTAAGGACAGAAACAACAAAATGCAGGTATCTTACTAACATCTCCAATTTTTCTCCTGTTTGGTATGTAACATCTTGCCTGATGAAGAAGCCAGTGGAACGGAACTTTGAAAGCTTGCAACAAGTATATTGTGAATTTCAGTTGGCCAATAAAGGAATCACTGTTTAGTGGATTTTTGTTTGAATAACTTAACTGCAGTAATCTACAAAACAACTCTAAAGGACAGCATTGTTGCTGTTACCCAACGAAAAATGGGAGGATGAGGAATCCCTGCCAACTATCAAATGTTGGAGAAATTAGCTTTGTAAAAGGCTAGGTAACCTGTAGAAACCTTTCCATCTGCATATACCAGTAATATCTGAAGTTTGGGTACATTAAGAGAGTTTTATTAGAAAAATTCAGAGCACAGTCTCATACATACACAATAGCAATTCATACAGCCACAGCATTCAGAGCTAACTAAAATGTAAACTGGATAGTGGATGTTGAGGTGTTTAGGGAATTCTACCTGGCCAAAGAGCAGACCCCAGAATTGGGACAACTCCAGAATGTAAGGACTAGATGGAGTGGCTGGAAACATGTCAGGGCGCAGGCAGAGAGATTGGCTTAATGCTTTGGGTGCAAAGAGATCTTTTGCCCCAAGATGAAAGAGGAAATGCAGATGATTTGGGGAAAGAAAGAAGCAATTCGCATTTAGCTTTGATTGTATTATTATCTGGATTATTCACATGCCTCAGACTATGGGAAATAACAAAATGAACACGAACAGCCAAACTGTGTGGTTCCCGGGCGCAGCAACAAAGAAGCGCCAAAATAACACTTCTTCCTGGCCCCTGGAAGAGGCGCTGCAAGGTGCGCACTCGCGGCACCACTTCCGGTGCATGACGTCCAGACACTGCGCATCCGCGATGTCAAAATGGCGGCGTCCATCTGTATGCAGCGCCGCCATTTGGACATAGTCGTTTCACGCGTAATGACAGCACCTCTATGGGCCAGTCTGTAATGTGCCTTTATTTCAGTAACTAAGGTCTGGAACAGACAGCTTGGAAAGAGTGGCCATAGGATGCCCTGGACCTGATTGGGACAGGACTGTGGTGACCACATGGCCTGTTCCTGAAGTGGGCTGCCACAACAGTCCCAAGCTGTGCCAGCCAGGAGTTGATCTATTCTAAATAGACTCCTTTTTAGACCAGCTTTTCCTTGCTTGGTGTGGCCTTGGTGCAACTTCTGGCCACCATGCCCAACTTGGCCCATGTATTTCAGGCCTAAGAGAAATTAAAAACTTGATTTCTGTAGACAGAATTATCATATTCCCTATTATACAGAAAGCAATATAACCGCCTGGGATTTTGCAGGCTATCTTTTAATTTGCTCATGCTTCAAAACATTCACACATCCATTCCTCCTTACTCCCACCCCTCTTGACTCAGGTCCCTGCCATACGTCCTGTGAGATTGACCTTGGTGAATGCTAGAATAAACACTCTTCCCTCCACATCTGCTCATTATCCAGTCAGCTATTGCTTTTCTCCCTCCCTGCCATGTATAAACATCTCATGTCCCATAATACACCATGACCAAGCCCTTCATATATTATGTGGATGCTTATATAATGCTTCCTAAATAAAACTATAATTTAAATAATTGGCAACCCAGTTATAAGACCACACATTCAGAAAGGAGATAGGTAGTAGTAATGGGGGATTTCAACTATCCTGTGACAAGGTAAACCAGAAAGAGCATAAGAAACGCTGGAAGAAAAAGAAGATAGCAAAGAAGAAGAAGAGATACATTCAGGAACTGTTTTAGAAAGTGAAGAGGCATAGTAGTAAAAAAAAAGGCCAGAAGAGAGAAAGTGACGCAATCAATTATAAGATAATAAAGAGGAGAAATGACAACAAAAATGCATCATGGAATGTCAAATGTCTCAACTATGAATTCAAAAGAAGGAATGTAGTCCGTTATATAGAGAAACTAAAGTTTGACATATTTCTTCAGAAAATGCAGATAAGAGACAAGGATGAAAAATATCTGAAAAATTCTATATTTGGTCAAAACCTTTTATCAGCAACAGAAAAAAGGAGGGGGTTGTGGTATATCAACCAAAAATATCCAACAAAATAAATGTTTAAATGGAACATATGTGAAAATAGAAACAGAACTACCAGATCTCAAACTTTGGGAATATATATATCCTGCAAGAGAACAATGACATTTTTTTGTCAAAAATTAGCAACAGAATTAGCAGGTTGCAACCATGCCCGATCTTAATACTTGGTGACTGGAATGGAGCAATAAACCCCCTTCTAGATAAAGCTTCACAGAAGAAAATTTTAAAATCTCAAGGCAAACTTCAAAATCACCTTTTGAGCTAACAGCAGAATTTACATTATCAGATGCCTGGCAATCAAAATATAGAAATTCAAAAGAATATACATTTTTCTCCAATGCACAGCAAACATTGTCCAGAATGTACATGTTTATGGCCTCTGAACCTTTAAGATAAAGGGGGCAGTGCAGGAAGCCTCCCAGTGCCTGGAAATTATTATTTTTTCCCTTCTCATGACTGATCTTCTGCCCTTGGTTTGTTGATACTATGAAGATACTGTTTTATGTATATTCTGCTAAAAAATATCTGATCACAACTCAGTCGTGTTAAAATGAATAGCTAATATATGATTAAATTCCAAAACAGTTCTTTAATTGTGGAGACTAATTTAGATAATAGGTCTAATTTTCTCACAAGCTGCTGTAAAACAGTATCTTCATAATATCAACAAACCAAGGGCAGAAGATCAGTCATGAGAAGGAAAAAAATAATAATTTCCAGGCACTATGAGGCTTCCTGCACTGCCCCCTTTATCTTAAAGAATTTTTATTAAATTCAAAAGACGGTTGCTTCCACATAGAAGCATAGCGTGTTTTGGCTAGATGGTGATCCAGACTCCTTGCCCTCTCAAAGCCAAGATCATAGAATCATAAATAGAGTTGGAAGAGACCGCAAGGGCCATCCAGTCCAAATCCCTGCCATGCAGGAAATCCAAATCAAAGCATCCCTGACAGATGGCCATCCAGTCTCTGTTTAAAGACCTCCAAAGAGGGAGATTCCACTACACTCTGAGGGAGTTAGTTCCACTGTCGAACAGCCTTTACTGTCAGGAAGTGCTTCCTAATATTGAGGTGGAATCTCTTTTGGTGTAGTTCCGGGTCCTAGTCTCTGGAGCAGCAGAAAACAAGCTTGCTCCCTCCTCAATATGAGATCCCTTCAAATATTTAAACAGGGCTATCATATCACCTATTAACCTTCTCTTCTCCAGGCTAAACATACCCAGCTCTCTAAGTCGTTCCTCATAGGGCATGGTTTCCAGACCCTTCACCATTTTAGTCACCCTCCTTTGGACACACTCCAATTTCTCAACATCCTTTTTAAATTGTGGTACCCAGAACTGGACACAATATTCTAGGAGGGGCCTGAACAGAGCAGAATATAGTGGCACTATTACTTGATCTAGACACTATAATCTTATTGATGCAGCCTAAAATTGCACTGGCCTTTTTTGTGGCTGCGTTGCATTGTTGACTCATGTTCAACTTGTGGTCTACTTGGACTCCCAGATTCCTTTCACATCTAGTTTCATTCAGCCAGGTGTCGCCCATCCTATATCAGTGCATTTCATTTTCTGCCCTAAGTGCAGTACCTTACATTTCTCCATGTTGAATTTCATTTTGTTAGCTCTAGCCCAGCTTTCTAGTCTATTCAGGTCATCTTGAATTTTGATCCTGTCCTCTGGGGTATTAGCTACTCCCCCTAGTTTGGTGTCATCTGCAAATTTGATAAGTATGCCCCCAATTTTGTCCTCCAAGTCATTGATAAAGATGTTGAACAGTACTGGCCCCAGGACAGAGCCCTGTGGGACCCCACTGGTCACTTCTCTGCAGGATGAAAAGGTGCCACTGTTGAGCACCCTTTGGGTTCGTCCAGTCAACCAATTACAAATCCATGTAACAGTTACTTTGTCTAACCCACATTTTACAAGCTTGTTTGCAAGAATGTCATGGGGAACTTTGTCAAAGGCATTACTGAAATCAAGACATACCATATCCACAGCATTCCCTTCATCTAACAAGCTGGTAATTTTATCAAAAAAAGAAATCAGGTTTGTTTGGCATGACTTCTTTCTCTGAAACCCATGTTGACTTTTTGTGATTATGTCATTGCTTTCTAGATGTTCACAGACTTTCTGTTTAGTGATCTGCTCTAGAATCTTTCCTGGTATAGATGTCAGACTAACTGGATGATAATTGTTGGGATCCTCTTTTTCCCCCCTTTTTGAAGATGGGGACGTTTGCCTTCCTCCAGTCTGCTGGGACTTCTCCTGTTCTCCAGATCTCAAAGATTATTGCCAATGGCTCTGATATTACATTTGTCAGCTCTTTTAATACCCTTGGATGTAGTTCATCTGGTCCTGGAGACTTAAATTCATTTAGATTAACAAGGTAATTCTCTACTATCTCTTTACTTATTCTGTGCCACTGTGTGTGACAATCTTTGGTTAATGGGCACTTCAGAGCATCTTGGATTATCCAGACGATCTCTCCTTACCAGGAGAGATGTTCTTCCCAGCTCCAGAGCTGGCTTAAAATCACAGTATGTACTGCTTCTCTCTCCATTGAGCTTCTATGGAGGCAGCTACACAGTTCTCCTGCAAACCCAGTGGTCATCACTTTGTTTTCTTGATTTTTAACTGTAATCCTACCTTTTCATTTTCCTCCTTGACTTTCTTCAGTGGTCATTCCAAGACTTTGCTATTTTCTGCTAGAAGTATGGCGTCATTTGCATATCTTAAATTCTTGGTGTTCCTTCTTCCTGTTTTCAAACCACCTTCCTGAAGAGTCTCATCCAGTTTTGGGTATGATATGTTCAGCATACTAGTTAGTATGCTAGTTGACAATTGGAAACTATTCTATTTCTCCATATTCAGTAGTAACAATGGCCTCTTGCACTGAATATAGGTTATACATTAGGATAATCAAATGTTGTGATGCATCCATTTCTTTAAGAAATAGAGCTTACTCCTATAATTGTGTATAGACTTGTAATCTCAGCTTCATCTCTCCTGATATGAAATAGAAATATTAACTAAAATGGAAATAATTCATCACACGGGGAGAGGACAAGAAAGGTATTTAGAATAGCAGAGCTCAAACGAGTACCTCAAACATATGCCATTTCCCACATTCAGCCAAATAAAACCATCCCCACTGGGTATCTGATGTATCCATTTCTTCAAGACGATCTGCCATATTTTCAAAACTTTCATCTGTTCCTTGAAACATTTCCTGAAATAGTCAAAACAAGACCGTGACCATAATTAAATTTTAATAGTACAAAAGTTTTACTAGTTTGAAAGTTTAAATCTATAAACAGCAACAGTTTGAAAGATGTAAAGTTATTATATGGGGCTGATGGCTTCTAAAGTTATTTCACAAATGGTATGTTCTGAGAGCCATTGTTGCATAGTGTTTCAAGCGCTGGACTGAGACTCTGAAGATCCAGGTAACAGTAATGTATCATGAGCTCATTAGACGAAATACAAGATATACATATAATAAACAAATGGATAAAAAATAAGGAAACAGATGCATAGCCATTTCAGTTGCACCTTTCTTGTGAATATTTTTAAACTTTAAGCTCACTTCATCAGATCTTTTAAGGAAACAGCAAAAGTCAGTTTGGTGCAGTGGTTTGAACTATGACTCCGGTATTGGAGACCAGGGTTTGATTCCCCACTTGGAGAGTCACATACTCTCAGCCCCAGAAAACCTGGCGATAAGTTTGCCTTAGGAATGCCAAAAGTGGGAAACAGCATGAAGCACACAAGGAGAATCTCAACTCAAAATGGCCACCAGTGTCTAAGAGACTGAAACCCTTCCTCATGGCACAACCATCTGACTGAAACAGCAAATTCTCCTGCCTAACAATTCTCCTTTTGTGTTTCTTGCTTGGCCCTTTCACTAGAGTTTATCACACGGGAGGGATCCTGTGCAAAAATGGGATTTAAAGTGAAAACCCCCCACAAAAGCAGCTTATCAAATGACACCCAGGTTTACCCAACACTAACCAGGACAGAAAGTAGAAAAGACATGCGAAAGTGCAATTGATTTTTCAGATGATGTCGCTATTAAAATGCATTAATGCAACATTAACTGGACTAGAAAGTAGACAAAATTCTTTTTTTTTACTTCCAGAAAACCTTGAAAGTAAAAAAGAAATGTGTTTTTGGCGACTTTCTAGATGGTTTAATGTTGCATTAACCCCGATCTCTCTGAAAATCAATTGTGCTTTTGTGTGTCTTAAGTTTTTTGGGGTTTTTAAAATCCTGTTTTAAATCCCATTTCTGCACAGAATGCCTCCCCTGTGATACATTCCTACCCACCTTTCATTACGTGGCAGCCTCCTGTTGCATGTTGGGGTTTGTAGTTGAGTGAGGCTTAAGGGCTCTCTGGCTCAATAGTCTCAGTGCCCCTGCCTAAATTACAAGTCCCAGAATGCAGGGGCCGCATTTAAAGCGACCTAGCCCCGCTTTAACTAGAGTGTAAGGCGATAAGCTCCGCCGGGGTCTGCATAAGGGAGCTCTTTGCCATAAGGCAGTGTTATTAAGCGCGGCCTAAGAAGAAGGGCCTGGAGGGGAGGGGCTTTCCATTTTCTGGGGGAGAAGAGAGGGAGGGCCGTTATAAGGAAAAGGAACCAAAGGCAGCGCCTGAAGTTGAGCATGAATAATAAGCTGAACGTTTTCCCACCGGCGGGAAAGCGCGGCTCCAGGGCAGTGCAACGCAAAGGCTTCTTCACCTAAGGCTGCCTCTTTCCTACTTTAAGACACAGAGGAAACAAACGACAGGAAAGCGGTGATCAAAAGGCACCCAGGAAGGAGGAGGAGGAGCCACTCGCTTCCCTCAGGCACAGCCCAGGCTTCCGGAAGCGGCGCCCCCACTCTGCGCTCCGGAGGGGTCCAGCCCAGAGCAGCCGCCCTTCCCGCACACTCACCCCGCCTCCGCGGCAGAAGGAGCGGCTGCTCCTGGCTCTGCCTCCCTCCCAGGCCTCGGAAACGCCCCTCTCGCCCCTCCTCAAGAGCTAGGGCTGTTATTCGTGCTTTAAAGTGGGATGGGTCTCTCCGTCCTCGTCGTGCGCCAAACGCACGCTTACAAGCGAGATTAGCGTTCCTGCCGCCTCAAGAGACCTTGTTGTGGCGCCTTTGAGGCTCACTGGAAGGAGCTCTCCTCTCACGGACCTCAGGCTGCATCCACACTGGAGAAATAACCCGGTTTGGCACCGCTTTAACTCTTATCTGTCTCAAGGCTATGGAATTCTGGGAGCTGGAGTTTGTTGTGGGGCCTACAACAAATTCCAGCTCCCACAGTCCCATAGCCTTGAGCCAGGGCAGTCATAGCGGTGCCAAACCGGGTTATTTCTCCAGTGTGGATGAGACTGCCAGTATTTATGGCTTGTGTGTGAAGGCCTTGGCCGCCGTGTGCGGAGAAGAAGCCGGTGGAGCTTGGCTTCAACGCCTGCAGATGGCGCCGCTGCTTTCAGGAGCAGCCTGGGCTCTCACAGACCTCAAACCCGCGAAAGGGCCGCTGTTGCCGTATAGCTACTGCTCCCCACCGCCACCAAGGGACCCGGAAGCCCTTCCGGCTCTCAGGCTGGGCCCACGTGACGTCATCAGCCTGCGACGGAGGCGTCGGGTCGGGTCGGGTCGGGTGGCCGGAAGTTCTTGGCTAAGCATCGCCGGGGGAGAGAGGGAGGCGGCCATGGTGGTGTTCGGGTTGACTGTCGTGAGGCAGTGAGTATTCTCCGCTTGTGGCACGCAGGCCCAGACTCTCTCAGGCAAAAGCCCTGCGCAGGCCCTTCCCTGCTGTGCAGCTCTCCCTCCCCGCCGTTAATGAAAGGGCGCTTCCACCCCCGAAGATGCCCCTGGAGCTTTACCTCTGTGGGTCTGGCCACTTGCGCAGGGAGGGTGTCTCTAAGGTGGTGCGAGGCCCCGTTGCGGCATGTTAAGTCCCTGGCTGCCCCTCCGTCTGGCCCTTGGCTCCCTGAGGCCCATGTCTCAGCCCCCTTGCTTTGCATGCCCCTCTCTTCAGGTCACAATAGCACAGGGGCTGAAGTCAGCTCACCTTTGACTGCCTAGTCAGCCTGACATCAGCACCAGGAAAGATCCCAGAACAGATCATGAAACAGACAGTCCCCAAACACTCTTGGGAAAACAGGGTTTAAGCAAGAGTTAAGCTAGAGAAAACCAGGAAAGGCCTGAAGTTTATCAGAGGATGCTTCATGGTTTTCTCTAGTTTAGCTCTTGTTTGAATCCCATTTGCCCATGAGTGTGATAAAGCACTTAGCAAGGAATGCCATGATTGCTGCTCACACATTCCCCCTTTTGATCTTATCCCTTTGTCTGATAGAGTTACAAGCTTGGGAAGATGAAGGGAATGCTGTAGTGTATCTTTACTTCAGTAAGGTCCCTCATGTTAACTTTGCAAAAAAAAGCTATTAAAAGTGGACTAAACAATGCAACTTTCAGGTGTCTCTGTGGCTGATTGACGAAATCCAAAGGATGCTGAGCAATGATTCCTCTTCAGCCGTTTGAAAAGTGACTAGCAAGGTGCCATGGGGTTCTGTCCTGGGCCCAGTAGATATTGAACACCTTTATCAACAACTTAGATGAAGGAATAGATTTGCAAATGACACCAAATTAGGAGGGGTAGCCAATACCCCTGAGGACAATCAAAAGTCTAAATTACTGTACCTTAATAGGGATCACATAGTCTTAGTAGTAGTAGTTGTTGTTGTTATTAATTGCCCTTGAGTTAACCTCAACTCACACAACCCTCTGGATGAGAGACCTACAAGACCCCTTGTCTTCCACTGCTCTGCTTAAGTCTTGTGGATTCATGGCCCTGACTTCCCTAATTGAGTCTAGCCTCTCTTTCTACTGCCCTCAATGTTTCCTATCATTATTGTCTTTTGTAATGAGTTATACCTTCTCATGGTAACAGCATCATGGTGTCATGGCGATCTGTTCCTATTTGTTTGTCTTTTTGGCTGTCCACAGTGTCCATAGTATTCTTCTCCAGCACCGCATCTTAAATGAGTTCATTTTCTTTTTATCTGCTTTTTATGCTGTTCAGCTCTCACATCCATACATTGTGATGGGAAATACCATGATTATAACATTACTGCTCAGTTGAATATCTTAACTCTTGAAGATCTTGTCTAGTTCTTTCATTGCTGCCATTCCCATTCCTGTTCTTTTTCTTATCTCTTGACTACAGTAGCCATTCTGATCAATGTTTGATCCAAGGTACGAGGTATATCTTTAACTGTTTTGATTTCCTAGTTGTCTAAGTTGAATTTATGTTGGTCCACCACTGCCATTATTTTTGTTTTCTTTATGTTCAGCATTAAGTCAGCATTACACTTTCTTCCTTGAACTTCCTCAGTAGTTATCCCAGGTCCATGATGTGACAGTGAAGCTGGCAAGATTTGTCAAGCCTACTGGCCATTACCCCTTCCTTTTGGTCCATATGGGAACGAATGATAATGCAAGGCACAGCCTTCAGAATATCATAAGAAGTTATGAGGCTCTAGGTAGAAAGCTGAAAAGGTGGATGCACAGGTTGTCATATCATCTCTTCTCCCAGAAAGGGAAGGGAGAGGAAAATAGTGGATGTGAGCGACTGGCTGTGCAGGTGGTGCTACTGACAACTATTTGGATTTTTGGATCATAGCCTGTGGTCTCAGGAGGTGAGACTTCTTGCACTTTTTTGAACCTCACCCCAGTTGGTAGAAATGTTGTTGCCAGCAGTCTGGAAAATTTGATTAGGATGCCTTTAAACTGAGTTATGTGGGGGAGGGAGACAGTATTTGGAAGGCGGAAGTTCATCAAGGGCTGAAGATAATAGTCAAACTGTTACAGCGTGAACGAGGCAAATAGTGCAAGGATCCAACAGTGAGAGGGAAAAAACTTTACACAGGCAGCTAGTGTTTCAACACTAATGCACAGAGCATGGGAAATAAACAAGATGAACTTGAACTCATAGCACAGCAAACCAAATGTGATGTAATAGGCATAACAACAACAACGAGTTTTATTGATTAGTCAACTGACCATCTCAATGATAACATACAATATATCAAGATACATACAAAGATAAAACTGAGTCACTCCTTGAACTCATAAAAATTAACTAGGAAGTTAAGGACCTAAAATCAAATAAAACACACATAAAATTAAATAAGAACAGGTCTAATAAAATAGGATACAGGGTAAAATACATAATGAATACAAAATATAAAATACATATTAAAGCAGATTAAAATGGGTAAGATAATTAATGGGAATATTAAATAAACTCATCACCATGGTATGGAACCCCGTTTTGTATGATAAATTGCTCTCTCAAATGAGCAGCTTTTTTTAAAATATGGATTCTCTCCTGAAAGAAAATGTGACAATTTAACAATAGGATCACAGGTGGTCAATCTAACCAAAAATGGTTGTAAGAAGTGAGATCTCTCCTTATCATATATACAACAGTCAAACAGGATATGTACAATATCCTCTACAACTAAGGCACCACAGATACAAGTTCTTTCATGACAGTGTAATTTTTGAAACCACCCTGTTCTTACTTCCCTTGATCTAGACACTATACTTCTGTTGATGCAGCCTAAAATCACATTGGCCTTGTTAGCTGCCTCATCGCACTGTAGACTCATGTTCAACTTGTGGTCTACTTGGACTCCCAGACATAGTCTCATTCTGCCAGGTGTCCCCCATCCTATATCTGTGCATTTCATTTTTCTGCCCTAAGTGCAGAACCTTACATTTCTCCGTGTTGAAATTCATTTTGTTAGCTTTGGCCCAGCTTTCTAGTCTATTCAGGTCATTTTGAATTTTGATCCTGTCCTCTGGGGTATTAGCTATTCCCCCTAATTTGGTGTCATCTGCAAATTTGATAGCTATGCCCCCAATTCTGTCATCCAAGTCATTGATAAAGACGTTGAATAACACTAGGCCCAGGACAGACTCCTGTGGGACCCCATTGGCCACTTCTCTCCAGGATGAAAAGGAGCCATTGTTGAGCACCCTTTGGGTTCGGGCAGTCAACCAATTACAAATTCATGTAACAGTTATGTTGTTTTGCCCACATTTCACTAGCTTGTTTGCAAGAATGTCACTGAAATCTCATTATTGGAATGTAGGAATAGAGGGGTATAAACTTATTAAGAGAAATAGGGCAAATAAGAAAGTAGGAGAAATAGCATTATATATCAGGGATGCTTACACCTGTGAAGAGATCAGGACTTCAATCTTGGAAACCAGATGGAGAGCATCTGGATAAAAATTAAAGGGGAGAGAAAAATATGGATGTTATTTTGGGAGTCTACCTCAGACCCTCGAATTAGACTGGAGAATTAAATCATGCCTTTGTAGAACAGATGACCACACACCGAATAGAGAGCTCAAGTAGTGATGGGTGATTTCAAGTATCCTGATATTTGCTGGAAGTCAAACTTAGCCAAAACTTTAAGGCAGCGGTTCTCAACTTGTGGATTGCAACACCTGTAAGGGTCAAATGATCCTTTCACAGCAGTCACCTAAGACCAATAGGAAAATTACAGTTATGAAGTAGCAACAAAAATAATTTTATGGTTGGGGGTCACCACAACATGAAGACCTGTATTAAGAATCTCTTGCAGTCTAAGAAAGCCAGACTGGTAACAACTTCCCAGATGACGTTTTCTGTTGCCACTCCAAAAATCTAGAATGACCTGCCGGAGGAGATCTGCCATATAACATCTTTGGAGGCCTTTAAGAAGGCAATAAAAACGGATCTCTTCCGGCAGGCCTTCCCAAATTGACCTCCTCAAAATGTTCACTCTCCAGTTGGGAATTGTCGTTTTTAATGGTATTTTAAGGTGGGAGGGAGATAGGGAATTGGATTTTATATGTTTTCCTATGCTTTTACTTGTGGTTTGTTGTGTTTTATTTTTATTGTTCTTATGTTTATTGTTACCTGCCTCAATTCAATACAGGGAGAGGCGGGATACAAATTATTATTATTATTATTATTAATAAAGGGTCATGGCATTAGGAAGTTTGAGAACCACTGCTTTAAGGTCTAGCAAATTCCTCACTTGCCTGGAAGACAATTTCATTATCCAAAAGATGGAAGAGACAGTGGGGGATAACCTATTTTAGATCTGATTCTAACCAACTGGGATGGCCTGATAAATGGGATGCCAAGTCATGGGATCCTTAAGCGAGAGTGATCATGTTCTCCTGGGGTTTGTTATACAGTTGAGGGTCTTATCTAGTTCCTTCATAGTTGTCCTTCCAAGCCTTAGTGCTCTTCCAATTTCTTTACTACATGTCCAACACAATTGAAGACATATTCCAGTTTCAGACCACTTTAACTGCCCTGGTTCAGAGCTGGGGTATCCTGAGAATTGTAGTTTATTGTGGCACCAGAACTCTCTGACAGAAAAGGCTAAATGTCTCACAGAACTACAATTCCCAGAATTCCCTAGCATTGAGCCAGGGCAGTTAAAGTAGTATCAGACTGGATTATTTCTGCAATGTGTTTTGGACTACAGTCTCTATTTCGGTTGATGGTTGAACCAATGTATAGATTTTAAAAATATTTTTACGTAAGCGCTTTCTTAAACACTTCCTTAAATTTCATCAGTAATTGTTCCAAGTCTGGCATTCCCCCCCCCCCCGATGGTATTTATATTAGCTCCTCTGTCACACTCAAACTCCCTCACTGCATTACTTGTGCATCCAGAAGAGGGGGATGGAGAGATGCACTGCCTCTCATGCTGCTATTTTCCTGATATCATTTCACCCACGGTTGAAACTCATTTTCTTACATAAGTCTTTTTCTTGCTCCCAGGCACAAAGTTAAATGCAGTGCTGCTTATCCACTTGACATTCTCCCTCACTCTTCGTTCCCCCTCTAGTCCCCCAAAACCAACATACCAGATGATTAGATAATTCAGGATTATATTTTTTGAGATATCGTATGCTGTTGTTAGTAATGATTTCAGTAAAACATTTCCTCCTCTTGAAGGAATTTAGTACTTACTTGTTACTTTATGTTTTGTCTCTTCCAGTGGGGAAACAAAGTACAACAAAGAAAAGATACTGCAAGGTTTGTATCTTCTGCTAAAACTCTTAAGAATAGTAATAAACCACAGCTTATCTTTAGCTTTATATCTTCCCTTCCCTGCCTTAGTTTAATGTGTACATATTATTGGTCCAATCTTGTCAAGTTATTAAGATGGTAGCATTCAACAAATGGCTAACATGGAGGGAGCAGCCTTCACCTCTCACAGTTGCCTCTACATGACTTTGAAGAAACTGTTAATACAGCAGATTGTTATGTTAACAACATCACTTCAGTTGTTTGCTGACGTGAAGGGATTCTTAGTTAGAGCTAGGTCCATAACAGTTACTGAGTGTGTGACAACCTGCTGAGTGCAGTAGGTTAAGAATTGCACCTATATGGGTGGTGAGACAGTTGATAAGGGATCCAGGCAGAACAGGTGCTGCTTCCTAATCACAACCCTTCAGGTTCTAGCTGGAGTTGTCAGTGATTGGACACACAGATTGTTCCTGTTTGTTTATTTATCCATCCATGTAAATGAGGGATAATCAACTATGGACATCCAGATACTGTTGGACTGCAGCTCCCAGTAGCTGTAGCCAGCATACCCAATAGTGAAGGATCATGAGTTTCAGTCAAGTGGCTTCTGGAGAGCTACATTTCCCCATTCTCCATGCACATGGAATTTTACAGAATAAGTAAAACAAAGTCAAGTGCTTTCCTTGAGATGTTTGCAGACAAAATTTGGACAAGATGGGGATAAGGAGGAGGAGTAGGAAGGGAAAAGACAAGGGTGCTAAGATGAAAGATGGCAAATTAGTTACATATAGGATTTTTTGCTCTTGGAAATAATGGCTTAAACAAAGGAATTTGAGAGTAGCTCTCTTATACAAGAATGGAGCCTTAATAGTTTCAACTGAGTGATCTAACCCATACATTAGTAGTTGCTGATGAATAAAGCAGATTTGCCATAACAATGTGAGTGGAACATTTCTTGCAGGGCAGGGTGTAGATGAACCTCTTTCTGAGACTGGCTTCAGACAAGCCAGTGCTGCTGGCACATATCTCAGTAATATAAGATTTACCCATGTCTTCTCCAGTGATTTGCTTCGAGCAAAGCAGGTGAGTGTTTTGTACAATGTAAGTTAAATTATGTAATATTGGATATTCTGGGATTTGATTTTTGAAATTAATATTTTAAATTTTCATGATACATATTTGAAGCACTTGCACCACAGGTCAATGCTGTGTGCTTCTTTTGTGAGAGCAATCTGGTAGTTCACTGATAAGACTTTATCCATTGGTAGCTGTGTCCTCTTTCTGACAAGAAAGAAGGGGATAGTAAACTCCAGAATGCTGCCACGGGACTAGCCAAGAGGGACAGTACACTTCATTTTCTAGGTTCCAAGATGCCTGATGGAGCATGCACATCTTACTGTGTTTTCTTTAAACTTCTTACTAAGTTTGTCCTTTAGGGTAGTTCCCCTTCTTCATTTGGTGCCGTCTGCACATTTGATAAGAATATTTTCTATTTTAAAATTATCAGTCCTCTATTTTGTCAAAACATCATCAATTTAAAGAAACAATTTCACATACTTTAATGTGAAATAGTGCTTTTTTCAAGAAACTTAATATGACTTTAATAATGTCCAGAATTGAGAAATAATTTCTATCTCAATCAGTGTTTGATAGGCTTACACAGCTGTAAATAAAGGATACTTTATTTATTCATGTATCTTCTAAGATTTGTACATTTAGTAATGGAAACAGCCCATTCTGAATACAATTTATGTCACTGCTTATTCCTTTTCCCTCTACTTCCAACCAGTTAATTACACTGTTGACTTCTTCAAGGATACAAAAAATGTCAGCCTGAACTAAGGAACTGTGCCACTTTTAGTTTTTAAGTCATATCTTATAAGAAAAATACTTTTGTGTTAGTAAGAGAAGAAATCTATACAAAGTGTGTGATGCCCGTTCTGAAGGAGCCCTGATGGCGCAGTGGTTAAATGCCTGTACTGCAGCCATTCACTCAAAACCACAAGGTTGCGAGTTCAAGACCAGCAAAAGGGCCCAAGCTCGACTCAGGCTTGCATCCTTCCGAGGTCGCTAAAATGAGTACCCAGACTGTTGGGGGCAAATTAGCTTACTTGCTAATTAGCTTACTTGCTGTTCACCGCTATGATCTTTGGAATAGCGGTATATAAATAAAACAAATTATTATTATTATTATTAAGTAGGGAAGAACATGTAACTTTATGTTGATTGACCAATCAGGTCATTTTAATTGTCTCAAATAGTCAAACTTCTTTTATACTCTGCCAAACATGAAGGGAAAGCAAACTACTCATCCTGCTGTGAAAAATTTACACAATGTTTTGCAGACAAAATCACTCAGATCATCTCTGACTGTAATGCTGCATTTGATACAGGTCCCCTGTCTATGGGTTTGACTACTGCTTGCCCTGTGTTGTTCAGTATGTTTCAGTTTGTGCAGCCTTAGGATGTAGACAGATCCTCGAGAGAAGAGAGCCACCATATGTGTGTTGAAACCAAGATTTGTTTCGGGGGTTGTCGTTGCATTCCTCTGAAGCTGATAGAGTGTGACTTAGCCAAGGTCACCCACTGAGTTTTCATGACTGAGCAGGGCTTTGAGCCCTGGTCTCTAGAATTTCAATCCAGCAAACCATTACACTTCACAGCATACTAAAAGCCTCTAAAATACATTCTCAAACTCTCAGAAGCATGACAACCTCTTACCAGGAATAGTTATCAACACTATATTGTAAAAGAAATTGGTAGCTAAGAAGATGTTATCTTTTGTCTTGTTTTGTCTTAGGAACTGTATTTATCAATTTATCAATTTAATAAATTTAATAAATTTAATAAAGTACAATTTGGAACAGAAGAGAGAAAATCAATAATTTTTTTTAATTCTAAAAGCTTGTTCATTTTGTCCTGTATTCCTGCAAGTATACAAAGAAAATCCAGATAATTACAGATTTGTAATACATTTCAGTTACCATTTACGTTCCAAAGGTAGGTGTGTTTCATAACAATTGGGGCATTGATTGTAATTTTATAAGACCAATAAAAACAATAAAAATGAATTGTGTACTTAAAATTTCAGACTACAGACTCAATTCTTAGAAAGAATCAGTTCAGCAAAGAAATTTCTGTAAACTACGATGCAAGACTTCGAGAACGTGTAAGTTACAAAAAAAATTTATTGCTACATTTTTTCTATAGAATCCTGAACATCAATAAATGCAGTTTTCTGCCACCATGAAGACAAGATAATGTGTTACCAGTTACACTTTTAGGCCATCAGTTCCTGAAAGGAGCTAACATGGGTTGAAAAAACAGTTGAGGCAGCCCTTTCCCGACTTTTACAACCTAGTGGGAGCTCTGTGCTGTGAAGGAAGACCTCGACAGAGAGCGACTGTGTTCTAATGGCTGTTGAGTTAGCATTTTAAAATTGAGTGCTATATGTAAAGGCATTATATAAACTTCCAATAAACACTGCCATATTGTGTTTTTATAGAAATTTATTGAATGCCTGAAAATTCTGTTTTTGAATTTGTGTGTGCAAGGTGCCTCTTAAAGGAGCTAAGGCGAGGGTGTAGAGATAGGACAATTTGTAGAATTATAGAATTGGAAGAGACAACAAGAGCCATCTTGTCCAACCCCCTGACACAAAGGGGGTTGGACACAATCAAAGCACTCCCAACAGACGGCCATCCACCCTCTCTTTAAAAGCCTTCAAAGATGGAAACTTCACCACACTGCAAGGCAGCTCATTACACAAATGGCTCTTACCATCAGGATGATTTTTCCAATGTGAAGGAAGTGAGAAAATACAGGAAATTGCAAATGGAAAGCAATATCATCTGGATATGCGTACAATTCTGTGACGGAGGCAGAACAATTGCACAATGAATTCCTCATTTAGAAGCACCCAGAATGACTGACCTAGGGTTGCCCCTCAAGCTTTCCATCTGAACAGGAAACTAAATTTAGTCCAACACTAACTACATGAGCTTGAAACATTACTTTAACATATTGTAAATAATATGTGGCACCATTTGTATTATATTGAGGAGAATAGGCCAGAAAGGTTTAAAGTCAATTAGAAATTGGCAAGAAGCTTTATGTTTTTGTTGTTGGGCAGAACTGAAGGCACACCTGCCTCCAGTGTAACTTCTTTGTAATTAACAGCCACTGGAAAATTCTGCTGAAATAATTCAAAAAAATTCCATGTATGGTTAGATAAGGAACCTACAATGCTCCCTCTTTGTAGCTTCTTCTTGTAAGATGTACCAGCATACACATATAACAAATCTGGGTTTCTGGTGGGGAAAATATGTTTAGTTGCCTTAACACCCTAAAGGCACCAGATCAGGTGTGATCTTGGAAGTTAAGCAGAGTCAGTCCTGCTTAGCATTTGAATGGAAGACTGACATACTTTACCGCAGAGGAGATCACTCCTCCTCCTCCTCCTTTTTTGACCCCAAAAATGAGTTGACTTATCCATGGGTCATTGTAAGTAATGTATCTTAACTCTTATTTTAAAAAAGGAACCAGCATAATCTGTTCTGGAAGCACCTATCCCCTCTACTTTCTCATCCACCCAGCCTTAAGAGTGAGCACAAATCGCTGTGTCTGCTGGAATTTTGTAAGTTGTTTGATATTGTTTGCTTTGATCCATCCTTTCGATCCTTTGCTGTATGCCCCTGAGTTTTACCCTTGATTTATCCATGAGTCATATCAAGATCCAAAACATGCCCTCGACTTATACATTAGGTAGACATATAGTCAAGTATATAGGGTATATGTTAGGCCATCCTGGAATTTTTATGGAGAATATGGTACCACATTATTGAAGTTCCTTACCTTTGTTACAGGAGATTAATGAGTGGTCCCAGGATAAGTGTGATGTGCCTTCAAGTCCTATGTTGACTTATACTGACTCCACAAATCCCATTTTTGGGAGAAAAGTGGGATATAAATTTGATCAGTCAGTCAATCAATCAGTAGGGTTAGCTCAGTTAAGGAATACTTAGAGTTAGTTTTGCCACTTCTTTCCTTGGAAATAGAGCCTACAGCAACTGGTATTCCTTGTTGGTCTCCTATCCAAGTACCAACCAGGGCTGACCCTGCTTAGCTTCCAAAATCAGACAAGATATACAGCCTTTGGGTTATTTAGGCCAGTCCCAGGATACCTTCAAGCAATTGCATTTGAATTGCATTAATATCAGTAATTCAACTGCTATTTTCAACAGAAATATGGAGTAGCAGAAGGGAAATCTCTAAGTAATCTCAAGGCTATGGCAAAAGCTGTTGGGGAGCAGTGTCCATCTTATACCCCTCCTGGAGGAGAAACACTAGATGAAGTAAGTATCCGTGTGTGTGTGATTGGTTGTCCAGTCATGCTTTACTGTATTATTAGCATATATTTTTGTGTTACCGTAGCAGTTTATATCTTGTCTCCCAATTATACATTGTGCATTTTGTTATGGTATTGATTGATGAAGCCTCTACTACAGATAAGCTGAACTGGAGTGGTGCTGCAGAGTGATGGTATCTGAAGAACCTCCAGGAATAGTTTCTTCAATTGCTGTGTTTCTAGGGAGAAATAAGACAAGCAAAGGCGCTAAAGGAGATCTAGAAACATAAAATCATAGAATTGGAAGGGACCTCAAGTGTTATCAAGTCAATCCACCTGCCATGCAGGAATACACAATCAAAGTATCCTTGACAGATGGTCATCCAACCTCTGTTTAAAATCTTCTAAAGAAGGAGACTCCACCACACTCAAAGCAGTATATCCCACTATCAAATGGTTCTTACTGTCAGGAAGTTCTTCCTAATGTTTAGGTGAAATCTTTTTTCCAGTAGTTTGAATCCATTGCTTCATATCTTATTCTCTAGAGTTGCAGAAAACAAGCTTGCTCAATCCTCAATATGACATTCCTTCAAATATTTAAACAGGGCTATCATATCACTTCTTAATATTCTTCAGCCAAAATATACCCAGCTCCCTAAGCCACTCATAGGGCAAGGTTTCCAGGCCATTTTAATAACCATCCTCTGGACATGCTCCAACTTGTCAACATCCCTTTTTAAATTATGGTTCCCACAACTGGAGACAATATTCCAGGTGGCATCTGATCATAGAATAATAGAGTTGGAAGAGAGACCTCAAGGACCATCAAGTCCAACCTCCTGCCTTGCAGAAATACACAAAGTACCCCAGGTGACCATCTAATCTCTGTTTAAAAACCTCTAAAGAAAGAGATTCCACCACACTCAGGCATTTGAAAATTTGTGTTATCTGAAAATTTAATAAGTGTGCACTCTGTTCCTTCATCCAAGTCACTTGATAAATATGTTGAATAGAAATGAGCCCAGAACAGAGGCCTGTGACACCCCACTAGTCATTGCTCTTCATGATGTAGAGGAGCCATTGGTGAGCACCCTTTATTTTTTATGGTCAACCAGTTAGAAATCCACTTAACCGTATCATTGTCTGATCCACAGTTTAATGTAGTAATAATAATAATAAATTTTATTTGTATTTTCCCACCTCTCCCGGATGGATCGAGGCGGGATCACAGCCTAAGATAAAATACCATACAAAGTGAAATACAGCAAGTCAATAAAATACCTAAAATTAACAATTGAAAGCAGAATCTCACAAGTGACAGTGGGTCAAGGATATATTCATCCTATTCAAGGAGGAAGATCTGTATCTTACATAAATTCGGATATGCTCACTGGAAGAGCTCTGTCTTAACTGCCCTCCTGAAAGTTTCCAGGGAGGTAGTCAAACAGATCTCCTCCGGGAGACTATTCCACAATCTTGGAGCAGCTATAGTAAAAGTTCTTTGGGAAGTTGAAACAAATTTGGTTGTTGTTGATTCCAACAGATTCTTCCCTGTTGTTCTAAGAGTGCGAGGTGGATGCATTCCCGTAAGTAACTTGGGCCCAAGCCATGTAGTAGTAATAATAATAATAACAACAACAACAATAATAGTATTTATTTATTTATATCTCGCCTCTCCCTGTATTTGATTGAGGCGGGTAACAGCGTACATAAGAAAGAACAATAAAATCAAAAACATAGAACAATAGATAAAAATACAATGAGCTCCCAATTCCCACTCTCTCCCTCCCCTAAAATTAACATTAAAAGCAGTTCCCGAACAATATATGATAAAATCAGTCAGAAAGACAGATCAGTTCGAAGGGAACAAGTTTAAGCAAGTGGAGAGTGAGATTAGTGGGTCAGTTTGGGAAGGCCCACCAGAAGAGATCTGTTTTTATCGCCTTCTTAAAGGCCTCCAAAGATGTTAGATGGCGGATCTCGTCCGGCAGATCATTCCAAATTTTTGGAGCAGCAGCAGAGAACATCCTCTGAGAAGTGGTTGTCAGTCTAGTTCTCTGTGACTGCAATAGATTCTTCCCTGGGGTCCTGAGAGTGCGGGAAGGATTGTATGGGAGGAGGCGTTCCATCAGGTAAGCTGGACCCAGGCCATGTAGGGCTTTATAGGTAATGACCAACACCTTATACTGTGCCCAGAAGCTAATAGGTAGCCAGTAATTACAGCTCCAGTGGCAGGTGTACATGAGTCAGCATTTAGAGGGATGTGCATCATGGGATATCTGATGCAGTATGCACTAGGGATGTAGCCAGCAATGTCTCATTGGTTGGATGATATCACATGACTGCACAGATGACCACCTATAAAAAGGAGATGGTGATTATCTCCTGTGTGGGTTTGTTGTGGTTGGTGGAGCATTTTGTTGGTTTGGAGAAGATTTCTGAATATACGAGATGGCTGTCTGATACTCTGTATACATCTGTAAATACTTGCAACAAAGATTAAAAATCCTCATGTTGAGTGAAGGCTTGCAGTGCATCTGTCTTTATTTCTGCAAGCCGAGAGCTCAAGGCTGGTGAGCCTGTGTGGGAGGAATTTTTCCTTCTCAGCCTGAAGCCTTTGCAGACGTCTCTCCGAAACCCTTCTCTGTGGTGTCCTGTCAGCGTGGATCAACTCTGCACGTGGTCGTAGTGGACACAGTGTGTCTCTCTATGCCCCAACAGGAATATCAATAATCTAAGATATGTGAATGACACTCTATTAATAGCAGAAAATAGATTTGGAACAAATACCGTATTTTCCGACATATAAGGCGACTGGGCGTATAAGACAACCCTCAAGTCACATGCAGGCAGCGCCCTGGTCTACTATTATTAACGGGGTCTTGAGGGGGCCTCTGTGGAGGCCTGGAAGGTGGGTGTTGGAAGTACAGTCATCCCTCCATATTTGCAGCTTTGATATTTGCGGCTTTGATTATTCACGGATTTCATTAATATGTTCTCTCTAGGACTGTCTAGGTCCTCCAGTGCAACTCTGTGGTCAACTTTAACTAAAGGTTGCACTGAAATACCATTTGTAGCTACTCCAGTGCAATTCTATGGTCAATGTATGTAGGACATTGACCACAGAGTTGCACTGGAGGACGTAGAGATTCCTAGAGCGGTGTCCTCTCAAGTAAAAACAGTGTTTTTGTCATTTGCGATTTTTCCATATTCATGGGGGTCTTGTTCCCCTAACCCTAGCAAATATGGAGGGACAACTGTAGTAGTAGGGCCTCCTGCAGTCTGGCCCAAAAGGGCACTTGGCGCTGTGGAAGCCCTGGAGCGGTGCATCCTGGGTGGTGGCGGCAAGGCATAAGGGGCCAGCTCTTTCCCTCAGCCAACCATCCCTCTCCTGCTGGACCAGCTCTGGAACCACTTCTCCGTCACTTTTTCCAGTAATGACGGTGAGAAGGAGAACCTGGCTGCGGTGCCTGCTGGGATAGGAACCCACAAGACCTCCCCCGGGGAGACGGAGAGGTGGCTACGCCATTCGCCTGTCTCTGTGGAGGCTGCCAAACACAACCCGGCGTATAAGACGGGGTAAAAAGTTGTCTTATACCCCAGAAAATACGGTACTAAGGAAGAAAGTGTAAAGGCAGGCTTGTTGCTGAACATAAATAAAACAAAAATAATGACCATGGAGGATTTACATAAATCGAATCTTTAAATAGTTAAAGATTTCTGTATTTTAGATCAAACATTGATCAGAGAGGTAACTGCAGTCAAGAGATGAGAAAACTAGGAATGGAAAAGGCAGCGATGAAAGAACTAGACAAGATTTTAAAGAGTAAAGATATATAACTGAGCACTAAAGGTATAACTATCCAACACATTGTATTCCCCATAATCATATATGAATAATAGAATCATGCATTGGAAGATACCAAAAGAGCCAATCCAGTCCAACCTATTCCCATATGAACTCTTGTTCAGTTTGTTCTGGATGATATGCTAGCCCTGTTTAAATATTTGAAGGGATGTCATGTTGAGGAGGGAGCAAGCTTATTTTTTGCTGCTCCAGAGAACAGAACCCTGAACAATGGATGCAAGCTGCAGGAAATGAGATTCCACCTCAACATTAGGAGGAACTTCCTGACAGTAAGGGCTGTTCGACAGTGGAATGCACTCCCTCGGAGGGTGATAGAGTCTCCTTCCTTGGAGGTCTTTAAACAGAGGCTGGATGGCCATGTGTTGGGGATGCTTTGATTTGGATTTCCTGCATGGCGGGGGTTGGACTGGATGGCCCTAGTGGTCTCTTCCAACTCTATGATTCTATGATCTCTTCACTGGTGTAAATATCACTGACATATAATGCTATTCCTCCCCGTTTCCTGTTTGGCCCATTTCTCTTAAAAAGGTTTATCCTTCTGTTACTACATTCCAGTCATGGGACTCATCCAACCAGGTTTCAGTGATGCCTGTTATATCGCATTTGCTTGAACAGGCTGGATTCAGGGCTGGAAGACAGACAATAGATCATATTAATGGTCTTGCAACATTTAGTAGAGAAGTATTCTCATCAAACTGGTTGATAATAATAATAAATAATAAAATAAATAAAACTTTTATTTGTATCCCACTTTTCTGTGACGAGACAATCAAAGCGGCTCACAACACATTAAAATCCACATTTACAACATTGTGTCCCAAATTCCCCCCTTAAACCAGGATTAAATATGTTACAATTAAATATCTATTAAAACAGAATTAAAAATATATATATATAATGAGGACAGAGTGGTGGGCTAATACATGATGTGAGGGGCAGTCATTCTGTGGCCGGGCATTTTTATTCAGGTAAGGCCTGCTGGAAGAGATCTATCTTGACAGCTTTTGTAAAGCTGTCTAAGCTGGCAATTTGATGGATCTTGTCTGGCAGGCCCGTTCCATAGTTTGGGAGCAATTGCAGAGAAGGCCCTTTGCTGGGGATGCTTTGATTTGGATTTCCTGCATGGCAGGGAGTTGGACTGGATGGCCCTTGCGGTCTCTTCCTACTCTGATTCTATGATCAGTGTAATCATCTGCAAACCCATGTGCCCATATCAAGGCCAGATCATCTTGGGCTTATAAACTTCCACCAATCCCTCCAATTTCACAGTTGACTGCATTACTTCACTATGCTAATTCATCTCTAAGTTTCTTGGATAGGAAGATGTGGGGCACTCATCTGTCGTCCCACAGTTGCTGTTGCTGCTTACCTCTTCATCAGCGAATGAGGTGGGAGACACAGGATCAGCATCACCATTGGAATACCTTTGGCTTTACACCAAATTGATATTGAGACTTGCAAAATCCCACCATGCAAAGATTTCAGTTGAGCCTATAATTCAAAATGTCTATCCCCAAACCATGACTCCGGCCATGCTGTCATTGACACTGACTGGAAGTAATTAAGCAAGCATGGACCAAGCTGGCCTCTGTTCTATCTGCCCTGTTCATCCATGTTCTTACTAGCCTACCTGCCATGTACTGGCAAACTGCAGTTCAGAAACACAAGCCTCAGCAAAGACAGAAAGCTATATTCAAAAAATTAAGTTTATCACAGCATAACAATGTTGTCAGGATGGAAGCATTTTTGTTTACACAGCATATTAGAAGCACTTAGCAATTCAGACATTTTCACATGCTGACATCCCATTTGTCTTCACTCCAAAATATTCCATTTCCCATCACTATCCCTCCTTTTCTCTGTATACTAAGCATTCCCATGGAATTGACTTCGATGCTCACTGCTCCTATTTCTTCCCTCCACATCTGCTCATTACCCAGCTTCAAGGAAGATAAACAATCTTTCCATCCAGCATCACCAATGTTGTAGCATATCCCGGCATCCAGTATTACAAAGCATACAGAGAATAGACAGTAGCGAGCACAGCAAAATATACGGTTAGCAAACATGGAAGGAGCTATGCTATGATCCTAACACCACCCATTGAGAAAGTAATAAAACAGCAAATAATTCTAACTTTCTAAATAGTTTTTCTGAATTTGTGGCTTTGACTTTTGCAGCTTTGGTTATTTGCAGTTTTGAGTAATATATTTTTCTAGGAATCTCTTGGTCCTCCATCACAACTCTGCCAGAGGTTGGCCATAGATTTGTGCTGGAAAACCTAGAGGTTCCTAGAGAAGACACTTCTCTAGGCATTTGTAGGTCATCCAGCATGATTCTGTGATCAACTTCTGGCAGATGCTAACCACAGAGATGCACTGGAGGACTTGGAGATTCCTAGAGAAGTGTTCTCTCAGGAAAAAAAAAAACTGGAGTTTTTGTATTCACTTTTTTCATATTCATTGGGGTCCTTCATCCCTAACCCCAGCAAATGTGGAGGGACTACTGTATTGTTAAACTGTTTTAAATGTGACAACATTAACTGTGTCAGGTTTTAACTGATTTCTTCTGTAACTTGCTTTGTATCCCTTTAGCTTATAATGGTAATGAAAAAGATTGAGGGTCGGGAACAGGAAGAAGTCAGTATTGCAACTGCATAATGTGAGCAAGTCATTAGAAATTCTTTGATTTTGCCAAGAAGACTAAGAAGTTAAGCCAAACATCTTACAGAAGGATGGGTTTGAAAGATGAGGAGTTTGAAAGGGCTTTTGCTGAATGCAGAAAGGGAATTTAAGGGCACGTATGTAAGAATCTATCAGAGAAAGGCATTTTAAAAATCTTTCTTTTGTCCTTTCCTTTTAACTTTAGGTAAAAGCTCGTTGCAAAGATTTTTTTGAATACCTTTGCTACTTTATTTCCCATGAAACATGTCTGGAAAAGCAATTTTCTCCAAGCACAGAAAGAAATGACACAGAACTGGCAGGAGGAAGTTCTACTGCTTCATTAACAAACTGCTACAGCAGGCTGGAGTTTCATTCTGATTGTATTCAAGCTAATGAAGTACTGGATGCCAACATATTGGTTGTAAGTCATGGTGCATACATGAGAAATTGGATTGGCTATTTTATTTCAAATTTAGAGTGCACTTTACCAGCTACTGTGACAAAGACTGACCTTTCTTCTGTTAGCCCCAATACTGGAATTAGTCAGTTCATTATAAAATTGGAGATGAGAAAGGACATGAAACCTCAGATTCACTGTATTTGTCTTAACAGAGAAGATCATTTAGCTAGCCTTTCCCATGAAAACATGTAGTTTTAAAACATTAATATGCAAAGTATATTTATGCAATGTGTGAAGACATGTTTTATTTTAAATTATTGTAGTAGTATGGCCTGTTTTGCTTTAGAGGACATTTTCTTTGGGAGAAAAAAATGGAGTAAATTTGCATTCTGTTTGGAAAGCTGCCTTCTACAATTTATTATTGGAAGATGCCCTATAATACCGCAGAGGTTAATTATTTCCCCACTGTAATTATCATGGCTTTTTAGTGAGTACTGCATTATTAAACTATTATATTGGTGTGCAAATAAAATATATTGTATTATTTCTGTACATTCCTGTATAAACTTGCCATTCTGGTACTCCTGAGCATGCATGGTATCCACATTAGAGTAGGGACTTCAAAGTTCTTTAGTGTGTAGTTTGTTAACATTAATAAGAAAATCATCAGCACATAAATGTGTGAACATTAGTGCTTGAACTCTTAAAAATAACGAAAGGTACCTATCTGAAGTACATTGAGGGTTACAGATATTATGTACCGTATATATTCATGTATAAGTCAACCCCATGTATAAGTCGAGGGCAGGTTTTGGGGACAAAATTTTGGATTTTGATATGACCCGTGGATAAGTCGAGGGTACAACTTAGGGGCATGTAACAAAGGATGTAAATGACAAAGCCCCCCTCATGCACGCATACTCTCCTTGCAAAATACTATCAGGGCAGTTTTCCTCCTCCCTGGGAAAGAGAGAGACATACACACACTCTTCTTGTAAAAAAAAGCAATCAGGGCTCTTTCCCTCCTTTCCTAGGGAGCAGGGGAACAGCCCAATTGCTTTTTGTGAGGCTTGTGCATGTGTGTATGCCTTCCTCTTTACCAGGGAGCAGGGAAAGGAACCTGATTGATTGCTTTTTGCAAAGAGAGAGAATGTGTGTGAGTGTGTGTGTATGAATAAATAATAATGATGATGATGTCTGTCTGTCTGTCTGTCTGTCTGTCTGTCTGTCTTCCTCTCTTTACCAGGGAGCAGAGAAAGAACCCTGATTGATTGCTTTTTGCAAGGAGAGTGTGTCTCCCTCTTTCTCCTTTTCCAGAGAGGAGGGGGGAAGCAATGGGGCTCTTTTCCTGCTCCCTGGGGAAAAGGGAGACATGCACACACACCCCTTGTAAAAAGCAATGGGGATTCTTTCCCTCTCTGGGAAAAAGGGAGACATGCACACACACCCCTTGTAAAAAGCAATGGGGACTCTTTCCCTCTCTGGGAAAAAGGGACAGACAGACAGACACACACACACACACACCCCTTGCAAAAAGCAATGGGGATTCTTTCCCTCTCTGGGAAAAAGGGACAGACACACACACACACACACACACACACACACCCCTTCCAAAAAGCTATGGGGACTCTTTCCTTCTCTGGGAAAAAGGGACACACACACACACACACCCCTTGCAAAAAGCAATGAGGATTCTTTCCCTCTCTAGGAAAAAGGGACACACACACACACGTTCCTTGCAAGAGCAATCGGGGCTCTTTCCTTGCTCCCTAGAAAAAGGAGACACACACAACTTGCAAAAAGAAATAGGGACTCTTTCCCTCTCTGGGAAAGAGGGAGACAACACACACACATGAGCGCCTTGCAAAAGCAATGGGGCTGTTTCCCTCTTCTCAGAGAAAGGAGGAACTCACAAACTTCTTGGCTGAGCAGCAGCTGCGGAGGTAAGGTGAACGATGTGTTGGGCGGAACGTTCTCAGCACTATTACCGTATTGACCCTTGTATAAGCCGAGTCAGAATTCTGGGCTCAGGTTTTTGGCATAAATTTTTCGACGTATAGTCGAGTATATACGGTAAGTAGTTCACTGGTATGCTTATCTAGCTTTTTCAGTTGTGCAGCCAGTCTCACTTCTCAACTGAGGGTCACACTGTAAACTCCTTTATTGTAACTGTGTTTTCTTCCAAGAGTCCCTCATTGCTGGTCCATTGCCAAGAAGGTCTGATGGACCAACAACCAACCGAGACTGAAAGGAAAAATTCTGCTTCTTGGAAGCCCTATTATAATCATCCCCTGATTGGAACATAGCTTCTGGACTCATAAGAAATTGCCTTCCCTCAACCTTGCTATGAGCTACTACCTTTCATTTCATTAGTTCATATGTGTGTGGTGGGTGATTGCTATTGCATGAATGATGATTTTCCTTTTTGCTGTTAGTAAATTAAACTATGTTGTACTTAAGGTTGCCATAATTCTCTACTATAAACCGGGACAAAATGTAGGACATAATTTAGACCAAAATGCAGGACAATTGTAGGATAAAATGTAGCCAAAAATGTAGAACATTTAAGAAAAATGGTGGACCTTAGATGTCCTGCATTTTGGCTAAATTTTATCCTACAGTTGTCCTGCATTTTGATCTAAATTATGTCCTACATTTTGTCCTGGTTTATAGTAGACAATTATGGCAACCCTAGTTGTACTTAGCACTCTGGAGATCTAGTTTGTCATAACTGTTACACAAAGGTGAGAGCCCAACTTTGAAATTACCTGCAGTCCTCTCACTGTTTTTAATTTGACCTATCAAAATTCCTTTATTATACAGTCAGCACTACATATCCACAGATTTTTTTATCCACAGATTCAAGCATCCATAGCTTGAAAATATTTAAAAAGTATATAAATTACACAAAGCAATCCTTGATTTCACCATTTTGTATAAGGGACACCATTTTACTATGCTATTGTATTTGATGGGACTTGAGCATCCACAGATTTTGGTATCTGTTAGGGGTCCTGGAATCAAACCCTAGCAGATACCAAGGGTAACCTTTGGGTGCCCTCCCTAACCCCAATTTTATGGGTAATACCACATTTTACTATCTTGTCTTCAAGATTCAATATTTAATACAGCCACAGCATTCCTCTATGGCTGTATTAATTTTTTTTAAAAATTATCTGGTGTGACTTGTTTATGAGAAACCTTTGCTGACTTTTAGTAAGCAGGCACAGATCTATCATGCCTAGGACCAGCACTGGTCTCCCTTCATCACAACTGGCACAGCTGTGGGCTTGGAGAGAGAAAGCAGCAGCCACCATCTGCTGGACTTAATCCTTGCCCCCACTGCTATCCCCTTATCTTTTTTCATATTAGAATGTGAGCCTGAGGGCATGGAACTATCAAATTAATAATTGTAAATTGCTTATTTTCAGTGCCTTGGACACTGATGGAACTATATAAATAAATAAATAAATAAATAAATAAATAACAAAAACAACAATAGTATGCAAAGTGATCTTGTAGCACCTCTAAGACCAAGTTTGCAAAACATTTGTAGCATAAGCTTTTGACAAAAGCTCACACTGCAACTTCTTTCACACACTTGGGGCAAAACAGGCAAGCCGCCTCTTCCAAAGATCAATTGGAGCCATGGCAAACATATGCCATGGCCCCAATCCTCCTTGAAGCCAGCTGAAAAAGGAGTGACAAGGATGCACTTCTTTCTTGGCTGGGGAAAAGGCAGCTTTCCCCGCCCCACTGTGGCCCCGTGGTGGCTTCAAGCTGCTCTATTGGTATGTGGCGTATAAACACCATGCTGCTGGAGTGCCTTGAAGCTGCCCTTGTCTAGGCAGACACCCAACTTCCAGACAGCTTCAGGGTTGTGCGGGAGCATGCAGTGTATAAACTTTGTGCTTCCAAGCTAACCAGGCGGTGGCTTTAAAGGGCTGTCTGTTCTGGCCCTTAGTTTCAAAGGTGCTACAAGATTCCTTTGCATACTGATATTCTAGACTAATATGACTCTGAATACATCTCTGAATTCTAATAAGAATAATAGTGACTCTTTCTTTGATTGGACTATAATTCCCATGTATTTTTAAAAATAATGTTTGAAAAGTTTCAAAACATTTCAAAATTTGTTCTCTCCCCCCCCCCCCCGGTCAGAGCTTGAATAACCTAGGCGGGATACAGACCACCCCTTTGGGGCGGCCTGCACCTGCCCCTTTCCCTGACTGATCGGGGCCTCAGCTGCCACAGCAGCAGCTCCAGAGGCCCCAATCCGCTGCTTTTCCTGGCCTCGGGGAAGCGGCAAAAAGCCACTTCCCCGCGGCCTGGAAAGGGGTGTCTTTGAGGCTTCATGCCCCAAGGACACCCCAACAGCGGCAGGGAAAGGGAGAAAGGGGCCGCTATGCCCCTTTCTCTCTGTATCGCTGGTGCTGTCGTTTAAAGGCAGTGCCAGCAATACATGCGCCAAAGGCTGAAAGGGCGCCACAAGCGCCCTGCAGCAGCACCAGGATGTCACATCCGCGCTTTGCCATTTGGCTGTGCTGCGGCCGTGACGTCATAATGGTGCCCATGTAGAAAGGGTGCTGCCATTACAACGCTGTGGCCACATACTAGGGTTGCGGGGCGTCTGGAAAGGATGCCCCGAGGCAACCCTAGTACGTATCCAGGCCGGTGCTTTGTGCCGGTCTGGATACCGCCTTAGAAAATATTCCAGTGAAGTATTTTCTCATTTGGCACTTTTTAAATTCTTTTTATACAATATTGCCAAAATTTGACCATATCTCTCCACCTCTACTGCCAAGATTCTGATCCATGATCACGACTTGATTTCTGTAACATCCTCCTGGCTGTGCTTCCTCTTTCTCACCTCCGTCCTTTAATTTCTGTCCAGCATTCAGCTGCACTCATTATCACATCCGCCCACCGCTCTGACCATATCTCTCCTTTGTTGGCATCCCTTCACTGGTTCCCTCTCCCTTTCCGCATTCAGTATAAGCCCTGCTGTCGACGTTTAAAGCCTTCCATGGACTGGCCCCTCCTTACTTATCAAACCTTCTTTCTCCTCACTTTCCCACTCAGGCCCTCTGTTCTGGTAGTCAAGGTCGGCTGTTCCAGCCCAGGATTTCCTCTGCCCCATCTCAGATTTGTCCCTTTTCACTTGCCGCCCCTCACTCCTGGAACCTTCTTCCCCCGCGAGCAAGGGCCATCACAGCTTGAAAATGCAGTTGAAGACCATCCTATTCAGAGAAGCATTCCCAGGCATTGCGTGATTATCATTTGCTATTTGATGTTCTTTTTGTTGCCTGTTTGATTGAACCATTTCCTGTATTGCTATGTATTTTATATGTATTATCCTATTATTTCTTAGATTGTACGCCATAGGCAGGTTTACTCTTCTATATTTATTTTTTTTATGTACAGTGCTGTGCAAATCTACAGCGCTAAATAAATAAATAAATAATTTGAATGACCTGCTCTGAACGACTGTGGTTGATGCATAATGGTAAACATGCTCATCATGTTTAATGACGTTGCCAGGTTCTCTTGTGACATAAACAGAACTTGAGCTTAGGTCTCAGGATTTGGCAGTGATAGGAACCAGGGTGCTTCTTTAACCCTAGTTAAAGAAGATACAACTGTAGTAGACCCATGTTTCTTTTCCCTGCCCCACAACCTGCCCTTTATGTGGATTCTGCAACCAAGCCATTTTTACATGCCAGATGAGGAGAGGCTGAATCCTATCTGCCTGTATGTTATGTAACTACCACTCCCCCCCCTCTCTCTCACACAGACAAAAACTGGAAGTAATTCTGTGGACAAAAAATGCCTAAAGACAGTGATAAGAGTACATTCTAGGAGGGCAGGTTTACACTGTGACTTCGTAAGTAAGAAGACAGTAAAAAGACATGATTTTTTTCCCTGAGAAAATAAAATGTTTATTTGTGCCTTCCTTATCAAATGTAGAAGGAAGGAGAAAAGATACATAAACATTTTAAATATACATAAATATTTCTGAAATGTGGAAATATTTTAAATAAATAAATAAATACAGCAATATAAAACTGTGCTAAATACTCTTCCTTTTTGCCCAGGGCTTCTTTTTGAACAAGTCATGGTTGATTGATATGTGGAGTTCTGCTTGTTCAGGATCATGCACACTCCCCCTTTTCCCCCTTTCCACTTCCCCTCACATCATAAATAGCATGAGTCATAAAGTTGGAAGAGACTGCAAGGGCCATTCAGCCCAACCTGTGCCATGCAGTAATACACAGTCTATTTGGATTTAGTGTACAAAATGGTATTACAAATACAATCAATCCACACATTTCAGTAATATAAAGGCACCACAGTCTTATACTAACAGTTCATAAAAGTAGTACATTAAACATTCTTTCATGCAATATCTGATAGCATGAGTGGGGAAGACAATCCTGCAACTGACATGATTAACTGAATATTTCTCTTGAGTTAATGTCCATAGAATTGCGCCTCACAATACAATCCTATGTACATTTATCTGGCTCCCTTTAAAACAGTGGACTGACCTATAAATAAACATAAACTATACATATCCTGAACTCCCCGCCCCAATACACACAATGGTCTATATGATGATGATGATGATGATGATTCTTTATTTATATAGCGCTGTAGATTTGCACAGCGCTGTACATAAAACAGCTGTACATATGTACATATGAGATACAGCTGTACATATGAGATACAATCCTAACCTTAGACAGGTTTGTGCATTCCTGGACACATTTTCTAGTTAATCACATATCTGCAAGAAAATGCCGAACTGAATGACACAAGAGATTACTACACTATGGAAGAGTCTGGATGCTTTCTTGCATCTTGTAGATTTATAGTCCTGGTTGTAGTCTAAAGAGATTTAAAGAAACATGAATATGCAATGCCATGTAATCCACTGATATCCAGCTCAACTCTTGGATAGGTTGGTAGGATGGTGCAAGCTGAAGGTAAATTCTGCTTTGATAAATGATAAGATTAAAAACTTATAGAAGTACATGTATTGCTGTGGTTCATGGCAAAGCAGAGAAACTACAAGAAACATTACACCTTCTTTTACTCCTAAATGTTATTAAACCCTAGCCAACCTGCCAAGACACATTGAAAAGTCAAATTTTTAAAAAGTTGTTCAAATGTTTCTATATACTGTACTTACAAGACATAAAAGAAGTTGCATGGATCAAAATAGGAATCAGAATAACATATTTCTGACATACATGCAGTCATAACTCAGTTGAATCTTTGTTTCAACTAGGCAGTCATAGAAGCATAGAATGAAAGAGTTGGAAAAGATCCCAAGGGCCATCCAGCCCAAGCCCCTGCCATGCAGGAACTCACAGTCAAAGCACCTCTGGCAGATGGCCATGCAGTCTCTGTTTAAAAATATCCAAAGAAAGAGACTCCAACACACTCCAAGGGAGTGTGTTCCATATTCTGAATCTGGTTGAAGTGTGGCTTCACTAAATGAGTAGCATGGAAATCAATGGAACAAGCTAATTGTGACCAGTTGGGTCAACTAGAGCTCTTATGTTGATTGTGGATTATTATTTGTTGTTGAGAAGAATTCATAAAGCATAAAGAAAGGTCTGTACATTCTCTTGTTCATTGATAATCCATATCTCTGGTGTCCAGTTCTCCTCCTCCTCCTCCTCCTCCTCCTCCTTGTTTTTACTGTTTTCTAAGGGTCCCCTGTCTCAGCTGGGCACTGAAAAGCTGCCAGACTTCATGCTGTTGCGAGTATATAGGCCTAATAGTAAGAGAACACACTGTCTAATAAAGAAATTGTCTAATAAAGCTTGGCTACACCAAAATGTATGAAAATCCTTCCACATAATTAAGATGATGGGGGTTCATAATTCATTCTGATCTGGCGTCTATGAGTATACTATCATTTAACATGGAATATCTGTTATAAACCCCTTTTCTGAACTGGTAATCTGAAAAATGGTTTAAGGTTCTGTTATATATGGATTAACAAATAATTAACAAATATGAATTGTTCAAGTTACATTCTGGCAAATGTAGAATAAAATTATTACTATAATTTTGGTTCAGATACTGACTATTATTCTTGGACTCCAAGGCCTTTTCTTGAGAGTTGTAATGTTTGGGTCTTCAGCATTTGAACTCACTAAACTATTATCCCTTAATGGCTGCATTGGTAAATGTTCTTTAGCAATATTTCCAGATGAGATGATACTACCACAGGGATCCACATTGGTATCTCTGGTATGTCTGTGAGGTTTTGGTGTGTTGAATTGGATTAAAGGAATTTCATTCCTTCTGGTCAAAAACTGGGAGTAGGGTGGTGGATTCATATTGGGAAACAAAGGTTGTTTAGCTTTTCCTAAACTTACAAGATAATTGTATTTGGGAGACTGATAAACATCATAACCATTTTCCAGGGCCCAGTGTTTGAAAGTGCAATCGTCATAACTGAAGTAATGCTGGAGAAAAAACAAACACAAAAATAAAGACAAGTATTAAAATGCAAGCTGAAAATTTGGGTCCCTTTCTTCACTGCATTTTCATTATAAATAATCCCTGAATGTTTTAATAATAAATAAATAAATAAATAAATGTTTTATTTCTATCCCAATTTTTGTTTAAAACAATCAAAGTGGCTTACAAGAGTTAAAATACAACCATATAAACAAAATATCCCCCCTTAAAAGACAATTAAACAATATAGAATTTAAAATTACAGAATAATTAAAACCAATAAAAGTGGCAGAGTCATAATATATATGTGGGGGAGTTCTATATGGCTTTTCTGATATTTGATTTCATTATTTTATATTTTAACATTTTTTAACTGATGTACAAGGATATTCATCAACACTCAGTGAAATTAAGATTAGGCATTATTTTATATATGATACAATGTTTTTGTACTTTTACTTTGTATCTGTCTGTCTTTAGAAAAGCATCACAAATCCCAAAAATTTACCAGACAGTGAATAAGCATGATGTACAGATATAGGATTGGTGACACCTGGCTGAACGAGACAACATCTGAAAGGGATCTAGGATTCCAAGCAGACCACAAGTTGAACATGAGTCAACAGTGCGATGCAGCAGCTAACAAGGCTATTCGATTTTAGGCTGCATCAATAGAAGTATAGTGTCTAGATCAAGGGAAGTAATAGTGCCACTCTATTTAGCCCTGGTCAGGCCCCACCTGGAATATTGTGTCCAGTTCTGGGCACCACAATTCAAAAAGGACGTTCAGAAACTGGAGCGTGTCCAAAGGAGGGTGACTAAAATGGTGAAGGGTCTGGAAACCATGCTCTATGAGGAACGACTTAGGGAGCTGGGGATGTTTAGCCTGGAGAAGAGAAGGTTAAGGGATGATATGATAGCCCTGTTTAAATATTTGAAAGGATGTCATATTGAGGAGGGAACTAACTTGTTTTCTGCTGCTCCAGAGAACAGGACCTGGAACAATGGATGCAAGCTACAGGAAAAGAGATTCCACCTCAACATTAGCAGGAACTTCCTGACAGTAAAGGCTGTTCCATAGTATTACACACTCCCTCGGAGTGTAGTGGAGTCTCCTTCCTTAGAGGTCTTTAAGCAGAGGATGGATGGCCATCTATCGGGGATGCTTTGACTGAGATTTCCTGTATGGCAGGGGGTTGGACTAGATGGCCCTTGCTGCCTCTTCCAATTCTATGATTCTATATTTTAAAAAACTTAGTTGATTATACTATTCCACAGAGTGCATGAAATTTTGGAGAAAGAACGAGGCCTATATTGCAGTTTATGCATTGAAAAAAATAGATACCACATATGATAAAACTCTTATATGTTCACAAATGTATCTCTTCTTCATTTTGTTCAATCATTATTTTTTCTATGAAGGTTAAAGGTCTATTTCTCCAGCCCTCTGAAGTTAATCTACAATTCCCTTTCCATTCCAGGACTATTTCCACCCATGGGCCATAGAAGACAGGCATGAAAAAGCAGCTCAATCCTGCTTTTTCTGAAAGTGGATCAAAACCACACTGTCTGCACGGCTTGCTCTCAAGGCAGTCTGAATACACACAGCCTGACTGCACAGCATGGCATCTTTTTGTCACCTCCCCACTATACACGTGTGCTGTTGCACAAACACACCACCTGCAACCTCCAAGTACCTTCCATGGCTGCCCAGATGCCATCCCATTGATTGGCCACACATTCACACATGTGATGCTCTGCCAATACAGGGCATCAGTGTGTGAGTGATACATTGGCAAATCACAATCATGGAGGCTCCCTTCACCCTCTGTCACATCTGGTTTGTGTATCTCATAATTAAATCCATTGGAGTAGTCGCACTTACATTTTTTTGCTTTGCTGCAGCCCTATACTCATGTCGGGTTGTTTATATGCAAACACAAAGATGCACATTCTCCTGGCTAAACCAGAGTATCCTGGCTTCTTTTTGCTCCATTTTTAGTCCTGGAGCACAGCTTTATTTTGGTTTCTACCTGCTTTGGAGGCGTGTGTCATATAATTGCCCCACCTTCAAAGAAGCTGGAAGCCACTTTATTTTGCCTGTCTGTTTCACCCCTATGTTGCCAAAACAAAAAAAGGCAATCAAGTCCTTATATTATTAGCTTTTAATTTCCTCCCAAGATAATAGAATTTATAGAAAAGACAACATTTGGAGATTTGTGACCCCTTTCAAAACAGTGAAGGGTTCCCAACAGGTTTAAAACATTTGAATATTATCCTAGTCAGTTGCTCTGTGTTCTTACAAATATTCTATTCCCTTTGTTCCCCATTGCCCACCCCCATATTCTCTATAGCACACTGATGGTGATGTACATGCAGAAGGAAGTTGAGGACATCCTACGATGATCTTAGTGTTTAATAAGATCAGCAAAGAGGAGCAAGTGCTTGAACAAAGCCAAACCAACCAGAAGTAAAAGGGACAATAACTTTTTGGAAAGCACAAGATAATCATTTACTTCAGCTCCCAGACATACAATATAGGCCTCTTGTAAAAGCTTTGCTGCATGAAGAAAAGCTGTCAGGTAATTTTATATGAATATACAGACTCACCGATCCAAAGATGTCCCCATTGATGTCCATACAAAGGAAGCGTCCACTTTTCACACCATTTATTACTACATAACCAGTAGCTTCAGATTTGATCATCAAGGCACCTGTAAATGAAGTTAGTGAATATTAGGAAGTTATTTAATAACTTAAATCATAGGTGGTGATTGTAGAGGCCTGAGCCAACCACAAAATATTTTTGACTGCTTGCCTGGCAGTTTTAGCAAATTTTAGTAATGTTCCAACAGATTGCCTGCCTGCAAGTTCAGTAATAAAGAGATTGTTTCAAGTTGTAAGAAATGGAAATAGCAGCATTCCAAACTATATCTATTTTTGAATTCTGCAGGCAATACATATGTATGTTCATACTTGAGCATTTGGGGCCTATAACTTTGAAATTCATAATCCTAATAGCCATCAGTTTGTATCCCAAAATAAACTTCCAGCCCCAGATCATTGTCTCAAAAATAAAATGGAAGAATGAAAGTAGACAAAGTCCCATGTGCTGTCTGATGGTCCAAAAAATTATTTCTTAAAAAGCCCAATGCATTATCACCAATTGGCTTTCTTCAGGGGCAATTCTCAGAAATTCTCAATACTTTCTGGAGTTGCAGACTATAAAAGTGGACCTTCTGATATTAAAAGAAAGAAGGAATTAAGTGAGCACAACAATATAGAAGCTAGACAGTTTGCCATTAATCGGCTCAGTATATAAGGACATAAAGATGATGATAGAATCATAGAGTTAGAAGGGACCTTTAAGGTCATCTCATCTAAGCCCTTGCAGGAATCCATAGCTAAAGCATCTTATGAGGTAGGGATCCAATCTCTGTTTAAAGACCTCCTGAGAAGGGAAATCCACAGTTCTCCAAGGCAGTATGTTCCAATGCTGAACAGCTCTTACCATCAGAGGTTCTTACTAAAGTTTAAGCAGCATCTATTTTTCTCATAATTTGAATCCACTGATGTGTACCCTACTCTCTGGAGCATCAGAAAACCGGCTTGTTCTATGATTTATATGGCATCTCTTCACATATTTAATGACAGGTATCATCTCACCTCTCCATTTCTCCAAGCTCCAAGGTATCATATCAAATTTCCAAGTTAAACATATCCAGCTTTCTAAATTGTTCCTCATAGGGAACCAACTATTATAAGATACAAGAATAGGAACAACAGCCCCACTTCTCATAAGCCATAAAGATGGTACTGGAGTGTGCTATGGATGGAAAGGCTCCTGTCAGTTTCTAGATGGTGAAAAGATGTGTGATTGTAGTAGATGACTCCTTGTTGAGGGGAACAGAAGTAGTGCTGTGGTCAATGATAGAATTACAGAGTTGGAAGAGATCACAAGGGCCATCCAGTGGCGGCCCCCGGCTCAAAAAGGTTGCCTACCCCTGGTCTAAACCCATTTCTATGATTCGCAGAGACCACAAAGAAGAAGGACAGGTTGCTTACCTGTAACGGTGTTTCTTCGACTGGTCATCTGCGAATACATACAAATCCTGCCCATCCTCCCCTCAGTTTCCTGCTCTTTATTGGCTCATTCTTGTCGCTTACGCGGCGTAAAATTAAGGAACTGGGGAAAGAGCGGGAAAGCAGGGGCCTTATAAGGGGTGGGCGGGGCTAATGCCAAAAAGTTGCCATAAGTTGCAAAGTGTACTTTGCCCAGTGATTCTAGAAGTTTCTGAGCAGCACTGCGCAGGCACAGTGAAACCCATTTGTGTGTATTCACAGATGACCACTCGAAGAAACACCATTACAGGTAAGCAACCTGTCCTTGTGTATCTATTTGTGCAGAAAGCAGACACAGACAAAGTTATATATATAAATATATATATATATATATGCATATATACACAAAAAAAATATAGACAAAATTTCCTATGTGCACACACACTCTCTCTCTCTCTCACACACACACACACACACACACATATATATATATACACACATATATATATGTTGGGGCCTCATATGCTGACATATGTTTGGAGAAAATAGGATAAAACCTATGTCACTTTGGTCAAAGAGGGTGCAGCATCATACCTGGGAGATCAATAAACATTTTTGCACGCTCTAGGACTTTGGAGGACTAAAGAGAAGGGCATTCTTTCAGCCAGTCAGGAGACGGAGGAATGAGAGAACAGAATTAGGAAAGGATAAGAATACTGCACAGACTTCTTCTGGAACGGTTTGAAAACATTACAGCTCGCAGGGAACACTTATAATCTGTCCCCACCCTGGAACGCAGATAGAACACTTCGAGAACCTGATGGGAACCCGATGGGAACAGATACGTGCGGTAAAGTATGATGCGTTCCGTTCCCATTGGGTTCCCAGAATGTTCTCAGAACGCTGTGCAATATTCTTCTACGAGAAATAAATTTGGGTGTCACCAGCATAATGATACCAACCCGCCCCAGAATTGAGGTTACCAGACCTGAAACTGTATTTCCCCCCCAGCTTGTTGTCTTGTACAGGAATAAGCTTGGATACTTTTGAATAATATGAGATTATTAGATTTAGAGGGATTTGCTTTGAGGTTTGGATGGCATGAGTTTATATGATATGAAAAAGTTAAGGCAAATGTAGATTTTGAAAATCATTATTTGAGACACTTGCTTTTGAGAATTTGGAATAGATAAAAGTTAAGATATCATCACAGGAAGCATTTCATAGACAATAAATAATGCTAAAAGAAAAATATATAGCTTACCAAGACTTTTTAATATCAGTGTAGTAAAGACAGATGAAGAATTGGAATCAGAAGGTTTTAGTTTTCAATAGTTTGTTCACAAGAAGCAATATGAAAGATTTGAGATGGATAGAGAAATTATATGATTTTGAACTCTCAGTCTGATGTGAAGTCAAAGGCTTCCATAGTTTTTTGTGGGGGGTTTTTTGGGATATGTGGCCATGTTCTATAAGAGTTCTCTAAGTCTGAATTTGAAACTCAGTTGTGTACGGATGAAGAGCATTTAATTGATAAAATGTTTAAGTTATTGCTGAAAATGGAGAAGATTAAAGAATGTATGATAAAATGAACACAAAATGCATATTATTATTAGTATTATTATATACAATTAGAATATTGGGAGAGAATGTGGTTGAAGGGAATGAAATTTACTTTGTGTTATGATCTAAGGGAAAAGTCTTATAATTTATACATGGTATTTGACACCAGGTAAATTGATAAAAGATACACAGTATTTGACACCTGTTAAAGGGACTTTTCATCTTATGTGTAAAAAAAGCAAAAACATATTGGACTTTGATTCATAATTGATTTCAGAAGATCTTAAATATAGGGTTTCAGTTGATGCCAGAACCCTTCTTATTGTTGGAAGAATAAGCCAAGAAAAAAATTGGAAGAATAATGCAATATATGATTACAGCTGCCATACTATTACAGTGGACCCTTGTTATATGCTGGGGTTTGGTTCCAAGATCCCCCGTGTATAACAAAATTCATGTATGCTCAAATCCCATTAAATATAATAATATATTTATAATAAATATAAAAACAAAATGGTGTCCCTTATTTTTTAAAAAATGGAAAATCAAGGTTTGATATTTGAAATGTATACTTTTTTGAACATTTTCAAGCCATGTATGCTTGAATATAAAAATCCATGTATAAGAAGGGCAGACTGTATATACATAGAAATGGAAGACTACAGAGATTCCATTGCAAGATAATTAATGAAAATGTATAATCTAGCTGAAATAGATACATTTACTGTTTTGATTAGTGAATAATAATTAAGTATTTTAAATATGGATTACTCAGTGATCTATTTGAGGGATTATTGGGATAAACTGTCTAATTGGATTTGAAGGTTAGTAGGTTTATATAAGATGCAGAAGAACAAATTAGTTTGTGGCAGACCCATCAGTTTGAAAGTTGGAAGCCATTGCTTTCTCTCCCCCTCCCCTTTTGTTGTTTTTGTTTGTGTAGTGTTGTTGTTAGTTGTTGTTGCTAATGTGTGTGTGTATGTATCCAGTAAATGTAGTTTTATGTATTAAAATTATTTTTTACAATAAATATACTTTTTTTAAAAAAAATCAGTAAATATGAATAAAAGGAAATCCTAGTCAGAATGCCTTTAAACTAGTTACTCCATCTATAAAATGAATAATATATGGGCTGTGACGATATCATAGATTACCACTAGCATGGAATAAAAACAACAGACTTCCTGTTTATTCCCAATGTTTGGTATTTAGAGATCTACCAAAACTCTTACCATGTCTTTACTTTCATTTTCCTCTGCCCACATGTTTTTATATATACTCATACATATACACCTGCCACTTCAAAAATAACATGCTATGCATTTGATCAAGTGGTCACTAGTCCACTAAAGCTTAAGTCATAATTTTCGTAAGGTTCAACAAAACCAAAAATCTTTAATATGCAATAAAACTTTGCTGCTTTTGCTGCTCATCTACTCTTCTGGAAATTACATGTTGTGGCAATAAATTCCAGAAGTGTAACTTGTGTAACACTGTGTACAGAAGTGCTTTATTCTATCTATCCTGCATCTACTGCTAAGTTACCGGGTGGAAGACTCACTAGTCTTTCTTCATATAAACTTTACCAGAGCTTAGAAAAGTTACCTTTTGAATTACAAATATACCCAGCTGGCATCTCCAGAATTTCTGGCTCTGCTTTTATCATGTTCTTTCTGAAACATTTTCTATGGTACTTACTGTAAATGGTTTGATAAGGACTTCCATCCACGTAGCCATTGGAGTTAATTTGCAGGTGGAAGCTATTTCTTGCTGTGGATGTGTACAAGTGCAGCAGGCTGTCTGTGTTCCCCCAATTGGGGTTGAGCAATGGTGAGGCATTGGGGAAATCAGCAACTGCCTCCCAACCATATACTGCAAACAGCATGAATTTCAGGAAGTTGCACTGGATCATGGTGTTCTTCTTTTAGTGGCTGCAGCAGTACCTCTAACTTGATCCTTTCTCTGTCCTTCTCCCTTTCGTCTTCCTTTCTGTTGAAGTATGATGCCTCAGATAGGGTACCTACAGTTTGGCAACAGTTTTATAATGGGCAGCTGAGTGACTGGTGGGGGAGTAGCTCTTTTTGGATAATATTTTGAGAGTGTCATGAGACCTCAACAACTCATGAAGAAAAAAGAGAGAGTTGTATGTAGGTTTTTCAGGAAGGTTTATGCGGTTTCCCAAGTAAACTTTTGGACACTAATAACATGTTCAAACATTATCTGGAAAAAACCTCTGACATCAGAATGCTTCCCACTGGCTGGATCGTGACCAACACATTCATTTGCAATGCAATGACATCCTGATTTCCCCCTTTTCTCTACAGCTGTTTCCACACACTTTGGGCTAAGGTCTAAGTATCAGATTAGGCAATTTTGATTCTGAGGCACTCGTCCTACACAAATGATCAAGACATGGCTAGAAAGCAAATGTTTTTAAAAGAGATTGACTAGCCAATACCAGTCCCTACATGCCAGGAAATGGAAAATAAGGAAGTGTCTAATAAATCATTTTTTGATCTGCTGCTTGAAGTGACAAACAGAAAATCTTTCTGCTTATTCATTACTCTTCTGTTGTAAAGACTGGGAGGTGACATGAGTGCACTCTTTAAATATCTTAAGGGCTGTCATAGAAAGGAGATGACAGGCCTGTTCTCTGTTGCCCCAGAGTACCCACTGAGTACCCAGGTCTAATGATCTGAAGCTACAGGAGAGTTGGACATTAGAAGGAACTTCATGTCAGTAACAGCAATCCAGCAATGGAACCAATTGCCTGGTGAGATGTTGGGCTCTACTGCTTTGAGCAGGGCATTGGACTTGATGGCACGTGAGGCCCCTGCCAACTCTATGATTCTATGATAGAGGGGGGAAATTTAAACAAACAGCTAGCACATGTAGGGGTAAAGTCAGAAAAGCAAAAGCACAGAATGAGCTCAGGCTTGCTAGAGAGGTTAAGAACAACAAAAAGGACTTTTTTGGGTATGTCAGTAACAAAAGGAAGAAGAAGGATATGGTTGGGTCACTGCATGGAGAAGACAGTGAAATGCTAACAGGGGACAGAGAAAAGGCAGAGGTACTCAACACCTTCTTGGCTTCAGTGTTTTCAGAAAAGGGAAAGGGTGCTCAATCTGAGGAAAATGGAGCAGAGGACACAATAGTAAAGATTAAGTAAAGAGGAAGTACAGGAATGGCTGGCTAATCTAGACGAATTTAAGTCTCCAGAACCAGATGAACTACATCCAGGGATATTAAAAGAATTGGCAAATGTAATCTCAGAGCCATTGGCAATAATTTTTGAAAACTCCTGGAGAACAGGAGTCGTTCCAGCAGACTGAAGGAGGGCAAATGTTGTCCCCATCTTCAAAACGGGAAAAAAAGAGGATCCCAACAATTATCGTCCAGTTAGTCTGACATCAATACTAGGAAATATTCTAAAGCAGATCATTAAACAGAGAGTCTGTGAACATTTAGAAAGCAATTCCATAACCACAAAAAGTCAACATGGGTTTCTGAGAAACAGCTCATGCCAAACTAATCTGATCTCCTTTTTTGATAAAATTATCAGCTTGGTAGACAAAAGGAATACTGTAGATATAGCTTATCTGGATTTCAGTAAGGCCTTTGACAAGGTCCCCCATGATATTCTTGCAAACAAGCTAGTAAAATGTGGTCTAGACAAGATAACTGTTACATGGATTTGTAATAGGCTGACTGGATGAACCCAAAGGGTGCTCAACAATGGCTCCTCTTCATCATGGAGAGAGGTGACTAGTGGGATGCCACAAGGTTCTGACCTGGGCCCTGTGCTATTAATCATCTTTATCAATAACTTGCAGCAAACTTCATCCTCCGGTCTCAAGACTTGCTTGGAGCCTGGACGCTGTGCTGTCTTGTTTGCAATCAAAGCCCTTTGAACTTTTGGCCACTGCTGACTTAAGGCTGTTGACTTGAATGACAGCTTTTTTTTGTGGCCATTACCTCTGCCCGCCATGCAAGCGAACTCTGTGCCTTGCAGAGGGATCAGCCTTTCCTTGGGTTTCAGAAGAATAAGGTTGTCCTCCATACCGACATTACCTTTTTGCCTAAGGTGGTGTCGTCCTTTCACATGTGTCAAGACATTGTACTGCCAACCCTCGCTTCAAACCCGACCACTGATACCGAGTGCTGACTGTACACCTTGGATATTCAGAGGGCCTTGGCCTTTTACTTGACAGAAGTAAGCATTCAAGCCATTCTGAGAGACTGTTCCAGTGCTATTCGGAACTGAAAAAGGGACTATCTGTGACTGCACAGAGACTTTCCAAATGGGTGACTGGTACCATCCACCTCTATTATGAAGTGTTGGGTAGACGTCTCCCTGCCAGGGTTCGGGCTCACACAACTAGGGCGGTAGCAATATCCTCCGCATTTTTGACTGGGGTGCCCTTGGAGGATGTCTGCAAAGCTGCTGTTTGCTCCCAGCCTTTGACTTTCATTAAACACTACAAGCTGGACACCAGGGCCAAACGGAATGCAGCTTTGGGAGGGCAGTGTTGGTTTTAGGTTTACATTAATTTCTTTACACTGCATTCTCTTTGATTATTGTTCTATTGGTTTACAGGTCATATATGCCTTGAAACTTGACTCTTGATGTTCAACAATGATACCTTTACCAATGCCTTTGGCTTTGTTTACAATTGTTCACAATGTTCATTTCAATAGCTTAAACTGTCATGTTTAGAAATGTGCCTGATGACTGTTATGTTTACAAATGTGCCTGATGACTTGAAATGCCTTTTATCGAAATGAATTGCACTTGTTATGAATGTTTGAGTGGAAAATACTTGATTATTGAAGTACTGAATGCTTCAAACACAAATTTTGGTTCAAACCGTTTTATTGTGTTGATCTCAATAAACACAACTTTACTGAACCTAACCTTGGTGTCATGACACTCCCTCCACCACTGACTTGAGCTTGTCAGTCTAACCCATTTGTATGATTCGTAGAGACCACGAAAAAGAACAGGTTGCTTACCTGTAACATTATTTCTTCGAGTGGTCATCTGTGAATACATACAAATCCCACCCATCCTCTTCTTGGTGTCCTGCTCTACATTGGCTCATTCTTATGTCAATTACGCGGTGAAAATTTCGGAACAAGGGGAAAGAGTGGGAAGACAGGGGACTTATAAGGGATGGGCAGAGCTACTGTCAAAAAGTTGCAAAGTTAACTTTGCCCAGTGATTCCAGAAGTTTCCGAGCAGAACTGCACAGGCGCAGTAGAATAGACTAGAAAGCTGGGCCAAAGCTAACAAAATGAAATTCAACACGGAGAAATGTAAGGTATTGCACTTAGGGCGAAAAAATAAAATGCACAGATATAGGATGGGTGACACCTGGCTGAATGAAACTACGTGTGAAAGGGACGTAGGAGTACAAGTAGACTACAAGTTGAACATGAGTGAACAGTGTGATGCGGCAGCTAAAAAGGCCAATGCTATTTTAGGCTGCATCAATAGAAGTATAGTGTCTAGATCAAGAGAAGTAATAGTGCCACTGTATTCTGCTCTGGTCAGGCCCCACCTAGAATATTGTGTCCAGTTCTGGGCGCCACAATTCAGAAAGGACATTGAGAAACTGGAGCGTGTCCAAAGGAGGGCGACAAAAATGGTGAAAGGTCTGGAAACCATGCCCTATGAGGAACGACTTAGGGAGCTGGGGATGTTTAGCCTGGAGAAAAGAAGGTTAAGAGGTGATATGATCGCCCTGTTTAAATATTTGAAAGGATGTCATATTGAAGAGGGAGCAAGCTTGTTTTTTGCTGCTCCAGAGAACAGGACCCGGAACAATGGATGCAAGCTGCAGGAAAAGTGATTCCACCTGAACATTAGGAGGAACTTCCTGACAGTAAGGGCTGTTCGACAATGGAATGCACTCCCTCGGAGGGTGATAGAGTCTCCTTCCTTGGAGGTCTTTAAACAGAGGCTGGATAGCCATCTGTCAGGGATGCTTTGATTTGGATTTCCTGCATGGCAGGGGGTTGGACTGGATGGCCCTAGTGGCTCTTCCAACTCTATGATTCTATGATTCTATGATTCTATAACCCATTCACAGATGATCACTCAAAGAAATGCCATTACAGGTAAGCAAACTGTCCTTATTTGAGCACTAGACAAATGCATAATTATATTGTTTGAAGCTAAGCATGGGGATTATGCTATGTAATTACATGAGAAAGAAATTGCCACTTCACAAAATTTATGGAAAGAGTTAAGAAAACACACAGTTTATTGTTAATAGGGGTGGTGGTGGTGTCAGGAAACCAAAAAAAAAGACCTTTAAAGGCAACATCCTGTCACAATTTGTCAGTGGAAGCTTTAAGCAAATATACTTTAGCATTGCAACTGGAGTAAACACAGCTCAGCAAACTTGGGACAAGCAGGACTGACCTGACAGGAACCTTTTACATACAGTACTATGGCGGACAGTGAATCTGTGCTGTGTGCTAGACATGAATTTAACTGGTATAGTTGTCTGGTTCTCTTTGGCAAATAAAGCTACATCTGCTCATTGTCTGACTATCATGCATGTGTCAGAGCCTCAAACTGGAAAAATGTGAAACTTGCATTTTTTTGGTCAGAATTTGTGTCTTATGATCTCAGATTTAAGGAAAGGGAATGTGCTGGAGAACCTTTGGAAGACAGCCATGGATGTCAGAGGACTGGATAAACATATACACAGGTGTATCTGGTAACAAGATCTGGCACAGTGGGGTGGATGTAAACTAATGGAGCAATACAAAACATCCAGATAAATTATCTCATTATGTACACTGGCATAAAAATGTAAGAACTCCCTTGACTCCAGTGCATTTTTTCTATGGATGCAGTTGATCAATTGTTAGTATATCATGAAAGCATAGGATTCATATAGAATCCTATAATAGAACTATAGAATCATAGAATTGTAAGAGACTTCAAGGCCCATCAAATTCAGCTCCCTGGCAGTCATCACCCATCCTATATCTGAACATAACATGAAGGCACAGAGCAACAACTAGGAGAAAAGCTTCATATATCGCCCTTAGAAAAGATGATGAACAAGATTGTAAACATGGCAATAATGCAATGTATCTACATTTCTTCCTCCCAAATAGAAAACGGTGAATAACTATTCAGAAAATAAGTATTTTAAGATCCTTTCACCATTTTTTTTTTGGTGTTTGGCTAGCTAATCCCTTTACCATCATTCTGTTTTAAAGTAATATATGATATATTTTTCAATATACCAAATGAAGAGACGAGAATAAAGCTACAGTACTTGACTTTGCTCTAGCACAACAAACCTTTCACTGAACCAATTGTTTTGAGATTATGTAATTATAAAGTCATTATTTGTATTGAATTTCCAAATGAATAAATCAATTTATTAAATACCTCAAAAAAGGAAACCTACAAATAATTATTTTGTTGACAAAGGCTGTAATTCTATGGATCCTAGAACAGCCTACCAGAAATCATAAGATCTCCTCTTCTAAGCTTTAAAAGAGGGGATCTTATCTCCTATCCACATGCTCTATTCAGCAGCTCCTACCTCTCCTAGCATTAGTGCTCCATAGAGGTAGGTTTGTCTTGCCATAAGTACTGGCAGTTGAAATTTTATAAATCGTTTATTTTATCTCTCAATACAGTGTTGAACTCTTTTATATTAATAATACAATTGAAAGAAATGTCTTGATAGTTCTGAGTATTCTAAGTTTCTTAGTAAAAAAGCTAAATGAAGTGAAACAGTTCTTTATATTTAGCTATTGTATACCATATATACATTCAGCCCTCCTTAGCCTCGGATTTTTTATCCATGGATTCAAGCATCCATGACTTTAAAATATTCCAAAAGTATAAATTCCAAATAGCAAACCTTGTTTTTCCATGTTATATAAGGGAAACCATTTTACTATGCCATTTTATTTAATGGGACCTGAGCATCCACGGATTTTGTTATCCATGGGGAGCTTTGCAACCAAACCTCATCAGATAATGAGGGCCCACTGTATAGAACAACCTTGTGTATAAGTTCTGCTGACTCCCCACTGATTCTGTGGAAGAGCAACGATGAAAAGTCAATTATTTTCCATTGCCATTGGTGTGGCCTCAGAAGGAGAGAAGAGTGCTGGCAAATTTCCATCATGACTAGGTCCAGCATCTGAGGAAAGACCCTTTCTCTTTCCTAACTGCCACTGTTCTGGTCTCAGTGGGAGAGAAGAACAGACAATATCAGCTGGAGTTAATCTCTTCCCCCACTCCTATTACCTTTTCCGTGTGTGTCCTGTTTTATTTACATTGTAAGTCTGAGGGCAGGGAACTGTCAAATTAACAGCTTGAAAGCCACAATGAGAGCTTTTCTGACAGTAGAGTGTGTGTGTGTGTGTGTGTGTGTGTGTGTGTAAATAAATAAATAAATAAATAAATGGTTCTGTAGCCAGTCTAAATTAGACAGCTGAAATGAAAAAGTTCATATTGGGGTTTTGTCTGAAAGGACCATGAAATCAGTTGTGATACTGAAACCAAACTTCTGGTCTTTAGCCTGGCATTTCATAGGAATTCTCTTCCTTAGGTCTCCTTCAGACTGGCCAATAGTTCACAGTAAATGTCAGAGTATTAATGCACAGTAATACCTTCTAACAGTTGTTTCTGCTCCCACATCCAGTCATGGCTAAAATATGCTGGGCTTTTGGCCCTTGCTTGTAGCTGGTTGTTGCTCTCCCTGATCCACACATTACTCTTTTTTTCCTCCAACTTGAGATGGTTAAGTTGTGGCATGGGTGTACTTTCTCTCTATCTCTGCCATCCTCTACATGAACCCAACACCCCTCACATAGCCTTCTCCTTCACATATTGCCAGAAAACCTCTGTAGGTCACACCCCCATTCAAAACCTCATCAATGAGATCACTCAAAATAAGTGGAGTGAACCTAGACAATGGATTTACCTTGGCTGTATCAGAAACTCCTCTCCATTGATGCCCCCTTGTCGTGGGGGAGAGGCTTGCATACCCTAATGAAATTGTGAGCTATGCTGCTGGTGGTATAATAGCCACCGGTAGGGTCTCCTATGCCAGACAGGTCACAACTGAAGGGTCTGACCAAGAGCGCCAAAGGGCGGAATGGGCTCTCTAGCCTTATGGCAACCATCCTAGGAGAAGGAAAACTCTAATCCCAAACCTGGGCAGATGGTGCTCGTCTCTAACCCTGTAAGGTCAACCATCTAAGAGAAGGTAACTCTAATCAAACCTATGACCCAAGGACCTCGCTGCCACCGTCCATGCTTGTCAAGGCCTCAGCAGTCGAACCTCTGGTTTAAAGGGTGAGGCCAGTTCTGTGCATGCTGCGCTCCACTAGAAAAATCCATTGCACAGGTTCGAAGGATACATCCAACTTCTGAAAAAGCCCTGTAATGATAGGCGAGGGACGAAACGGCAAGTGTAAAGATGCACTGGAAGCCGCAGACCCAACCCTGCATACAGGCGGTTCAGGACTCTGGTTGCTTGAGACTGACTGGGGATGACCAAGCAGCCTTTTTTAAGGAGAGCACTGCTTGCTCCATATGGAGAGGGGCCTAGAAAAGGTGGCCTAAAGAAAGCTCATCCTCAATGACCCGGTTGGCTAGCCACGGCCAATGGGCATCTTCTGATATGGTCAAACAAAGACAAAGAGACAAAGGCACACGCCAGCCTCCAAAGGTGCAAATAGACTAACGCTTGCATGATGGAACATCAGAACCATGCAAGATTCTGCAGACAGTGGACATCCTGAGCATCGTTCTGCTCTAATAGCCCACGACTTAACATCAACATTGCTGCTTTTAGTGAAGTTTGTCTCCACAAGGAAGGCAGCCTTAAAGAACACGGTGCCGGCTACACACTCTACTGGTCTGGCAAACCCAAAACTGAAAAACACTTCAGGTGTAAGGCTTTAGGATCAAAACTCCATTGCCTCCAAACTCGAAACCTTGCCAACAGGACACTCAGATCGCATTATCTTCTTATGCCTTCCACATGTTGTTCTCTTCAGTATACAGTGCGTCCGCACCATACGTGGGTGCGCCATATGCAGCCTTGAGCATACGCGCTCAAGCCGCAGCGCACGCGGGGCGGAAGGGGCGGTGTGTCCCATTCAATTGAATGGGCACGCGCGCCCATTGTGCCCCGCGCGCGCCCGCGCCGCCACACATGAGCCCCATTGTTTCCAATGGGGCTCGAGCATAGGCAGAATTCGCCTTACGTGGAGGGATCCGGAACGGATCCCCGCGTAAGGCGAGGACGCACTGTATATGCCCCAACTATGCAAGCCGACCCTGTGGAGAAAGACAAATTCTACTCAGACCTACACCACCTCATACAACAACTCCCTGCAGAAGACAAAATCATTATCCTTGGTGACTTCAATGCCAGAGTAGGAAAGAACTTCGAAGCCTGGAAAGGTTTTTAGGCAAACACGGTGTTGGCAACTGTAATGATAATGGAAGCCTCCTGCTAGAGTTTTGTGCAAAACAGCAGTTGACTATTACAAACACTCTCTTTCAGCAGAAAGATAGCTTGAAGACAACCTGGAAGCATCCCCGATCCAAACACTGGCACCTCATTGACTATATCCTAGTGCACCAGAGAAATATTCGTGACGTCCCGACACACCCGAGTGATGCTCAGTGCAGAATGTCAAACAGATCATCACCTCGTAAGATGTAAACTAAATCTTCATTTTAAGTTTAAACCTAAGAGGAGTGGCATCCTAAAGAGGAGACTCCAAGTCAACAATCTTCAACAAGCTGCCATGAGAGACAACTTCCAGGCAAATTTGCAAACAAAACTTGAAGACCATCCTGTAGACTCTTCTCCTACAGCGCTTTGGCAACATATCAAAAACAGCATCCTGCAAGCTGTGGAAGAATCCTTAGGATTCTCCCACAAGAAAAATCAAGACTGGTTTGATGAAAACAACCAAGAGATCCAGGAGCTTTTGGCAAAGAAGAGAACTGCTCACCAGGCACACCTCGCCCAGCCATCTTGCCATGTTAAAAAAGCAGCCTTTCACCTCGTATGTTGTCAACTCCAACAAAAACTCCAAGACATCCAGAACAAGTGGTGGATCAACTTAGCAGAAAAGACACAACGTTGTGCAGATCTGGGTGATTCCAGAGGATTTTACGAAGCTCTCAAAGCAGTGTTTGGACCTACATATCAGGTCCAAAGCTCCCTATACAGTACAAATCGTCAAACACTAATCACAGATAAAGCTTCCATTCTGAATCAATGGGCTGAACATTTCCAAAGCCCCTTTAGTGCCAACCGAGTAGTCCAAGACTCAGCTATTCAACATATGACACAACAACCGATGAAAAATGAATTGGACATAGCTCCCACTTTGGAAGAGACCTTTAAGGCCATACAGCGGATGAAAAATGGCAAGGCAGCCGGGATTGATGGAATTCCACCTGAAGCTTGGAAACACGGAGGTCATGCACTCCATGCTAAACTCCACAAGCTTCTTGTGAGTTGCTGGGGAAAAGGTGAATTGCCATCAGATGTCCGAGATGCAGTCATGATCACCCTGTATAAGAAAAAAGGAGCAAAATCCGATTGCTCAAACTACCAAGGTATAACATTGCTCTCCATCGCTGGAAAAAAATCCTTGCAAGGATACTCCTGAACAGATTAGTTCCTGCTATTGCAGAAGAACTTCTTCTTAAAAGCCAATGTGGCTTTAGAGATAATAGGAGCACTACAGATATGGTATTTGCCCTTAGACAACTGCAAGAGAAATGTAGAGAGCAGAACAAAGAACTCTATGGCCTGTTACAGATTGCCAAAATAAAGCTGCTTCGGGTCTCTTTGGAGGTATGCTATTTAAATGATGCATGGGTCCTAAGAGTCTGGAGGGTGCGCCAAAGCCACACTCCATTCCTAAGCACCAGAGTGCAGCTTTTGGTGCAGCTTCTGGATTCTTAGGATGTATGCATCATTTAAACAGCATACCTCCAAAGAGACCCGAAGCAGCTTTATTTTGGCAATCTGTAACAGGCCTATGTAACATTTGTTGACCTCACCAAAACCTTTGACACTGTGAGTAGAAAAGGTCTGTGGCAGATCCTGGAACGACTAGGATGCCCCACCCCCAAATTCCTTAAAATGATTATCCTGCCAAATGAAGGCCAGCAAAGTCAAGTCAGATATGGCGACGCTCTCTCGGAGCTGTTTCTAATAACTAATGGTGTGAAACAAGGTTGTGTTCTTGCTCCAACTCTATTTACAGTCTTCTTTAGCATGATGCTCCAAAGGGCTATGGCAGATCTCGAAGAAGAAGATGGCATTTATATACACTACCATACTGATGGTAGCCTGTTTAACTTAAGCCACCTGAGGGCCCGCAGTAAGACTCTCAACTATCTAGTCTGTGAGCTGCTTTTTGCTGACAATGCTGCCCTCGCTGCCCATACAGAAGCAGCTCTGCAGCGCCTAACATCTTGCTTTGCTACAGCTGCAGAGCTCTTTGGGCTACAAGTCAGTTTGAAGAAAATGGAAGTTCTCTACCAGCCAGCACCTCAGGAAGAACACTACCATCCCCACATCACTGTAGGCAAGTCCATCCAGCAGTTCACCTACCTGGGAAGCATCATCTCCTCAGACACCAAGATTGATAAAGAGATCAATCACAGATTAGCAAAGGCATATAGTGCATTTGGAGGGCTTTATAAAAGAGTCTGGCGTAACAAACACTTGAGGCAAAGCACCAAAATCAGTGTGTATAGAGCCATTGTACTGTCTATTCTCCTTTATGGGTCTGAAACATGGGTCACCTATCGCCAACACCTACGACTCCTTGAACGCTTTCATCAGCGCTGTTTACGCACAATTCTAAATATACACTGGACTGACTATGTAACAAATGTTGCTGTCCTTGAGCAAGCAGGGATCACCAGCATTGAGGCCATGCTACTGAGGATGCAGCTGCACTGGGCAAGACACGTTTCTAGGATGAAGGACCATTACCTCCCAAAAATAGTATTCTACGGTGAACTTGTCAGCATAAGAGGGGTGCTCCAAAGAAGAGATACTAGGACTCCCTGAAACAACATCTCAGGCTCGGCCAAATTGTTCACCAACAATGGTCCGCCCTGGCCTTGCACCAGGAGGCATGGAGATACAGTATCCATGATGCTGCAGCCTTCTTTGAAAGCTCACACTGAACGAGTCTCGAAGAGAAACGACAACGCAGAAAGAACCACAACCCGGAAACATAACCCAAGGAGATTTTCTGCTGTGCTTTCTGCAACTGGACTTGTTTATCTCGGACTGCCCTTTTTAGTCATCAACACGCTTGTAGAAAGCGCGGGATGAATCTTTCCTGAATGTTCTTTCGCGAAGTAAAGCCAGAGAGAGATCAGAAACTGCTGGGACAATAAAAAAACCTGCAAGTCTGCAGTGGATATAAAATTTAATGGCTAGTTCCAGAATTAAGGAGGGGGGGGGGGGAAGAGACAGGAAGAATATTGGATGGATTTTAAAATAATAAAATAAAATAACCACCAACAATACAATGTCCACAAAATCTGAAAGATTTTGGCTGGTCTGGAGGCATCTCAATTCTTCATATGTATCTCCTCCTGTCCATCACTGGAACTGGATCTAGTTGTTGGGCCTTTAGTAGGCTTCATATATCCAAAATCTGCTCTCTCTTGAAATGGAAACTATTTCTCCTCTTCATATATTATTGTTTTTCATAGTCTTGACAAGGGGGGATTTGCCTTTCCCTTCCTCTGAGACTGTGCCCAAGGCTTTCCATGGCTGAGCTGGGTGCAAACCCTGATCTCCAGAGTCTTGGATGTTTATCACACTATGCTCTTAAAGAGGTACTATTCCAGTGTGACTCCTCTAGCAGCCTCCTGTTGCATGCTGGGATTGGCAGTTTTAAGGAGCTGAACTTCTCTGCCTGAGAATTCTAAATACCCCTCCTTAAAACTGCCAATCCCAGCATGCAACAGGAGGCAGCTAGAGGAGTCACACTGGAATAGTACCTCTTTAAGAGCTCGTCTGATAAACACCATAGTCCAACACTCAAACCACTTCAGCACACTGGCTCTCATATAGATTGTACCTTAAATAATCAGCTCAAAGACTGAAATAGATGGTATTAGGAAAGTAGTTAATGTAACTGATCGGGTGAATACATATAGAAGATGTTTCTTGATATTCCAAAAATATTGAAGGATGTGACTTCAAAACAACTATCTTCTTTTTTAGTATTGATATAATCATGGGCTCTAGGAAGTTTGTGTGTTACTGGAAATATACAGGCGGGCTGTTTCTATGGCAGTTATATTCTAGGAATAATTACAGGCTAAGGCAATAATATGTATCATGAATCCTTTGTATCTTTCCTTCTTGCCACAGACTTTAGCCTAAGTGTTGTTAAATCTCACATCCTGCAATGACTGTACTCAGGATGACCTGTCTTTGTCATGCAACCTACACACAGCAAACATCCTGATTCATTCGACCTACATGAATCAGATCAAGACATCACATGCCACTGAGGCTTGTGTTCCCAATATACAAATGCCAAAAATATCTTTGTGGCTGCCAAATTCATTATCTGTAATTCAAGATCTTTTGCACATGTCTCTACTTCTTAAGAAATGTTAACTTAGTAAAATACCCAGAACACTGTCAGAGTTAGCACCCAGAATCTCAGACAATCAGTCAGTTTGATTATATAATCAACAGCACTTTATTGATAGATCCAGAATCAGACATGTGCCTCACTCAGCTTCTTAGCTGAGACTAACCACACCTCCTCACTGACAATGTAACAGAATTACCCAAAGCCAAAATCCCCTCCCATGCAGAAACCCGCCAAGCAAAGCCCCTCCTGGTTCCCACAGAACTGAAACCACATTCCCTGCTCAGAGAGCCAGGCCCTCAAGGCCACCCGATAAGACACCTGGCCCTGCTATGCACTAGACATCACTATCTACATTCCTAACTGCAGCTAAAGCCCCATCATCCCCAACTACTATACCACAACACTAAACGCTATCTGGTAGAATACTAACAGGATTCTAACAGTCGGCCCCCCTGAAAAGAAAACCCCCCTCCCCCCAATAGCAGAGCACAAGAAAGCAAGAAAGCAAGTCACAGAAGAAAGAGAAGGCTTGTCAGGGTACTGCACATGAAAACGTGCCACCAAATCAGGCGCATTAACATGAGCAACAGAAACCCATTCATCATGATCAACAGGAAAATGCTTCCAGCGTATGAGATACTGAAGTTTGCCCTTATGCAATCTAGAGTCCAGAATCCTAGCAACTTCGAAATGTTGTTGCCCATCAATCATCATAGGCAAAGGCTGCGAATCAGTAGTCTTCCAACGACCCGTGCTCCGATCTGGTTTCAGCAACCTAAAATGAAAAACGGGGTGAAGATGACGGTAGGACTTGGGAAGAAGGAGCTCAGCAGTGACATCATTAACCAGTCTTTTAACAGGAAAAGGCCCAATGAATTTAGGACCCAACTTTTTAGAGGGAAACCTGGACTTTAAATTCTTAGTAGAAAGGTATACCATGTCCCCAGGCTTAATGTCCCAACCTTCAGACCTTTTCCTGTCCGCATACTTCTTGTATTGACGCTTGGTGTCCTGCAATGCCTTAGTAATCATAGGCCAGGCCCCCTTGACTTTCTCAGACCATTGAGTCACTGAAACAGGGTCAGACTTCTCAGCTGGCAAAGCGGGAAGAAGCTTGGGCTCAAACCCATAGTTAATCAAAAAAGGAGATTGTCCAGTACTGCGATGCACAGCACTATTAAAAGCCACCTCAGCATGAGGGAGCAAGTCACACCAATCATCCTGCAGGTAATTCGTATAAGACCGAAGGTATCTCTCTAGCGCCATGTTCGTTTTTTCACATTGACCATCCGTCTCGGGGTGATAAGCCGTGCTGAGCACTAACTGAACCCCCAACTTTTTCTGTAACACCCTCCAAAACTTAGAGGTGAAGGTACTGCCTCTATCTGAAATTATTCTGTCCGGCAAACCGTGGTATTTGTATATATGCAAAATAAACAGATCAGCAAGTTTAGAGGCCGAGGGCATCCCTTTACAAACCACATAATGTGTCTGTTTAGAAAACAAGTCCACCACCACCCAAATGGTGTCTCTGCCCTTACTCGGTGGCAAGTCAGTTATAAAGTCCATAGCAATGTGTTTCCATGGCATTTCAGGAGTGGGCAAAGGGTGAAGCAGACCTGTAGGCTTGCCCACCACAGGCTTGGCTCTAGCACAAACAGGGCAACTCTTTACATAAGCCTCCACATCAGCACGTACACCCTCCCACCAATAAGTGTTGCGTAGTTTGTGCCAAGTCTTCAGATAACCCCAATGTCCAGCAGCCTTAGAATTATGGCACAGCTTCAAAATGTCTTCTCTCATGGAAGCAGGGACATAGATTTTAGAATTTTTTATCCACATGCCTTGAGCATTTTGGGACAATAAGTCCTTGTGGTTCTCTATGTATATGGACAGATATTAATTGATAGATTCCGATAATTAGAAATAATGTTGGAATGGTTATGAGCTTTAATTCTACAATGACTTATTTGGAGTTCAGGAAGTCATATTTTTGTTTAGCTATTTTTCATACATGTCTTCTTTCTTTTTTCCCTTTTCTATTCTCACTTTTTTTTAGTCGAGTATGTAATATATGTTTATGTATTGTAAATGTGATGTTAATGTGATGTGATGTGTTGCCTTTTTTTAACCAATAAATAAATAAATAAATAAACATATTAAAAAAATATGGTGGCTCCCATCGGGGACCACGTAGTCACTCTGACCTACATCTGGGTTGCCACCAAGATGGCGGCCCCCATCTCGGCCCACACAGTCAAGATGGTCACACTCATTGGGGACCACATGGCCAAGGTGGCCGCCCCCATAGGCCAGGGCTAAATGGCCACCCCCTACCGGGCTGGGCACACCATGGTTAGGATCGGCGATCCAAGGCCCCCCCTCGACAGGAAAAGAGCCGTCTCAGTTGCTGGTCGGACCGATCGGAGGGCTCCCGGCCAACGGAGGTTCTTGCTGGAGAAAAGGACTTGGCTACAAGACAAGGGGGGAAACCGCTGGGAGGGTTAAAGGGCCCACCATTTCAGGATGGTGTAACACTGGGGCCGAGGGGCCATGGTCCAGTGAGACCTCCCTGCCCCTGGGAAGCCCTGACAATAGCCGGGGCTCCCTGGGCCAAAAAGGACCTGAGCTAGCATAGCATCTTTGGCCGGAGGGGGTTATTAGTCATGTCCTCCCCTCCGACTGTGTCCAGGGTCCCCATTGTAGGTTCTCCTTCCTCTGACCCTGACCGGGTTGATCAGGAGGACCTGGGCTCGGCAGCTGAAGGGAGGGAGAATCTCTCCTCTGGCTGTGGCCGTGCTTCCACCCCTTGATTGTAGGAGCCTCAGGACAGACATCTGGCAAAGCCGGGGCTGGCCTGGGCTGGGTAGAAGCAAGCTCCCCTGCTGACCTGGCCTCCTTTTCGCCCGCCATTCTTGAGTATAGGAAGGAGAGGGAAGGAAAGATAAACAAAGAGGGAAATAGCTTTTTTAAAAAAAGTAATAAAGAAAGAGGAGGAAGAAGGAAGGAGGAGTAAGCCAGGCAAGTCTGAGGTGTTGGATTTCCAAAATAAATTGAAGGTCTGAAGCAAAAGAGGTTTGGTTGACACAACCAAGCACATCCTACCAGGAGCAAGGCAGGAAGAAGACTGACGCTTCTAGGGGTCGCTCTGCCCTTGGGAGCAGGGCCAGAGCCCTGGCCTTTATTTTTTTCTCCCTGTGTATCAGGAGCCAAGTGGGCGGAGCTACCCAATGTTAGGATGCTCAGCTCCTTCTCTGCTGGGAAAGTGGCATTTCAACCCACCAATGCACAAGAACAACAAAAAGATCATTTTACAAATAATACAAATGATTTATTTGAACTATATACAAAATGGTTTTGAAAATGGAATGTGGGTAGGAGGGAGTATGTGCAGTTGGGGGCTCACAGCTGGGTGAATGCATGTTGTGTCAAGAGGGTGGTCTGGAACACCTGCAGCTGCCCCTCCATGCCAGAGACCCCCTCCTCCAGTTAACAACAGCTGATGGGGAGGTTTATAATGGATATAGATTGGAGTCCACATGGTATAGTGGCTTGAGTGTTGGACTATAGCTCCGGAAACCAGGGTTCAAATCCAGGCTCAGCCATGAAAATCCACTGGGCAAGTCATACTCTTAGCCTCAGAGGATGGCAATGGCAAACTCTGAAAAAAATGCCAAGAAAACCCTGTGATAGGTTCATCTTACGGTCACCATATGCTGGAAATGACTTGAAGGCACACAGCAACAACATGGTGACAAATCCAATAATGATCAGCACAAATTTTGAGTACTGTAAATATCTTTTACAGAAAGATTGAAAACAGAACTGGAAATAATATCATGTTCAACCCATGTTGTCAAAATTATATAATTTTTTTACACATAATCTTTATTTTCATTTATTACATAAAGCTATAATAATAATAATAATAATAATAATAATAATAATAATAATAATTTTATATTTATATTTATTTATATTTACCCGCCTCTCCCTACGGATTGAGGCAGGATTACAGCCAATATCAACTCACAATACATCACAATTACAATGAGATAAAATCAGCTCATCCCTTAAAAACACGCAAATCACAATACAATTAAAAAAAATTATTCTCTCATTTATTATCTTCATGTCTTCATATCTTCTTACCTTCATTCTTCATTCTTGTCTTCTTGGCTTCCAAATTACTCATTTTTCCATATAAAGTTTATCCTTCTCAAATAAATAATACAGTATATAATACGACTTTACATACATAGCTATCTTAGGTTAGAATTATTTTCTTACTTTTTCCTTACTCTTCTTTTCTTTCATCTTATTTTCCTTATATCTGCTCCCTTTATGGCTCTTATTTTCACTTATATATTGTTAATCCCCAAATATCTTTCAGATATTTTAGCACAGGTTCCCATTCTTTCTCCCAATTATCTAAGGTTTTTTTCTTTTTCCAAATCGTTATTTTGTCCATTTTTTAAAATTCTAACATTTTTCTAATCAATTCCTCTATTTTAGGTATCTTTTCTGATTTCCAGTATTTAGCTAAGGTGATTTGTGCTGCTGTTATTAGCTACAGCACCATTCTCCAATGTCTTTTTTCTATGATGTTTATCACTTCTCTGCCTGAGAATTCTAAATACCCCTCCTTAAAACTGCAAATCCCAGAATGCAACAGGAGGCAGCTAGAGGAGTCAAAGTGGAATAGTAGCACTTTAAGAGTATAGTGTGATAAACATCTATATCTGTTTGCAAATCATGTATCATATTAAGGAGGTAGAATTCAGGGGTGCTTGGGAATTTTATGTTTAAGATCTGTTCCATTGCTTTGTCTTTTTATTTCTGGGCATGACCACCAAACGTGGTGATATGACCCAATTTTTATATGGCATTTCCAGCAATTTTTGTCTTGTAAATTATAAATTTTTGCTAACCTTAAGGATGTATAATACCATCAGTTGATAGTTTTAAGATAGATTTCTTTTAGATGTTGTGATGTTGTAAATCTGCTGGATCGTTCCCAAGCCCTTTCCCAGTTCTCAAACAAAATAACATGACCTAATTCCTGTGCCCATTTTACCATAGCATCAGTTACTGTCTCTGTTTCTAATTGTCTTTGTATCAATATTTTATATATATTTTATACCTTCCCTGTGTCCTTACCCCAGATAATTTTATTTATGGGATTTTGTGTTTTGATTTTCCCTTTTCTCATGTCTTCCTTACACTTGGATTTGATCTGATATTCCAACCAAGGTATTTTCCTTCCTAATTCTTCTATTTCTTCTCTAGATCTTATTCTATTCTCTCCTTGTGGTTCTAATATCAATAATTCTTTATACCTTATCCAGTTTTCTGTATTATATCCTTGTCTGAAAAAAGCCTCCTGTGTTGAGATCCACTGTGGTATACCATTGTACATTTTCCCCTTAATTACATTCCATATTTTAACAGTGGCTGCCTTATCACAGGTTTTTAAAATTGTTTATCATCTCTATCTTTACCATATCCTATATATGCATGCCAACCATATTTTAGCCTTACCACATCTAATTCTAATACATTTTTTCCCTTAAATTTTATCCAATTTTGGATCCACAACATCGCACGTGCACCACCACACTTATTGGTATCTTATTTTTAATATGTTCCATTTAAATCTGGCTTTCCCCCCTCCAAACAAATCTTTCTAGTTCTTTATTCCATTCTGGAAAAATCCCATTAATCTTCACTATTGGCAAGTTCATAAACAAACAAACAAACAAACAATCTTGGCAGAATACTCATTTTTATAACCAAAATCCTGCCTAAAAGTGATATATTCAATTTATTCCATCTTCTTAAATCTACACATATTTTTTGCGAAACTGGCTTATAATTGTACTCATATAGGTTAGAATTCTTATCTGATAACCATATTCCCAAATATTTTGCTTTTTTCTTAATTTGAATTCCAAATCTTTTTGTCAATTCTTTTTTTGTCATTTCTTAAATTTTTGGTTATCATCACAGTCTTGGCCTTGTTTATTTTAAATCCAGATATTTGTCCAAATTCATTCAATTCTGGTAATATATGTTCTATCCTTCTTACAGGGTCTTCCAATATTAAGGCCATATTGTCAGCATAAGCTCTTAATTTGGTCTCTTGGCCTTTACTTTGGATTCCTTTTATCTTTTCATTTGCTCTAATTGAATTATTTAATACCTCCAACACCATAATAAATAATAAAGGAGATAGGGAGCAGCCTTGACGAGTTCCTTTGCTTACATCAATACTTGTAGTCTTTTCCCCATTTGCTATCACTTAGATTTTTTTTTATAAATTTGCATAATAGATTCTAAAAAAAAATGCCCATCCCCATTTTCCCCAAAACTTCAAATAAAAACTTTCATCTGACCTTATTAAACGCCTTTTTGGTGTCCAACAATAGTATAGCTGCCTTTTTGTTCTTATTTAAGCGATAGTATTCTATGGTGTTGAATATCATCTTTATGGTGGGTTATAGACCGCCCATTTGGGGCGGTCTGGACCCGCCCCTTCCTGGAGTATCGGGGTTTCAGTGGTTACACCGGCAGCTGCTGAGGCCCCGATCCGCCGCTTTTCGGGTTGCGGGGAAGCAGCAAAACGCCGCTTCCCCACAGCCAGAAAAGGGGTGTCCCTGGGGCTTCAAGCCCCAAGGACACCCCGCGGCGGTGGGGAGAAGAGAAAGGGGCTGCTTGGCCCCTTTCTCCTTTAGTCCGCTGGGCGCAGCCATCTGAAGGCTGCGCCCAGCGGACTAAACCAGGAAGGAGGAAACGGAGCTCCTTCCTACTCTGTGTTCAGGGCGCACTAAGCGCCTGGCACGGAGCAAGGACGTCACGTCTGCACCGCCCCGTCTAGAGGCGGCATGGCCGTGACGTCCTCACGCGCGGCGGCCATATAGAAGGGCAACTGCCGTTTTATGCGTGACGAGCACGCACTAGGGTTGTAACCCTAGTGCGTGCTCGTCACTGCACTAAAGGCCGGTTTGTAACCGGCCCTATGTAGTTCGAAGATTCTCTCTGGCAAGAACCCATTTTGGTCTTTATTTATATAACTCATCAAAATCTGCTTTAGCCTGTTTGCCCATATCCAGATATATATTTTATAGTCATTGTTCATTAGGGTGATCGGTCTGTAATTTGCTACGTCTGTATGGTCTTTTCCTTCTTTCTGTATCAACACATTTGGACTCCCACCATAACATCCTTGTTGTTTCCCTCCCCTTTTTTATCCAGACGCTCTCCACCTGGGTGCCAGTATTGATGTCCTGGAACTCTTCACTGGTGTAACTATCTCTGACATATAGTGCTATTCCTCCTCCTTTCCTGTTTGGCCTGTTTCTCTTAAAAAGGTTGTACCTCTCTATTTCTACATTCCAATTATGAGACTCATCCCACTAGATTTCAGTGATGCCTATTATATCATATTTGCTTTGTTGTACTGGGAGTTTGAGTTCAGCTTGCTTATTTCCCATACTTGTGCATCCATTTCTTTCAGTTTCCTACCAAGTGCCTCGTAATCCCTTTTGATGTTCTGAAGGCCATGCCTTGCAGTATCATTGGTTCCCACATGGACCAAAAGGAATGGGTATTGGTCAGTAGACTTGGCCAGTCTTGTCAGCCTCTCTGTCACATCACATATCTTTGCCCGGGGAAGACAACACAGCTCTTGAGACATCTTGTCAGACCTACAAATCATTGCTTCTGTACCCCTCAGCAAGGAGTCCCCATTATGACCACACACCTGCTCCGAGGCTTAGCAGCGACTGTTCCCTCTGGTGGAACTCTCAGGCTCCCCTGCTCTGTCCATGCTGCTCTTCTTCATCCTCCTTGGTAAGGGAAAGAGCTTCAAATCGATTCTCTAGCTGCAAGCTCCCAGAACAATCCCTTCTTGACCTACTTCTCTGTGTGACATTCCGCCAGCTGTCTGCCTCCTGTGTATGATGTTTATCACACTATGCTCTTAAAGAGGTACTATTCCAGTGTGACTCCTCTAGCTGCCTCCTGTTGCATGCTGGGATTGGCAGTTTTAAGGAGGGGTATTTAGAATTCTCAGGCAGAGAAATTCAGCTCCTTAAAACTGCCAGTCCCAGCATGCAACAGGAGGCAGCTAGAGGAGTCACACTGGAATAGTAGCTCTTTAAGAGCATAGTGTGATAAACATCTATGTGAAGTGACCTCCTCCATTCCAGCAACTTCCTCTGTGTGATACTCATCCAAGATTGTTAGTTCTGTCCAGGAAATCCTCTTGCTCCTTAATATGCTGAAGTGTAGCTACTCTGGACTCCAGCTGCTGTACTTTCTCCTCCAAGAGTGCTACCAACTTGCACTTGGTGCATGTGAAGTTCTTCACATTTGTAGGCAAGAAGGCAAACATCCCACAAGTGTTGCAGGTGTCTGTAGCGGTTCCGTCAGTGTCCATACTGAAAAGTCTTAAGAAATTACTGGAACAGGGACTGTGGGCTTCCTCCTAAAAACACCAATATTAAAGCCCCTGATGTTTCACCAATTTCTGGCACTGAGCTCAATCAACTCAGCCTCTACTGTAGTTCTCCTTGGATGAAAAAGAACAAGCACACTCTCTCACTCAAAATGGCTGCCCAGCTACTTCTCTCCTCCTCCTCCTCTCTGTAGCAGGAACCTTGGGGTAATCTACACTTGGTTAAGTTGGCTATTTGGTCTCTACATCACCTCTTTTATTAACCTAGTCTGAGTAAGATTAAAGATCACATTTGGGTATAGTCCCTCCCTAGAACATGCAATCCAGGATACCATAGGCCAGTGTTGGCTGCTGTGTAATATATATCCCGCTCTTTTCTCAGGACTGCGACTCAGAGCGGCTTCACAGCATTAAAAACAAACAAACAAACAGTACAATGAAAAACATTTAAATATAAATAAATAAATGACTTACAGTCGGCCCTTCTTATACACGGATTTTTTATACACGAATTCAAGCATACACGGTTTGAAAATGTTCCAAAAAAGTATAAATTTACCTTGATTTTCCATTTTTTTATAAGGGACACCATTTTGCTATGTCATTATATTTAATGGGACTTGAGCATACACGGATTTTGTTATACACGGGGGATCTTGGAACCAAACCCCAGCGTATAACAAGGGTCCACTGTACATTAAAAAGAATGATTAAACTAGTCCAACATTCCAGCCTGTCCTTATAGTAATTCCTTTATTGCCTGTTTGAACAGGTAGGTCTTCACCTGCCATTGGAAAGCTCTCAAGGAGGGAGCCGTTCTTATCTCCCTGGGCAGGGAGTTCCAGAGTCTAGGGGCAGCCACCGAGAAGGCCCTCTCTCATGTCCCCACCAACCGTGTTTGTGAAGGTGTTGGGATGGAGAGAAGGGCTTCTCCAGAGGATCTCAGAGTCCGAGCCGGTTCATACCAGGAGAAACAGTCTGCCAAATAGTGTGGACCTGAGCCATGTAGGGCTTTGTAGGTTATAACCAATACCTTGAATTGTGCCCGGAAAGAAACTGGCATTCAATGAAGCTGTTTCAACAGGGGAGTTGTATGGTCTCTGTAATCTGCCCGTTAACAGCCTGGCAGTGGCTCTTTGAACCAGTTGAATTTTCCGAACACGTTTCAAAGGTAGTCCTATGTAGAGCCCATTACAGTAGTCCAAACGGGATGTAACTAAGGCATGTACAACTATGTAAGGCTAAGGCTACCCCCCACCCCCACTGCACCTGCTCCCACAGTTTTTTTTAATTGGTCTCTCTTCAATATGACATCCCTTCAAGTATTTAAAAAGGGCTATCATATTACCTCTTAACCTTCTCTTCTCCAGGCTAAACATCCCCAGCTCCCTAAGTCGTTCCTCATAGGGCATGTTTTCCAGACTCTTCACCATTTTTTTTAAATTGGTCTCAAACAGCCTTTAGGGGATATGGGGGCAGTTTCAGCATGGGAAGCAGTGGCTTAGTGGTTAAGTAGCTGATTCTGAAGATTGGCAGTTTGAGGCCCAAGTGCTGTGTGATGGATTTCAACTCCCATCACTAGTCCCAGCTTCTGCCAACTCAGCAGTTTGAAAGCATGCAAATGCAAGTAGATAAATAGGTACTACTTTGGTGGGAAGATAACAGCGTTCAGTACAGCCATACTGGCCACATGACCACCAGAGTCATCTTTAGACACTGGCTTCATTGGCTTGGTAACAGAGATTAGCACTGCACTACTGTCAGTTACAACTAGACATTCATGTCAAGCAGAAACTGTTACCTTTACCTTTTTTTCAGCATGTTTATGCTGAACACAAAGGAAAGTAAATAGAATTCACTTCCTATTTTGAAAGTGGCTTCTTTAGGCATAAATTAACCCAGGGGGACTCCAAAACCTGCTGGAAGGCATTTTGGGGCAGGTGGCCCAGGGGCCTCCAAACATCATGAAAATGTCCTCTATACTGTACCTATATATAACATTTTTTGCAAAACTGGTGGGGTTTTTTTTGTTTTTGTTTTTGTAAAAGAAGAAGAACAACAACAACAACAACAAATGAACGAAGTCCAGTGTGTCTCTGGGGATCACATGGCCCCCGGGCCAGAATTTACCCGCCCCCGGCCTAGGCCCACAGGCAACTTCTACATTCATCTCCTGTGATAACCTCACAAGCAGAGTTCTTTCTGTTATATTTATGTCAGTTTTCTTGAACTATACAGCTTCAATCCATTCTGTCCCTCATGTACTCAAAATTAGCCTGTTGCCTATAGCCCCAAGACAGCCTCTTCCCAAGTTCCTTATTTCCTCCCTGCTCTTTATTGTGTAAAATGTAACATCCCACTGTCATCTGGTCAGGCTCTCTAACATTATTAGGAACAGTCTGCTTGTAAATGGTGGGCATCTGATTAAGTGAGACCACAAGTTTTGCATGTGAATGTGCATAAAGAGAATGCCGGTCCTGCGTGCCGAAATAGCCCAGACCCTTTCTACTACTACTACTACTACTACTACTACTAGTGATGACCACTGTCATCTGACCCATCATCTACTGCCATATACAGTCCATGAGGCCAAAATGTACACCCTTGTTCTCACTCTCACTTGTTGTAAACTGGAAGAAAGGCAGGATATAAATAATATAAAATAAAATAAACCTTCCAGATTCAGATGTAGTATCAATGATGTTTTAGCTGGTACAACAATATTTTCTTGCTTAAGTCTCTGATAGATAGAATCAACAGCACTTTATTGATAGCTCCAGAATCAGACATGTGCCCCACTCAGCTTCTTAGCTGAGACTGACCACACCCTCCCAAAGACAAAGTAACAGAATCCCCAAAGGCCAAAAACCCCTCCCCAGCAGAAACCCGCCAAGCGAAGCCCCTCCTGATTCCCACAGAAGTGAAAGCACATTCCCAGCTCTGAGCGCTCGGAGAGCCAGGCCTTCAAGGCCACTAGATAAGACACCTGGCCCTGCTATGCACTACTATCACTATCTACTCTTCTACTGCAGCTAAAGCCCCATCATCCCCCCACTACTATACTACAAACACTATCTGGTAGAATACTAACAGGATTCTAACAGTCTCACATCTATTTCCATATCTGTTACTGACAATAACTGTAGTAGACATCTACACTCTTTTTCCCAGAGGTTTTATTGCTGTTATACAGTCCAGTGCATCAACTTACCTAGGTTGCTTTAGCTAATTTTCCATTAATTCTAACTATGCAGCAACAACACTACCCAATGATATACAGTGCACCTGTGCCATACGCAGGCGCACTAGATGCAGCTTCCAGCTTACACAGAAGTTGCACGGCAATTAAAGTAATGGTGTATGCACCTGTGGCTCCTGCACTGCTCCGAGCCATGAGCATGCACCCCATTGTTTTTAATGGGGTATGAGCATATGCAGATTTCCCCTTATGTGGGGGGATCCGGAACAGATTTCTGCATAAGGGGAGGGCCCACTGTAGTAGGAAAATGTACCATGTCATTTAGCAGGAAACATGAACTTTGCAGAGTTCACAAAAGCAGCCTTGTGTATTTTAAACATTAGTTCCAGTTAACATGTGCTTAGGACAGTAACCCCTGTTTTGGAGCAAGAGAAGTAGGTTAGTTGTAACCATTTCTACACAAAGCATGTAAATACACAAAATGTCAAATCTCTATATAAACCATACAAAAGGTTTATGTCAATGGAAGCAAATCTAAAGCACATTACACATATTAGTTTACTGGGATATAAGGATACAAACACTAAGGTTTTTTTTAGAACTCTCTCATTCTTAACACAATTTTTACTGTTTTTCACAAGTTGCTTCAAACCCTGGAGGACTCTCAAAGCAGCCTTTAAAATGCAGGAGGGACTGAAGCCAATAGAGTACTTTTACTTTTTTTATTAGTAACGGCCCACTGTTCCTCATGTAAGCATGCTGCAATTGTCTTTAGATTCCAGCTTTTGTTAGGAACTTCTGCTATAATCACATCCAAGCTAGTGCAACTTTCAATTTCTTGACAAGTGAGCGTCGTGTGACAGCAGCTGAACTTATCCCACTTCCTGGTACTATAGGCGGCTGATGTTTCATGTATTAAGATTAAATTTGTGTTGACTTCCTGCAGCTCCTCTCCAGAGTATTCAAGAACTCAATGTTTAGATGTCAGAGTGAGTGTAGATGAGACACGGAAAATCTGTGGCAACATATTACTGAGCTGGTAAAACATTTCTTCAGAAATACTCTGTAAAAATGAAGGGGGGGGGGGAGAGAATGAATGTTTTCTTGTTCTCTACACCTATGCAAGCCAAACCTGTGAGTTTTACTCTTTTAAATTCACACAATAACAGCATGTGTTGGGAGACCACACTGAGGTGTGCTGGGGTTAAATAAAGATTATGGTGGTTCTTGATACTCCAGGATGTGTGATTCTGCTCTTCACTGTCATGCTCCCCTAATACTGCTTCTTCCGTTTTGGTACTCATCCTCATCTGTCGTACAGCATTTGTAGTATCCTTTTCTTGGCTATTTACCATGGTACAAGGCAGTTCCCTTATGTGTGTTCTGTGCTTTAAAAACCCCACACTTGTAAAATTATGGGTAATTGTCATTGATGCAATCATTTTGTTTCCCACTATTCAGGAGAAATTGAGTAGTTCATATGACTATAGTTCATAGGGCTTGTCTCCCAGTCTCTTCCAGTCACCATTCCCTTTAGGTCCATCTATTCAAGGAGTATTGACCCTCCCCCCCTCACCATTCCCTTCTCCTTTTGTGTCGTGTCTTTTAGATTGTAAGCCTGAGGGCAGGGAACCGTCTATTATCCCCTCTGTTGTAAACCGCTCGGATTCCCAGTGATTGGGTGGTATATAAATAAAACCTATTATTATTATTATTATTATTATTATTATTATTATTATTATTATGTTCTATTTATGCATTCTGCTCTGTACACCATAACAAGCAGGAAGAGGAGGAAAGCGAAGCTCTGCAACTTCTTAGGTTCCTCCTACCAATAAGTAGATGCTGTGTCAAAGGACTATGATAACATCATGAACTTAAATCTAGTAAGATTTAACTGTTAAATCTTCTGTTAAACATCCAGGCTGAAAAATATTTAATTACTTATGAATGTCATTTTGATCTTTTGCCACTTTTAAAGAAAACACATAGTTTTCCAGTAGCTCATGGCTTCACTAGAATGGGGATCACAAGGAAAAATATTTGGCCTTATTAAGAACCAGTCAGATGCACACACACTAAATTATGATGCAATATCTTTCATTCTTCAATTACAAAATAATTACACAATTATAATTGTTAGAATGTACTATGTAAAACACAATCCTCTTGTGAGGAAAAACCATCAACATATAGGAGTTCCTATTATGGTATTCTCAGAAAACTAAATGAAGATAAGAGCTGTTCAACTATGGAACATGCTGCCTTGGAGTGTGGTGGAATCTCCTTCTTTGGAGGATTTTAAGCTGAGGCTTGATGGCAGCTGTTGGGGGTGCTCTGATTGTGAGTTCCTGCATGGCAGGGGTTGGACTGGATGGCCGTGGTGGTATCTTCCAACTCTAGGATTCTATGATTATATATCAAACACATTTCATTCTTTTCATGAAATAAAATCTATTCGTTTTATATATACAGGTATTCTAATTTACTAGTCAGTTCCATGAAACAGTGGACACAGAGTAAGTATTTCCTCAATAAATATAAATCTAATATGCTAATAGAGAACTTATTATATGTACTATTTTAATTAGTGTTTCAAAAGAAACTGTGCCTTGAAAGTGTCATTCCCATGATGAGGAGTGATACTACTGTTAACAAGTAATGTTAAAAATACCAATCCAATATATTTTTGGATAAAAACAATCTTACCTAATAGGTTATAGGCCGTGCATTTTAAAATAGATATTCATAATCAGTTATTTCTATCACACTATTTCTAAAATACAGGAGTGCTTTCTAGAAAAAGTGTTGTCCCCCCCTTTTTTTTTTGGAATAGAGAGGCAAAGCAGATTCTGAAACACCTTGCCACATATGACTTGTCACTTGACCTCTGCTAGAATTTGAAATGCGATGGAACTATAACTCCTGTTTGGGGTACATGTGAGTAACTGTTGGCTTTTTCCCCCTTCAAATTTTCTTTCCCCGCATAAAGAAAGGGCAGACTGTAGTTATACTGTTTGAGATTTTTGCTTTGCTCTCATTATTCTACCCACCTGACCTATTATGACGACCCTGAAAGAACCCCACCCGACTATGATAAGACGGAAATAGACAGCAAGCTAACTTTTAGCAATAGTAGTGATATTGTGGTATTGTGATTTTACTGAATATGTTATAATGTGTATGTTTTTATGCTGTGATCCCACCTCGATCGGCAGGGAGAGGCGGGAAAATATAAATAAAAATTTATTACAGTATAAGTAATCTGTCATATAAACCATGATAAATAGGATACATAGAAATAATGCCGCTAACAATGACTTGTTTATATGCTCCTTACATATACAATACGCAGACTTCTGCTGGATGTTTGCATATTAACTCTTTTTTACTTAATTGCTAGCATGATTGATAGATAGTATGGGTCTAATTGCTCTTGGACTGAGAAGTCCCACATTATCAGCAAATTAGCACTGCCTGCTGAAAACCTATGTAATGAGTGTGTGAACTGAGTGATACAATTTTTTTATCTTCTCTGTAATACTTAGAATCATACACTTACTGAAAACTATTTATTAATTTTAATTTATGCAAATTTTAAATTTACTAAATTGCATGGAACAACACTTTTCTCCACATTTACATAATCTGTTAGAGCCTGTAGTTCCATCAATAAACTTTGTGAATTTGGAGTTCAACATTACTAGTTATCAATGTTCATTTTGTTTTTTATAGGGTTTGAATATCCTTTCTATTTTAGCATCCTGCTTCAGTGACCAAGGAAGGTATCTTCCCTCTGAATGACTGTCTGAGGTCAGCAATGGATTGGATGAGGGAAAATAGACTTAAGTTGAATCCAAATGAAGTGGAGGTACTCGCTATAGAAAACCCTGCACTGGGTATGGAGATTTGTTCACCAGTCCTGCATGGGATGACACGTCCCCTAAAGGACTGTGTCCACAGACTGGGGGTACTTCTGGATTCGTTACTTCAGCTGTCTTCCCAGGTTGATGTGGCAGATAGGAGTGCCTGTTATCAGCTTCGGCTGATACGCCAGCTGCGACCCTACCTGGAGCAGAGGGACCTAGAAACAATTGTACATTCACTGGTAACCTCACATCTTGATTTCTATAATGTGCTCTACATGGGGCAACCCTTGTGCCACGTTTGGAAGCTGCAACTGATTCAGAATATGGCAGCCAGGTTGGTCACGGGTAAAGCTAAATTCGACCCTATTACACATATATTGAAATCTCTTCATTGGCTGCCTATTAGCTTCCGGGCTCAGTACAAGGTGTTGGTTATTATCTATAAAGCCCTACATTGCTTGGGTCCAGCATACTTGAGGGACTGCCTCCTCCCATACAATCCTTCCCATGTACTTATGTCCTCTAGGAGGAGCCTACTTCAGCCAAAGAAAACCAGGCTCGTGGTGACTTCCCAGAGGACCTTTTCAGCTGCTGCTCCTAAAACATGGAATGACCTGCTGGAAGAGATCTGCCATATTACATCTTTGGAGGCGTTTACAAAGGCGATAAAGAAGGATCTCTTCTGGCAGGCCTTTCCAGACTAACCTCCAGCTGAATTAACCAAATTGATTCATTCACTCTTTCACCGTCTCTCCTGATGGTCTCTTGAAATAATTCGACCTGTGTCCTTAGTTACAAATTTGTAACTAAGTACACTGTACTGGGGATATTGTATTGTGTCTTGATGTTTATGTGTAATTTTAGCAGAAGGAGGGAGGGTTAAGGGAATTAGGGAAATTTTATTATTGTCTGTATATCTGTTTTATTGGACTGTTGTTACCTGCCTAGAACCCGAAAGGGAGAGGCGGGATATAAATAATAATAATAATAATAATAATAATAATAATAATAATCCATTTCAGTTATACATCCTTTACAACACGAGCAGAAATCAATTTTTTAGTAACCATAGTTCAATCACAATATGTTAAAACTTTTTAAGTAACATTAAAATGGGAACATCACTTGAGAAGGCTGCCATTTTATATAACAGTAAGTCACACTGTGCTATGTAAAGAAAGCAGCATTTTGATTTCTCAGACTTTGAGCTGAAGTCCCATCACAGATGCAATTTGATTTACTAGTGATTATGTCACACATACAGGTCTAAGTATCTATCAGTGACTGCCTAGTGAGTCATACTGACATACTGGAAGCCACCTCCCATCTCTTCTGGCTGCAGTTCTGGCCATTTTGGGTTTTTTTGGAAGGAGAGAGTTTGGGGGCAAAGTTTGGGAGGGGAAAGTTAAGGGGCTCTGAGAAACTGGGGAAACAAACTGTCACATTTGTGGGAGCTTTTGGCTGGTTTTGAGTGAATATAAATACATACAGTGGTGCCTCGGGTTACGAAATTAATTCGTTCCGCGGCCGCTTTCGTAACCCGAAAGGCTTCGTAAGCCGAAAAACCCATAGGCGCTAATGGGGAAAAGCCGCGATTCCGTGTGAAATAGCGCCGAAAAGCACCAAAAATTTTTTCGTAACCCAAAAAAACATTCGTAACCCGGAACAATTATTTCCTATGGGATTTTTTCGTATCCCGGAAATTTCGTAACCTGGGTATTTCGTATCCCGAGGAACCACTGTATTTAGTGTGTCTGGGGGCATCACGGGTGGGATGAGGTCAGGGCGCACAGGACTCCCAAGGGCTACAAGCTAAAATAGCTGTATAAAGATTTGAATTCATATCAGACATTTTATTGTAATAACCATAGTTCCATTTGCTTATTTTTTGTGTTAAAAAGCCCTCAAGAATATCAGTAGTAACAGTGTGGGATTGAAAGTCTCTTAATGTCTGAACAAACATTTTCAACCGTTTTTTAAAAATTGGACAACCACTGGCCCTTTTCTCTTATTGTCTGTATAACAAGTTAAATAATAACAAACAAACCTGTGGTACCAGGAATTGTACAGTCCGAGAAATCCCTCCATCCCAAGAAGCCATTTCCATCATGAATCCTAGATAGCAAAAGTCACCAGGAAACAATCAGGAAACACTGATTGTTTTCAGAAGGTTCAAGCATCAACAGCATAAAAAGAACAATTATGAGAGCCAACCTAATTTATTTAACTGTGTAGTCATTTTAAAATATATCAAAAGACAAAAATGTAAAAGTGTAATTCAGTTGTTACTGCCAGCAGCCCTTGGGGAAGAAATGGACTTTTCTTTTGTTTCTATCTGCAGTTTTGCAAGATGACCTATATATAGTCATCATTTGAGTTATGGAAAGAGATGGAATGTTGGTGATTAAGTGCATCTCATTAAAAAAGGTAATAAGGATTCAGTGTGAAAGAATGTTGCTCTTGAAAATTACAGAGAAAATTTGGGGTGCACAATACTTATAGAAAAAATGTTTTTCTTGCTTTGAGAGTTTTTCTTCTCCTCTCACTCCTCTTTTTAAGGAGCTCACAATCCTCCTCCATGGAGTGTACAATACCTTCAGCATGTTTAGCCTCGCAGCAATCCTGGTGATCAATCCATGGTCACCTAGTGGGCTTCAAGGCTGAGCTTGTTTTGTACTGCAGATCTACCTAGTCTAAATTCAATGCTACAATATACTGGTTCTCAGAATATGCAACAATGAAGCAAATCATACTGGAGTTGAATATACAAAACTACATAAATGTATGGCCAACCCATTTAGCTCTGTGCTACCTGTTCAAATTAGTAGCAGGTATCCAAGGACTCAGACAGTCCCCCTCCCTTTTCAGCCCTACTATTTGACTATGGTAAAGTCTGCCCTGGCCTTATGTGGACTTTGCATACGCTGCTTTGAGAGTATACGGTCTACGGGCAGCAAGGGGGGGAAATGGTGTGTGCTCCATATGGGAGCACACCACCATAACAATTAATGGGACTTGAGCACAGGCAGTTTTCCCCATATGCGGTGTGTGTGTGTGTGTGTGTGTGTGTGTGTGTGTGTGTGTTCCAGAACAGATCCCCTGCATATGGGGAGGGAAGACTGTATAACAAGAAATGCCAAGTACTGTGAACCTGGAATCTTCTGCTTTCAATGTTCAAGCACTAAACAATGGCCATTCCACCATAGTGAAAAGAACTTTTATACTGCATAATTAATAAATAATCATGAGACGATTTTACTAACCTTTTACACACTTAAATACAAGCTCTGCTCTTTTCAGACACCAAGATATAGTCATTTCCTTAAAAGAAAAATATTAGAAATAAGCTAGGAAGACATGAAGCAAGTGAGACAAATAAGCCATTATGACAAGTACCTTGATTGCTTTGGGATTTCAAAAAGTTTATTCATATTATTTTGGGTGCTATCCCATGTTTCTCACTAGTTGTCTACTCATTACTCATTCTCTCTTTTCCCCATTCCACTAACACTTCTGGAGAGCCTCCTTTCATCTAACTCTGTCAAAATGCACTAATTCTAATTTTATTTAAACTACCTGTTTTCTTCATGTGCTAAGTTCTCATATTCTAAAAGTAAGTGACCAAATCATTCTAAGAGACTGCTAACAAATGACTCCCTAAAAGTTTGTTTATTTCTATCTTGCCTTTGTCCCCAAAGGGACCCAAGGCGGCTCACAATAACAGTTTAGTTTTGGGATCTCAAAGCAAGATCTGCCTCTGCTCATAATTTAATAATAATTTAATAATTTGTTTTATTTATATACCGCTATTCCAAAGATCATAGCGGTGAACAGCAAGTAAGCCAATTAGCAAGTAAGCTAATTTGCCCCCAACAGTCTGGGTACTCATTTTAGCGACCTCGGAAGGATGCAAGCCTGAGTCGAGCTTGGGGCCTTTTGCTGGTTTTGAACTCGCAACCTTGTGGTTTTGAGTGAATGGCTGCAGTACAGGCATTTAACCACTGCGCCACCAGGGCTCCACTGCGCCACCAGGGCTAAATCTTGCCTTTGGTGGGCTAAATCTTGCCTTTGGTGTCTTGGAGTCTATCTGCTTAAGAGTTTGCCTTATTACTACATCAGACATTATATGGCGTCAGAAACTGGTGTACAGTGCACCCTTACTTTACGTGGGGGATCCGTTCTGGACTCCCCCGCATAAAGCAAATACCACCTATGCTTGAGCCCCATTTAAATGAATGGGGCTTGTGCATGTGGTGGTGCAGTGACGCGTTCCCCATTCATCCCTATGGGACGTGCTGTCCCTTCTCCCTGCACGGCTTTTAGCATATGCTGAAAGCTGCGTAAAGCGCACCTGCGTATGATGCAGGCACATTGTAGAATCTTCTTTATTGCAGCTGGCAGTTTGTTTTTTCTAACTGAAGATATGGGCTCATTCTGGTCTCTACCTCCCCTTGTTTGGCAAGGTAATTTGGGTGAGAATTGGAGGCACTCTGAAGAAGCTTTCCAATTATATCTCACTGCTGCTGGATTTGAAAATATTGCAAAGATAGCAAATAGCTATCATATTATATTGGGTGGGGGGATATCATATTACAGCGCGCCCACGGCATATGCAGGCGCACTTTACGCGGACTTGAGCATATGCGCTCAAGCCGCAGGGGTGCGCATGGGGTGGAAGGGGCAGCACGTCCCATTCAATTGATTGGGCGCGCACGCCCGTTGCGCCCCGTGCGCCATCGCGCTGCTGTGCACGAGACCCATTGTTTCCAATGGGGCTTGAGCATAGGCGGAATTCGCCTTACGCGGAGGGATCCGGAACGGATCCCCGCATAAGGCGAGGGCCGACTGTATATTGGGTGGGGGGGAGGAGAAGACATGTCTTTATATGATGCTTTTATTTCCCCTGAGGAAAATCCAAGAGAACGCAAGAGGTTTTAGAAAAATGTAGAAGCCATTTTCTACCCTGTAATAAAATTGTTTTTGAAACATGTTCTGGAAACATGTGTAGCACCCAGAAGTCACCACTGAACAATGTGTTTCTGAGTTTAAAATGAAATTCACTAGTTGTGAATTTAGTGCTGTTAGCAAATACATGCTGAGAGATACAAGTGTGTTCAGCATGAAAGAGGAGATGGAAAGACTGACCTAAAGAGTAAGAGACCAAGACACAGAGCAATGGATTCAAATTGTAGGAAAAGAGATTCCTCCACCACATTAGGAAGAACATTGCAACAGTAAGAGCTGTTCGAAAGTAGAACACATCCCCTTTGAGTGTGCTGGAGTCTCCTTCTTTGGAAGTTTTTAAACAGAGGCTTAATAGCCATCTGTAGGGAGTGCTTTATTTTGTATTCCTGCACTTGATGGCCCTTGAGCTCTATTCCAACTCTGTGATTATATGATTTTCCCATGGTACTCAATTCTCATCTGGTTTATGTGGATCCATATGTATGCTGTTAACCCAGTGAACTAAATCCAACATCTCACAAGCTTGACTACCTAAGAATGGAATTACTGAGCAGTCTGTTACATAAAACAATAATTTAGCCACTTATTTTGAAGTGTAACATTCAAACACAGTGGTTCACGATGTTTGTATTCTTCCCACCGTAAGTTGCAAAAACTACATCACTCTTAATCATCACCTTCTTGCTTGGTATCTTACAGCACAGTCCTCCCTCCATTCTCACGGTTTTGGAAACCACGTCCCGTGCTTATGCGTGAGGGGCGAATGGAGGGGGAAATAAGGGGCGTGGGCCTGAGGCACACGCATACACACTCCCACACCCATGAGCCTAAATTTATAGAATCATAGAATTGTAGAGTTAGAAGAGGCAACAAGGGCCATCCAGTCCAACTGCCTGCCATGCAGGAACTCTCAATCAAAGCATTCCCAACATGTCAAACAGCTCTTACTGTCAGGAAGTTCCTCCTCATGTTGAGGTGGAATCTCTTTTCATGTAGCTTGCATCCATTGTTCCATGTCCTGTTCTCTGGAGCAGCAGAAAACAAGCTTGCTCCCTCCTCAATATGACATCCCTTCAAATATTTAAACAGGGCTTGAATATATTTGAAACTCCATTTTTGTGGAGGGAGGGGGTCTGGAATGGATCCGCCGCAAAAACAGAGGATTGACTGTCCATCATTCAAATCACCAATAAAGATGTTGAATAGCACTAACCAAGGACAGTGCATGTGGCACTCTGCTAGTTACTTCTCTCCAGGATGTTCCATACCCTTTGGGTTCAGTTGTTCTTCCAATTACAAATCCATCTGACAGTTGCATTGTCTAGCCCACATTTTACAAGCTTTTTTGGAACGATATCATTGGGGACCTTGCCAAAACATTACTGAAATAAAGCTATATTACATCATTCCCTTCATCTAACAAGCTAGTGATTTTATCCAAAAAAAGGAGATCAGATTACTTTGGCATGACTTGTTTTTGAGAAACCTGTATTCACTTTTAGTGATCATTGCATTCCTTTCTAGGTACTTACAGGCTGTCTAATTATCTGCTCTAGATTCTTTCCTGATATTGATGTCAGGCTGATTGGGTGTTAATTATTTCAGTCCTATTTAAAAAAAAAAAAAGGACAAAATATTCCCTCTTCTAGTCTGCTGGTACTTGTCCTGTTCTCCAGGAATTCTCAAAGATTATTGCCAGTGGTTCTGAAATCACTTCTGCCTGTTCTTTTAATACCCTTGGTTGTAGTTCATCTGGCCTTGAGGACTTGATTTCATGTAGAGTAGCCGCATATTCTTGTAGTACCTCTTTACCTATTTTGTGCTGCATTTCCAGTACTGCATCACCTGCTTCATTTCCCCCAGGTTGATTACTGTTCTCTTTTTCAGAGAAGACAAGAGGCAAATAAAATGCTGAGTAGTTCTGCCATTTCTTTGTTCCCTGTCAGCATCTTACCATCTTCTCCAAGCAGCGGCCCTACCATTTCCTTGCTTTTCCTTTTGCAATGGATGATTGGGTATAGATATTTTTAAACATGACAATTCTCCTTTTCCTGTGGTATTTGATTAGTTCCCAAATATGCAAATTATTAAGTTTATCTGTAAGACTACAAGAATAGTGATTGATAAGATTTAAATCTATGTTTGCTCACCAAACCAAGGACTTATAAAGAAGGTAGGAAATGCATGTGTGGATCTGCATTTGGCATTGTTGGAATATCGAGATACACCAGTTGCCTTACTTGCCTGCACAAATGTTAATGGGAAGATGCCAAGAAGTAAATTATGGGGCATAATTTACTATGCCCCATAATTCCTACTTATGTACATCAGAACCTATAGCAAGTCCAGGATAGACAGAAATTTTCTATGACTGAACTGCAACGTATCTTCAACTATTACAAGAAGGAGATTTAATATGGATGGAATCTAAGCACTGGAAGGAAGGATAGCTTTCAGCTGTTGTTACAGAAAAATGTCAGCAACCACATTCCTATCAACAGAGGACTTTAGAAGGCAAAGTATATCAGCATAATAGGTGACAGTAAGGTCCACAAAGGCAAGCACCTGAAAGTACTGGTTACATAGTACTCAACCAAATGCTCAACCTGCTGAGTTTCCTGGTGCTCTCTTAAGTGACAAAGGAGAGACAAATGATCAGCATGCTTGATCTTATGACAAACATGTACCTGCAGCAGTAGATAGGCATTTTGTGTATATGTCAGGACAGGTCTGTGTTTTGTCAGAAAAAAATGTTCCTTGAGGAAGGACAGTGGTAAAGACTATCATCAATAGTGGTTTAGAGATGTGAAAGGCTAGAAAAAAACAGGAATATTTTTTGGGGAAAAACCCTCCCCTCATTTTTCCCCCTGAAGCTTTTGTTGTTGTCCCCCCCCCCCCAATGAAAGAATTGAAAATCAGAAGAAATTTGATTATGGAATGTTTTATTTTAGCATGATGAATAAATCTTTAAGACAAGAATAAATCATTTCTAAAATCTATGTACACTATCAGATTATTCTAATTTCTGTGTAGCGAATGAGGAGGACAAGCAAGTCCTAGGTTATAAACTGAACCTTTCAGTGAAAGAGCAAGATGTATTTGTTCCTTTAGGGGGCACTGAAAGAATCTGGTCTATATTTGGAAATGCTCACACTAAATCAAGCTATAAACTGACATAGTTCGGCCAAGTACTGATGACCTCTGACCCTCTGATAACAGTTTTAATTGTTTGTATTTTTTAAAATATTTGTGCGATATGCATATGTATGAGAAATACAGTATTTTAATGTGTTCTATGAGGTGTATACTTTGTTGTTTTTTTTATGAAAGGGAGATGTGGTGTAATGTCTCTTTAAAGCAAAGCTGCTTTGTCTGAGGCTGTATAATGGGCTGAAGGTTTGACAGACTCCTGAGTTTGTCAGACTTCATTCAGAATGTTTGGCTGGGTTATGTGAAAAAAATAAATCTTGCCTCTACTGTCTTGAAGCTTTATCAGCTTATCAGCCTTTTTGCAAAAGCAGACATTACAGGGGAGCATTCTGCCATTCTATTCAGAGAAAAGGATGGTTCCCCTTTTGATAAAAGTTATAAGTACTTCTTTGAGTAGAGTGGCATCAAGACTTTTTGAATGGCTAGGTGGGAAAGTGGCAGTGGGCAGGGGCGGTTGGAATCCTGAGCCAGCGCTCTCTGCAGAATGCATCCTAGAAGCCTTGTGCTAAGTTCTACCCTTGACTTACCCATAGCTCATATCAAAAACCATAATCCCCCCCAACCCTGCCGTCAATCTATACATGATGTTGACTTATAGACAAGTGCTTTTAAAAGATGACTGCAAGTGTCAGGGCTGTGCATCTCAAGAAAAAATACATTTATGCTTAGGCAACATAAAAGATCACTGTCCTCTATACAAACCTAGCCAAATTTTAAGACCTCTATGTCCCACCACCATCTTCAGCACATTCACCAAAAATGCAAGAAGATGACTTTTCAGCAGCTGAGCCTATGCTTTTGGACTGGAAATTCATCTAATCCACTCTCCCAGTTGGCCTCCTGACAACAGGTGGAAACTTTGTTCAAACAAGCTTTCGACATATGGAGATCATTTGCTGCTATTTTTAATATTTTTGTTAATTTAATGATTCCTGGTTTTATCATCATATTTTACATATTATGCTGTATTGGGGTTTGGTAATTGATTTAGTTACATTTAAGATGTTACTGTGCTATCCAGTATGTACACTACTGCAGAAAGGAATAATAAATTTGATATAACAAATACATGTTGATTTTATGTTAAATTTCAACCATTTAATTTCATCTTAAACTGGGTTTAGCATCATATGATTCTACAGTGACAGCACTAACTGAAAATGTTGCAGATTCAGTAAAGATGAAAGATGAAACTAGGAAATTTAAACTGGAAACATTTAAAATCAATTTTCTCATGATGTAAAACCTTAGCATCTGTTTATGGTGTCCTTTGGATTATGTAATATATGAATCAGAAACAGCCCTGTTAGAGAACATAACACAGATATAGGGTTTTCTACAGACTTAGCGGAAGAAACACTGGATCTCCATTGTAATTTATCTGCCTACACATGCTCTTGCTTACATGCAAGGTGGGTGGGTACTGGTGGTTTTGATCTGTGCCTTGGCAAAGATGAAAACCAGACTCTAAAAATAAAGCACCTTTGTCTGAAAGGCAAATTAGCAACACATCTGGCATCAGTGAGGTCACAGCTGATACCATAAAAGGGCCTTCTGGAAAAAACAGGAAGTAATACCTGGACGATGACCATTTTGGATGAGAATCTGTGTGTTTGTCAATTTAGGAATGTGAAAAATTAAAAATAGAATTTTAAATAAAGAATAGCACCAGATGTGGAGCCACAAAGATAATCTACTAAGGAGCATCATCATGATCCTTGAATCTTTTCAAGTTTAGGGGATTACTGAGTTAGTATTATAGCAGGTGAATTATTTCCTTTTGAGTTAAGTTGATGGAGTGGTGAGCTACACTTAAAAAAATGTAATGTGTTCATCAGATTCAACTGACTTTTATTACTCATTCTGTTGACCATCACTGTTATGGGCCTAGAGGAGGATAGATTTACAAGCTCAGTAGCTACAATGCATTTGAAAAAGGAACATTGGTTCTTACCTGTGATATTCATTTTCAGCGATGTAGATGGGACTATCCTATAACATGGGTTGATTCCATCTAATGCTCCGAAATAGGCAGGAAAAACAGACTTGAAGGAGTCGCCACCAGAGGGAGCAACCCCCACCATCCCTCAGTCAACATTATAGCCGAGGATAGAAAACAAACTCAGAGAGCATTCAATGCAAATATAAGTATAATCAATAGAAACTATCATAAAGTCAAACTAAAAATAACTAACTAACAGTGACCCTGTAGAACCAAGGGAAACAGCCTCCTCAGTTCTGGGTGGGGAGGATATTCCCACCTATATTGCTGAAAATGGACATATCACAGGTAAGACCCAATGTTCCTTTTTCCAGCAATGGAGGTGGAAACATCCTATAACATGGGACTTGCCAAAGTTCCCCGACCAATAGGTGGGTGAACTGAGGTATATCACTTATGTGAGAAAAAGGTACCAGGTAGTCAAAGAAGCATGGGGCAGAGGAGACAAAGATATTTCTTGCCTTGGTCCCATTCCTTTTCTTAAATGAATGCTGAAATTTGGAAGAAACTTAGAAACTTGCCTTCTCCCAAAACAGAGTTTCACATATATTCAAGCCCTGTTTAAATATTTGAAGGGATATCATATTGAGGATGGAGCAAGCTTGTTTTCTGCTGCACCAGAGAACAGGACCCAGAACAATGGATGCAAGCTACAAGAAAAGAGATTCCACCTAAATATTAGGAGGAACCTTCTGACAGTAAGGGTGTTTGACAGTGGAACACAGTGCCTCGGAGAGTGGTGGAGTCTACTTCCCTGGAGGTCATTAAACAGAGGCTGGATGGCCATCTGTCAGGGGTGCTTTGATTCTTGCATGACAAGGGGTTGGACTGGATGGCCCTTGCGGTCTCTTCCAACTCTGATTCTATTTTTCTAATTTAAGTCAAGCCAAAAACATTTGTCAGTATCACAGAAAAGACAGAACAACAGTCAGGAAAAATAGTCCTAATTAGAAATCCACAAGAAGTTAAAACCTAAAGCAAAGCAAAGAGATGAGGTTCCTTGATGATCCTAATGTAGTGGATGAAAAGGAACTGAGGTAAACATGCAGGAATTCTAGGGGTGAAATAAAAGGTGGGTGGAGTTACTGCCAAAAATCTGTCTAGTGATTCCAGAAGGTTCCAAATATCCTCTGTGCAGATGCAGGAAAATCCAATTGTGTGGTTCATAGAGACGATGAAGAAGAACACATAGTGGGCTCTTGGTGTCTCTGTTGGGGTTTTGCTCCAGAATCCACTGTGAATATCAAAAACCATGGATGCTCAAGTTCCATTATATATATTGGAGTAGTAAAAATAGTGTATCTTACATAAAATGGCAAAATCAATTTTTGCTTTCTGTATTTTTTGTTGTAGGAATATTTTCAAGCTGTGAATGGTTGAATCTGTAGATACAGAGGGTTGACTATACAAGTGGTAAATTGAAGGTAGAGGTTAAAAATGCTCCACTTCATCTCCAGCTCTCCTCAGAGAAAGCTGATTACCAAGATGGCCTTGATGCTGCTTAAGCTATCATTGGTGTTGCTTACTTTGCCTCCACTACTATATTAACATTTTTCATTGGCCAGCCTTGTTACTGCACTACTGTACCTTGTGCATACCAATTGCAAAGAGATCAAATCAGTCTTTAAGTGTTGAAAAATCCCATTTGCATTGCACATGCCACCACTCTTGCTAAACTGGATAGTATGAACCTCTGGGCATTACAAGGATTCTATAAAGACAGCCCATCCCAAAATACAATCTCTTCAAGTGAATGACTTCAAATTGAGCAGTATTATTTATAATTCACATGATATATTGGAACATGTGTAGCTAAGACCACATCCATACCATTCCAAATTAGAAATTAGTGCCAATTCTGACACTGAATGAGATTCTTCAGGCTTTAAACAGTACAGCCTGAACAGCTTTTCCATATTTATTGATAGGAGAACTTGTTATAAATAAACTAACTAATAATAATGTGCAGGAAATCTATGATTACCATTCCTGGACAGACTACCATTCGGTCTCTGATTTAATATTTCTAATGAAGGAGGATCTACCAGTTTCTGTGGCAAACTGCTATACTTCCAAACAACCCACTGTCATATTATCAGATGTCCTGCTGACCTGAGCTCCCAGAACCAAAAACTTGGAGGTATGCCGCTTTTCTGGTGCAAGATGTGTTGGAGCAGCTGCCAAAACTCATTTAAGTCCATTGAAAATAACGCCTTCCTTCTGATTCACATGGATACTAATGATACTGACAGCCACAGACTTCAACATTTTTCAAGGAAACATGAAGCTTTGTGTAGGAAGCTAAAGGATATGTTTTGTTATTCCTTCACTCTTTCCTGGGCAGCTGATCTGGTAATTCTGAATTGTACCTGTTCTGCTCCTAAGCAATCTGGACTTCTCTCAGTCTAATTTGATCTGATCCAGGTTTCTGGACTGCTGTGTCTCCAATTCACTTCTCTTGGGAAATCTAAAATGGCTGTAAAATTATAGTATACCCTGAAGAGAAGAATAAATCTATTGTTTCAAAATATACAAAGAAACTGTTGGTGATGATCATCTGGCACTGTATTCCCACCCACCTCCCTTGACTCTTTCCTTAAAACTTTAACAGGATTTCCAACTACCTTCACAGTGGAAGAAATCCACCCGTACAGCAAAAGCAGTACATTAGTCAAGCAGGAAGGGCGAAGCATCCATCAGGTGCAGAATGGAGGCAGCAGTATGAGTAGTATGATGAGGAAATATTTTTGCAATTTGTTTTATTCTATCAGCAACTGAAATAGTGAGATCCAATGATGTAGGTTAGGAAGAAAGTAGAGGTGGCAGGGGGAGGGGGTGTATGCTGTACCAGCAGTTACTGGTGAGATGCATCTAAGAAAGGGGAATGTCAATAAGTGTATAAAGGTGCAGTGACTGAAATAGGTTGCTGTAGTGCTGAGTCTGGAAAAAATGTGGTACACTATTGAAGCGTTTTGTTCACTCACTGAGACAAATGGAGGAACTTGGCGAAAATGAGCTTGGGAAACAAGTGTTTTATGTGCAATTGAGAAAGAGACAGAGTAAGGCCCTGTGCTGACTGGCCATTAAAGCTGGCCTGGGGGCAGAGTCAGGGCATGGTATCCATATGACACACACCCGGCTTCATCCCCAGGCCAAAGTGAAACTGTGCATCGCACCACATGGCGCATGGTGTCACAGTGCTCCTCTGGCACTGTGTCCACATGACACAACACCAAAGAAGCGCCTTAAAGCCACAGTATTTCTCCACTCCAGAACTCTCCCCGGATGTTGAGTGTCATCATGTCTATCTGCTATTTCTGTCTGGATGCTCCATTGGTGCCTTAAGCTCAATATGGACAAAAAAACTACTTGTTTTCCCGCCAAAGCCACCTCTGCATTATTCATTTTCAATCAGTTAGTGGCACTAACATTCAACCTGTGAAGGAAGTGCATAGTCTTGGGTTTCATTTTCGACTCTTCCCTTTCATTTGTTCCTCAAATTCAGGCCGTGGCAAAGTCGTGCCATTTCTTTCTTTATAATCTAGTGAGAATCAGGCCTTTTCTTTCCATTTTTACTGCTAAGACTTTGGCTCACACGCTGGAAATTTCTCGCCTGGATTACTGTAATTCTTTGCTAACTAGGCTTCCTCTTGCCCATCTTGCTCCCTTGACTTCTTTGCAACACTGCCGCTAGGATAATTTTTTCCGCCTGCCGTTATGATCATGTCACTCCATTGTTGTTGTCCCTTCACTGGCTCCCGATCCCATTTAGAATCTGTTATAAGCTCTTATTACTAACTTTCAAAGCCCTTCATGGTTTGGCCCCCACCTACTTGTCAGCACTTGTTTCACTCTCTCTTCCTGTTCGCTTTCTGCACTCTAATGATTTGGGGCTGTTGATTCAGCCAAGGATTTTCTCTGCCCCTACTCAGATATGCCCTTCTCCCATGCTGCCCCCTATTTTTGGAATCTCTTTCCCATGAATTTGCAGACCACCACCTCTTTAGACTACTTTAAGTCCAAATTAAAGACTATTCTATTCAGGGAAGCTTTCCAAATTTTGTCTTGATTTTATGACTGTATATTTAAATGACATATTATTTGTATTAATTTACAATTTTATAGTTTTGTTTTAACTTTGTTATAATAATATCTTATTAATTTTATAACTTTGTTTGTGGTCTTAGATTGTGTGCTCTAGTAGGCAGGCTTTTGTTTCTATTTTGGATTGTTGTTTTCTCTCCTTTGTAAAGCGCTATGTAAAGGCTATGGCGCTATACAAATAAACCTAATAATAATATCTCTAGAAAGCACAGATTGGTTGCCCTGCTGGTAGAGAACTGCAACAGCTGGAGGCCCACACAACTATTTTCTCTCTCTTTCTCTCTCCACTCACACATTTGGATAGACCAAAACTAGACTTTCCCGGAAGGGCAACACATGGGGTAAGCCTCTAGGGAGGAAGAAAATTTTCAAACTCAGGAGGGTGACACTTTGAAGAATGTGATAGACAGAAGCAGCACTATCAGGAACCATGTATTGAGTTTGGATAGCTACAATTGATCGCTAGCACTTCCCCTAATTAGGCTGGAACATGGACAACAGACTCAATCCAGAGAGCATGGAAGTGGGTTCTGTAAATGAAAGGGCTTCTGCCAGTTCCCAGAAGAAGAGGTGACATGTGGTGATAGGAGTCCCGCTGAAAAGAACAGAAGCAGTGATGTGCAGTCATGACAAGAAGCCCTGAGAAGTACACTATCTCTCAGGGATAAAGATTCACACTGTGACAGAGGCTGACAAGAACCATCAAGCCCACCAAGGATTGCCTCTTCTTCTGATCCACATACAAACAAGTGGACACATCAAGACACAGCATATTGTAAGGGACTGTTGAGGTTATGCATAGGAAACAAAGTCATTGAGACACAGATTGATATGTCATCATTCCTTCCTGTTGGACAGCATGGCTTAGGAAAATCAATACTGGAAATGCATAACTAACCCTGCAGATGGTGCTATCAGGAAAGATTTGGCTTTCATACAGACTTTTGGCAAAAGATGGGTTGCATCTTTAAAACAGGTGGTAAAAATGTATTTTCTTGACTCCATTATTAGTTCAGAATCTAGAATAGAGGCATTCAGAGCTTCCGTGGACTCAGTTAAACTGGATCACTTTGAGTCTGTAAATACCGAGGATGTGGACAAGAGTCTTAGAAGTGTTAGGAGGACAACTTGCTCACTCGATCCCTGTCCTTCATGGCTGACAGCTCAAGGGGGAACGGTTGTAACTAACTTGCTACACCGTATCATTAATACATCGTTCAGGGATGGGCAGTTTCCATCTACTTTGAAGACGGCCATTGTTAAACCTTTGTTGAAAAAGCCCTCCCCTGACCCCCTAATTCGGAACAATTATCGGCCTGTCTTGCTGCTGCCATTTTTAGGGAAGGTGATCAAGAGGGCAGTTGCCTTTCAGCTTCAAGGGATCTTGGATGGGACAGATTATCTGGACCCATTTCAAACCGGCTTCCAGGCGGGCTATGGAGTTGAGACTGCTATGGTCGCCTTAGTTGATGATCTCCATCTGGGTATGGATAGGGGGAGCGTGTCCCTGTTAGTACTCTTGGACATCTCAGCGGCCTTCGATACCATCGACCATGGTATCCTTCTGGGTCGCCTGAGTGAGTTGGGTATCAGGGGCTCTGCTTTGCAGTGGTTCCGTTCCTACCTCTCGGGCAGATTCCAGAAGGTGGAGCTGGGGGGCTGTTGCTCCGATAGGAGGGCCCTTACATCTGGGGTCCCTCAGGGAGTGATTTTGTCCCCTAAGCTATTTAACATTTACAGGAAGCCGCTGGGAGAGATCATCCGGAGACACGGGGCGCGGTGTTATCAGTAGGCTGATGACACTCAAATAGTCTTCTCTGTGTCTCCGACTGATGCAGTATCTAGGGATGGCATCTCTCCTCTAAATGCTTGCTTGGAGTCGGTAATGGGCTGGATGAGGGAAAACAGATTCAGCCTGAATCCAGAGAAAACGGAAGTACTGGTGATTGGCTCTCCTGGCCCGGGTAAGGAAATTTTTCCACCTGTCCTAAATGGGGTCACGCTCCCTGTGAAGGACTCAGTTCGCAGTTTGGGGGTGCTCCTGGACTCGTCACTTCACCTTACTGCTCAGGTGGATGCGACGGTCAGGAGCACTTGTTATCAGCTTCGGCTGATACGCCAACTGCGACCCTTCCTGGGCCGGGGGGACCTTGAAACCGTTGTACATGCTCTGGTAATCTCTCGATTAGATTTCTGTAATGCGCTTTACATGGAGCAACCCTTGTACCAAACTCGGAAGCTTCAATTAGTGCAGAATATGGCTGCTAGGCTGGTTACTGGATGTCCCAGGGCCAGTCATATAACGCCAGTTTTAAAAGATCTTCATTGGCTGCCTATTCACTTCCGGGCCGAATACAAGGTGTTGGTTATTACCTATAAAGCCCTAAATGGCTTGGGCCCAGAGTACTTGGAGAACCGCCTCTCCCCATACAATCCGCCCCGCACTTTCAGATTGGGTGAGAGACATCTTTTAAGAGTTCCAGATGCTAGATATGCTTCATTCCGGAAGGCCTTTTCTGTTGCAGCCCCACAGCTCTGGAACTCCCTCCCCAATGAGCTCCGTACTAGTGCCTCCCTTAATACTTTTAAGAAGGATCTGAAGACCTTCTTATTCCGCCAGGCTTTTCCCCCGTGAGCCTTGTCTGTTATTCTTTTCCCCTTGGCGATGTTTACAATGTATTCCACTCTACACAGCCATTTGTCTGGGGTGCTGTTGGTTTTTTATTGTTGTTGACTGCTAATTGTTGTTAACTGTTGTAATTCTGTTGGGGGGGGGGTTGGGGCTCATGTTCTTTTAATTGTTTTATTTTTTTATTGTTCACCGCTGTGATCCTTGGAATAGCGGTATATAAATAAATTTTATTATTTTTTATTATTATTATTTTCTAAGAGCTTTGTAAACTTGATCAGGAGGACTTTAAACTGAGTTATGAGGAAGAGGGAGATAGTATCTCAGAAGGTGGGGGAAACAATTACTGGTGACAGTAGTAAGGGAATAGGGTTGATTGTTTAAAAAAAACACCAATGGAAAGGAGTAAAAAGAACAAGGAAGCCACAGGAGAGAATGTTCCATTGTCTTGGATGTCTCTACAGAACTGCATCAAATACTGGAAATAAACAAACCGAACCAGAACACAGGAGGAAAGTATGATTTAAAGAGGGATCACTGAATTTTGGTAAGATGAGTTTTATAACAGGAATTTAGTAATAGGGAGGTATGACTTATTCCAAAGAAACAGACAAAAGACGGGAGGAGTAGAAGTAGCATTCTATAAGTCAAGGGTGTGTACACCTGTGAAGAGATCAATGAATCACAGAATGGAAAGCAGAATGATTCAGAGTGAAAACAAAGTATGAAGCTGTGCAAGACATATTATGGGAGCATGGAATGTGAAAATCATAAATCAAGGGAAACTAGACGTAATAAAACAAGAAAAGGAGCATATAAACCAGTGGTGGCAAACCTATGGCACATGTACCACAGGGGGCACACAGATCCCTCTCTATGGGCATGAACACCGTCGCCCCAGCACAGAGTTTGCCAGAGTTCATTATTAGAAAGCCAGAGGGATGCAGCACTTTGCGATAAATAAGTGGGTTCTGAGTTGTCTTTAAAATGTTCACCATCACTGATACATGTGCCATAGGTTTGCCACCATGGTTTATATGCTCCTTTTCTTGTTTTATTGTTATTAATAATAATAATAGGATTTATTTATATACCGCCCAGCCTATTCTCTCCCTCTCAGGCCGAAGGAAGACAGTTATGGAGGGAGGAGCCTCTTTCTTCAGGCTAGCCTATTCTACTACATATAGTTTCCCTTGATTTATGATTTTCACATTCCATTGCAATACTTGGGGTGAGTGAGTTAAAATGGACAGGAATGGGACATTTTGAGTCTGATAATTACACAGTATTTTATTCAAGAAATGAAAAGATAAGAAGTGGATGGCATTTACAGTAAGGAAAAATGTAGCAAAAGCAGCCTAAGAATATAATGCAAAATCTAACCGAATAATGTCAAAAAGACTTCATGGAAAACCCATCAATGCAACGATAATCCAAGATTATACTCCAACTACAGAGCAGGAAGAAGAAAAAATTGAAAGATTCTGTGCTGGAGTCTAGGGAGAAATTCATCACTTACCAAAACAGGACTTGTTAACCAAGAACTGAGAACCAGATGAACGCTGGACTGAAGCCAGGAAGGAAAGCAAAACAAAAACAAAAGCACTATATTTAGCCAAAAAGGTAGAGAAACCTCAATATATAACAGGTGAAACTCTTCAAATAGTTAAGGATAGATCAGAAACCAAAGTAAAAGATGACAGAAATAGAGTAGAACCTTGAATACAATTTTTCAACAATTTGTGCGCAGGGACAAGAAGAATTACTATAATAATCAATGCAGAGAAATAGAAGATGACGACAAAAATCTTCCTCAAGATCTGAGAAGTTAGAGCAAAGTTTAAACCAAGAATAGTAATGCTATACAACCAAGTTGGGTACTCATTTCAGCAACTTCAGAAGGATGCAAGCCTGAGTTGACTCTGAGCCCCTGGCTAGTACTGAAGTTACAACCTTGTGGTTTGTGACCGAGTGGCTGCAGTACATGTATTTAACCACCCCGCCACCAGGGCCTTAACATATCTTAACATAACAAGAGATAAAAAGATGACAGATTAATTTGAAGAACCATATGAAGACTAACATCTAATTTTTCAAAAATGAAATGGAAGCTGCACTCAAGAGTACTTGGGGGAAACAAATCACCAGGAACAGATGGCACACCACAGACTGAACTGAATGTGACATGATAGCCATCTTTAAATATCTGAAGCGATGTCTTGTAAAGGATAGAACAAACTTGATTTCTGCAGTTCCAGAAACTAGGACATGAAAAAAAGGATTCAAATGAAAGAACAGAAATTCCACCAATGCAGCCAAAAGAAATTCCTGATGCTAAGAACTGTTCAACATTGATTGCCTCATTTTAAAAAAAAACCATAATAGAGACAGGGAAAATGAATTATTTATGGATTAAAATAAACGGAAGTAAAGGTTAAGTTAGCGTTTTGATCATATTTACGTGTTTTGGTCAATACAGAAAGGATAGGATGCTTAGAGGTAATACAGATATATCCATAACATATTCGGTACAAGATAGGATTTGGTATTAAAAATGACATTTTGTAGATAATGGTGAAAGTTTGTTATAAGAGATAGTAATATTTTACATAACTAACTCATTCACAACCACAGATTAGGAAGTTAAATTTATTTTTGTTAATTTTTTTATCAATTCATATATGTGAAAGCATTGATGGATTACTGTAAATTTTTAATTTTGTATAATAAAAATTATTAATAAAAAACAAAAACAAATATTAAAGCTCTTTAAAAAAACACTGACTGCCTCAGAAGTAGACTAGATAGCCATCTCTCAAGAGTGCTTTAGCTGTGTAATCCTATATGGCTGTGATAGTCTTGAGGTTCATTTGAACTCTGTAATATTAATTCTGCTCCCAAAGGGGAAGGGCAAAGCTCTCCAGAGATATCCTTAAAAGTCAGGTTGACAGTGAACAAGCATTCCCATTACTAAAGGAATACCAGAACTGAGAAAGTGCTGTGAAGTACTGTGAAAGTGCTAGGATAGGTTAGGAATGAGATAGGAAGTTCTGGTTCCTTTGTTAATATACAGCAAAGATGAGCAAAGCATACCTCCAGGGCCATATATGGTCAAAATAATGTTTTTTCTTTCACAGGCATCAAAGATTTTCTTTTGCACATAATATTTTCACCCTAAAATGACTTTGAAGGGGTGCAGACGGCATTTTTTCCCATGGCTTTGCTCCACCCCTGAGTAGTTTAGGCTCATTTAGTGATTTCTGTTCAGTTCCTATTGTTAAAAAGGGGCTCTCCTGAGCCTACAGTGACAAAGGAAGGCCTAAAACATGGCAAAAATACCCACCACACCCACTAGAAGGCATTTGGGGGGGGGGTATTTGGGGAAAGTGGGGAGAGGTGTTGTCTTCCAGGTCTCTTGGAAGGTTAATGTGTCCTCCTAGCTTTTCAGTTACCCACCACTAACCACTGAATAACAGACTCAGCAATACCCATTTTTTAAAGAAAAATAAGTCAACTAGTGACCAATTGCTTACCTCAGACATATCATGTACCAGTAGGAGAGGAATACTAATGGTAGTAATATCATGAGTGCAACACACTTTGAGGATATTCCGGAGGCCCATGATTGCAGGATCCCTGGCAGTAATATTACCCGATCTCACATTATCATCCACACAGAGATGAAAAGTTACATGAATTTCAGAGAGATTTGAATGGCGAGTGATGTAAAATTCTCCTGAGGGAATCATATTGTAACAAACAGGTTACTCTACAATCTCCAATGAAAAACCTAAATATATTAAAGGACTATAATGTGTCAAAAATTCCCATCCTATTCTTTCCCTGCAAACTTCAAACAATTTACAAAAATCATTTCCATAAATGAATAAATAAATAAAATTACAGGTGTAGTGATATACATTGTTATGTTTTGTCTGGAAAATTCATGAGATTTCTTTTTCACTTCAATACTTTAAGGTCCTATGGAACTGAAAGTAATTTACTCCCATGAAAATGTGCATGGGATTATTGCAGTTTCAAAAATTTAACCTGTAACCCTCAGCCTCCTGTGTCACACACACAACTGGTCCACAGCACTTTACACTGCTTGGGACAAATGTTCATGCCAACAGCAAAAATGTGAGGATATCTGTATGTCCTAGGCACTTTGTTTACAGAAAGAAAACCAAATCTACCACTATTACCGCTAAGGCACACAACACACACACACAGAGGTAACAATATCCTGGAATCGGGTTGGCAACCTATGTCCCTCCAGATATCGCTGGATGGAAAGATCCATCAGCTCTAATCACCATAATCAGTGAGGGATGATGAGAGTTGAAGTCCAACTTCTGAAGGACCATAGTTTGGCCATCCTGCCAAAATAAGACTGAGCTTGTATGTTTACCTTTCTGTATATTCTACAACAAAGAACATAACCCAGGCTGCATTTTAGACCCCACAACTATGACAAGGATATAAATAGTATCTTAGCATTAAATTCAGTTCTCCATAGATATATAATGGTTTCTGAAATTAAGTACAGTATTTGTGTTTGGCAATATGCAAGATAAGGTGCAAAAATTACTGTAACATAAATAAACAGTATATACTGGTAGCATCAAAACTAGAGCATCAACTATATGGAGTAAATATTTAAAAAATAATGCATCATCTATTCAACATTCTAATCAACATCTAATCAACATTCTCTAGAGAATGAACTGCTCATAACAAAAATCAGAGCTAAGCTGAAAAAGAAAGCAAAATATACCAAAATATGGCCTGAATTACATTTCAGATGAATTCAAGGACAATGTAAGAAACAGATCTGAACAATTGAGTATAATTGACTGGGAACCTGAAGTCAACCTGAAGTGGACAGAAGTCAAAGACATAATTAAGGATGAATGCAAGAAAACACTAACAGTGGCCAAAAAGAAAGATAAGAAACAATGGATGACAGATGAAACACTTCATGCAATAAAAGAAAGAAGAAAAGCAAAAGCAAAAGGTGATAGGAACAAAGCCAGAAGTATGAACACAACTGTCCAACCTGTGACACACAGGGATAAGGAGAAATGCTACAATGACCAATGCAGAAAAATAGAAGAAAACAACAAAAAGGGATGAGAGATCTCTATAAAAAAATCAGAGAAATTAAAGCCAAGTTCAAACTGAGGGCAAGTATGCTCTATGGAGAAATAAAGAACATAGTACAGGAACAAGAAGAAATAAAAAGACGCTGGAGGCAATACACAGAGGAGTTATACAAAAGAGATGAGGGAATGAATGATATTTGGAATGAGGAGCCATATGAAGGTGGACCCCAAATTCTAAGAAGTGAAGTGGAATCTGCAATAAAGGAAATGGGAACCAGGAAACAGATGATATCCCAATTGAACTGCCATAGTGCCTACAGGCAGATGCAACTTTAGTGATAACTGAAATATGCCAACAAATATGGAAAACAAAGCTGTGGCCAACAGACTGGTTCAATATACATACCAATCCACAAGGAAGGAGATACAAAAGACTGCACAACTATAGGACAAATGTAATATTGCACCAACCTCACATGCAAGCAAAATAATGCTCAAAATTCTGCAGCACAGAATCCAATAACACATGGAGAGGGAAATTCCAGAGGTGTAAGCAGGATTCAGAAAAGGAAAGGGCACTAGGGACCACACTGCAAACATATGATGGTTAATGGAGCACACCAAAGTGTTTCATTGACCGCAACAAAGCATGTGATTGTATTGATCACGAAAAGCAATGGAATGCACTCCAAGACATGGGGATGCCACTATATCTGATACTCCTGATGAGGAATCTGTACCAAGGACAAGAGACCACTGTCAGAACAGAATTTGGGGAAACAGAGTGGTTCCCAATTGGCTGCATTCTAACACCCTACTTGCTGAAAAAATAATAAGGAAAGCAGAATTAGAAACAGCAAAAGGAGGAGTTAAGATAGGAGGAAGAAACACTAACAACCTAAATCCTAAGATATGCAGAGGACACCATAATATTAGCAGAAGACATTCAAAATTTGGAACAGTTAATAAGGAAGGTAAAAAATGAAAGTGCAAAAGCAGATCTGATGCTGAACATAAAGAAAACAAAAATAATGACCACAGAAGAAATACGCAAATTAAATCTAAACAATGAGGAAATTGAAAAAGTTAAAGAATTTCCATATGTAGGATCATACGTTGACCAGAATGGAGACCGTAATCAAGAAAGAAGAAGACTAGGAATGGGAAGCTATGAAAGAACTGGAAAAGATCCTGAAGAGCGAAGACATACCCTGAGCACTCAAGTCAGAATTGTTCAGGCTATTGCATTCCCAATTACCATGTATGGATGAGAGAGCTGGACAGTGAAGGAAGCCAACAGAAGCAGAATCAACTCATTTGAAATATGGTGCTGGAGAAGAGTACTTAGGATACCACGGACAGGGCTCTCCTTGGAAGCAAAGATGATCAAGTTGAGACTGTCATACTTTGGCCACATAATGGAAAGGTACGGATCACTTTCTCACAACCTACCCTTGCAGTGTGTTTGAGAGAGAGAGAGAGAGAAAGAGAGAGGGGTGAAGGCAGCAGACAAGAATGGCAGCAGTGACAGATTTTCATGTCTAGAAATTGTCCATCTTTCTTCTCCCCTCAGATAATCCCTCAGGGTCAGATATGGATGAAGACACACAGTACAGTACTTAGAACAAATATACTCAGCAACAAACACACCAATATTGCATAATTTTAAAGACTAACAGATTCTTGTGACCATAATCAAGACATGCATATTAGAAACTAAAGGGTTTCCACTCTACATGAATAGATGAATATATCTAATCCCTTTCATTAAAACAATATCCAGAAGGGTGTCTTTGTGTGTATGTTTAGTAAAAATGATGAAGAATATTGTGTCATGTATGGCATGGTTTTTGTTGACAGAATCTTTGCTGTTTGTTGCATGAAGTGTTATAGATGGTAGAGAGAAGAAAAAGCTGCTCTTCTCACAAATTAATAAATGACATTTCATGATAAGATTATGCTCTGTCTAGCAAGAGACATCTCTATCTGAAAAGAATACACAAAACATACCAGGAAAAATATTTGATAGGCTTTGTTCCATATTCTTTGATTTATCTTCACTGCCACCATTTTTGTTTCCTACATCTGCAGACAAAATAAACAAATTGTTATTATATATACCATTATACAGGATGACAGAAATCACTGGAGTTCATAGAATCATAGAGTTGGAAGAGACCACAAGCACCATTCAGTACAACCCCCATGCAGGAACTCTCAATCAAAACATCCCCAACAGATGTCCATCCAAACTCCAAAGAGCTCCAAGGAAGGAGACTCCACCACTCTCCAAGGAAGTGTGTTCCACTGTCGAACAGCCCTTACTGTCAGGAAGTTCCTCCTAATGTTCAGGTGGAATCTCTTTTCCTGTAGCTTGCACCATTGTTCCGGGTCCTGTTCTCTGGAGCAGCAGAAAACAAGCTTGCTCCTTCCTCAATATGACATCCCTTCAAATATTTAAACAGGGCTATTATATCACCTCCAGGCTAAACATCCCCAGCTCCGTAAGTCATTCCTCATTGGGCATGGTTTCCAGATCCTGTCTAGATCCCGTCCTCTGGGGTGTTAGCTACTACTCCTAATTTGGTGTCATCTGCAAATTTGATAAGTATGCTCCCAATTCTGTCATCCAAGTCAATGATAATAATGTTGAATAGCAATGGGCCCAGGACAGAACCCTGTGGCACCCCACAGGTCACTTCTCTCCAGGATGAAACGGAACCATTGTTGAGCACCCTTTGTGTTCAGCCAGACAACCAATTACAAATCCATGTAACAAGTGCCTTGTCTAGCCCACATTTTACAAGCTTGTTTCCAAGAATGTCATGGGGAACTTAGTCAAAGACCTTACTGAAATCAAGATATACTATATCCACAGTTAATTCTGCCTTTGCATGTTTTGATGTGTGAATTCTGCTTTCATTAGTTTGGAGTGAAATGTCTGCTCAGTACAAGGTCTAAGCAGATGGACTATTCTTTGGGTTCGGCTGGTCAACTTATTACAAATCCACCTAACAGTTGCATTGTCTAGCCCACATTTTACAAGCTTGTTTACAAGAATGTCATGGGTCACCTTGTCAAAGGTCTTACTGAAGTTGAGATATGCTATATCTACAGCATTCCCTTTGTCTACCAACCTGGCAATTTTATCAAAAAAGGAGATCAGATTGGTCTGGCATGACTTGTTTCGTAGAAACCCATGTTGACTTTTTGTGATAATGGCAATTGCTTTCTAAATGTTCAGAGACACTGTGTTTAATGACTTGCTGTAGATGCTTTCCTGGTATTGATGTCAGACTAACTGGGCAATAATTGCTGGGATCCTTTCCCTGTTTTTGAAGATGGGGACAACATTTGCCCTCCTCTAGTCTGCTGAGAGTACTTCTCTTCTCCAAGAGTTCTCAAAAATTAATGCCAATGGCTCTGAGATTACATTTGCCAGTTCTTTTAAAACCCTTGGATGTAGGTCATCTGGTCCTGGAGACTTAAAAGTAATTGAGATTAACCAGGTATTCTAGTACTTCCTCTTTACTTATTTCTGTGCTGCATTTTTGGTATTGTTTCCTCTGCTCCATTATCCTTAGGTTGAGCATCCTTTTCTGAGAACACTGAGGCAAAGAAGATATTGAGTAGTTCTGCCTTGTCTCTGTGCTCTGTTAGCATTTTGGTATCTTCTTCATGTGGTGGCCCCAACATTTCCTTTTTCTTCCTTATTTTTCTTAACCTCTCTAGCAAGCCTGAGCTTGTTCTGTGCTTTTGCTTTTCTGACGTTCCTCTTACATGTGCTAGCTATTTCCTTGAATTCCTCCTTGGTTATTTTCCCATTTTTTCATTTGTTATACATGCCCCCATTTAAAACTTAGCTCGGTTCCTTAGTCATCCATCCCGGTTTCTTGAGACATTTCCCATTTTCCTTCCTTATTGGAGCAGTTTGAGATTGTGCCTTCAGTATCTCCCTTTTAAGAAACTCCCATCCATCCTGAACGCCCTTCTCTTTTAGTATTCCTGTCCATGGGATCACCCCCAGTACTTTTCTAGAAGATTTTCTTCCTGAGGTTTCGCCAGCATCTGTGGCTGGCATCTTCAGTCAAAGAAAGGTGATAACTGTGGTCAGATATGCTGCATATCCTTCAGCCCTGAGGCCTGGGCATTCAATAACAGACCAACACACAGATTAACATGTAAATCACTTCCTCCCAAGGGTCAAACAGTATCTATATCCCACTCACTTCCATGGCACCAGCCACAGATGCCGGCGAAATGTCAGGAAGAAAATCTTCTAGAACATGGCCACATAGCCCAAAAAAACCACAAAAAACTATGGATGCCGGCTATGAAAGCCTTTGACTTCACAAATCTAAAGTGGTTTATCCCCTTGTTGTCTCTTCCACCTTTTGGACAATGAAATCGCCTTCCAGAAAAGTAAAGAATTTGCTAGACCTTAATGTTTTGGCTGAGTTTGATTTTCTACAAATATCAGGAAAGCTGAAATCACCCATCACCACTACATTTCTCATTTCTGAGCATGTGGTCATCTGTTCTAGAAGGGCATCATCCAATTCCTCAGTTTGACTTGGGGGTCTATAGTGGATCCCCGCAATAACATCCATGTTGTTTTACTTCCCTTTAATTTTTATCCAGATGCTATCTACCTGGTTTCCATGATTTAAGTCCTGGATCTCTTCACAGATGTAACATACAATGCTACTCCTCCTCCTTTCCTGTTTGGCTTATTTCTCTTAAAAAGGTTATACCCCTCTATTACTACATTCCAATCATGAGACACATCCCACCAGGTTTCAGTGATGTCTATTATAAAGTATTTGCTTTGTTGTGCTAGAAGTTCATGTTCATCTTGCTTTCCCCCCATGCTCTGGGCATTAGAGACATTGAAGAACATAGGTTCTCCCTCCTAGCTGCCTGTGTAAAGTTTTCTCCCTCCCACTGTTGGATCCCTGCACTATTTGTCTTGTTCCCTCTATAACCGTTTGAATATTATGCCTTCTCAAAGTACAACAGCCTCAGTTTTGCTGCTTTGTGTTCCACATTTGCTGGTAGATTTTAGTTAGAACTGAACTTGATTTTGTCTCTGTGGTTTGTAGGAGTTCTACTGGTATGTCATCGGTTCCCGATAATTTATTCTTCCCAATTGCTTTGAGTATGACTGTCACAACCTGGATCTCTTAGATCTCTCACACTAGATCTTTCAGATCCCCTCACACTGGGTCTCTCAGATCCCATCGCTGCCACCAAATTATGTGATCACTACAGGGTTACACAAGATCCTTCTCCTGTCTTATGGCAAATGGTTTGAGGTTTCTTTTACCTCAGAACTCTCTTTTCTACTGACTTAAGTCTCTTTATAATAGTAAAATGTTTTTACTATTATTGGTAGTGCGTTTTGATGTTTAACATAAATCACTTCAGGCCACTCCTTTATGAACAAAAGGCAGCAGTGAGGAGGACGAAGCTTGGCCTCATCATCCTCACCACTGCTGCTGCCGAAGGGCCAGGTAGTGGCCTGGAGGCCTGTTGGCCTCCAATAGCACCACCCGGTCTTTTCGCTGTGGCGGTTGTGAAGAGGTAGTGCCGCAGCGCGGCCTCCTCATCCTCCTCACTGCCACTGCCGCGGGAAAGGCCAGGTGGTGATGTTGGAGGCCTCCAGGCTGCACCTGGCCCTTCTGCCAAGCTACGTCCTCCTCACCGCCGCCGCCACCACTGCAAAAGGGCCGGGCTTTTTGTGGCAGCGGCGGTGGCAGTGAGGAGAAGGAGGCTTGGCCTCCCGGCCTCCTCACTTCCTTGGCCTCCGCCGCCGTGGCGAGAAAGGTTGGGTGGTGGTCTTGGAGGCCAAGAGGCCCCCCAGGCCGCCACCCATCCCTTTGGTGTTGGTGGTGGCGAGGAGAACCAAGAGCCGACTGTACTAGTCAAAACAGGAATGCCAGTCAAAACAGAAATGATATTTATTGGACCAAATTTTTGTCAGCCTCCACAAGCTCAGAAATTATGTAGAGGTTTGCTTCTTTAGAATGCTTTGACACAAACCTAGCAACCCCCCCCCCCCCAACACAGCCACATTAATCTATTGGTTTAACTAAAAGTATATACTATTAACATTCAGGAGATATTCACTGAAATATCAGCGATTGCAGTTATACAACCCCATTTTACAAAGATTTTCTCTCTCACACGAATACATAAACATACGGAATTTTTATTTGAAAGAGAGAAAACTTTCAGTTGTTACTAACCATTTAGCCTTTTGGATTTACTGCTTTGCTGGACTCGGGCATAAAGTACTACCTGTTGAACAACTTCAAGTTGCTCCTGAATCCCAGGAAAGTGGAACTCTGTGCATTCCTGACAAACTGTTGCAAAATCTGAAACAAATAAAGATTTCATTCAGCCGAAGGTATTGAACCTGTTCCATTGTTCACTTCAGGCTGAGGCAAGACAATCACATAACTGAATACTCCTTTATGCAAAAGGACACAGGTCTTTATTGGCCTACAGTCAGCCTCCAAATCCTAAACAATTATTGTATATACTCACATATAAGTCTATAAATTTTAGTCAAAAAATTGACTCAAGAAACCTGAGTGGACTTATTTATGAGTCAATGTAAGTAATGTAATTTAATTCATATATACAGTGCACTCTCTGTATCCATGGGGGATCTGTTTCGGATCCCCCTGCAGATGACAAAATCCATGGATGCTTGTCCCATCGACCTCAATGGTGGCAGGCCACACTGCCGTGCCACCACTGAGGACAATGGCACTTTGCCTCCCCCCCAGCCACAAGAAGCCTACCTCACCACTTCACTGTGGTGGGTGGCAGGGACTGCCTCTTCCTCATCCTCGCCTCTGCCACCTCTTCCTCCCTTCCTTACTCCTCCTCCTCTGCCGCCCCCTCCCCCATGAGTTTGCCATACTTTAAGCTCAGTTTCACATTTGTCCCTTGCTGACGCCACTACCATCACCGTCAGCACCGCTCAAAGAGAGGGGAAGGCGTGGAACGGCCGGGGAGAGAGAGAGAGAGAAAGTGAGGGAAAGAGAGAGGTGAGGGAGGCCACCTGCCTCAGCCACACCTTGCCTGCAGAGAAGGAGGAGAAGCTGCAGCAGCAACCAGTTTCAAAGGGAAAAGGGGCCCAGGAGCCAAAGTCCCGCCATGGCATGCTAAACCACACTTTGTTCTTGCTGTTGTTGTTATTGGGTGCCTTCTAGTCCTTCCTGACTTATGTCAACCCTAAGGCAGAGAACCCATCAAGGGGTTTTCTTGGCAAGATTTGTTTAGAGAGGGGTTGCCATTGCATTCCTGTGAAGCTGGGAGTGTGACTTGCTCAAGGTCTCACCTTTCTCCATCCTCTTCTTCCTCCTCTCTGCTGTTGTCACCTCCGCCACCTCCCCTCCTTCCTCCTGTCTCCTCCTCTTCCCTGCTGCCGCTGCCGCTGCCTCCTCTTCCACCTCTGCTGCCCCCCAAGGGGCTTGCTATCCACATATGCTGGAATCTGTGGATGGCAAGTCCATAGATACGGAGGACTTACTGTATATCTATCCCCTGTTGAAAGATAATCTTGGAAAGACTGACCCCTTCTACTCTCTCATCCATCCAGGCTTTAGAGTAAGCACAAACAGTGATGCCTGCTAGAATTTTATAAGTCTTGGGCATTGTATAATTATATTCATGAATTCCAAATCATTTGCAGATGTATGAACAAAGACATTGGCACTACACAAGAGTCCTCACTACTGCCCATATAATAAAAGGAACCTTCTCAAAGAGATCTTTGAACCCAGAGAACCTGACTTTTAGTAAGTGGATTTACTACATTCACATTTCAACACTAACTGACTACTGCAAAGATCTGACAGACCTGTCATATGAAGCCCTTTGAAAATTTAGGATAAGGGACATGTTTTGTATCTTTCTGGATCCTATTACATTCTATTCCACTCCCACAACTATATAAATATGCTTTATACCTGAGGCCTTAATACTACTTGGTACTGTAACTGAAAAAGTGTTTTTATATCCACAAAAGCTTATGAAAATAAAAAAATCAGTTAGTCTGAAAGCTGCAGACACATTTCTTTTCCCTTCTCCACTCCCTTCATTTTAATTGTTTAGACATTCCCTCACTAAAGAAAAGTAGGTGTCAGGGAGAGAATTTCTTTCTGAATTTTTCTGACCAACTGACCAACAAAGATGAGAGAGTTGAAAGAGAAGGTAAGAAAGTATATTTGCACTGAAAACTAACATCATTTTTACTGTAGTATTTGTAGGAATGGGGAGAGTGTCATCTTACTGTGAGAAGTAAACAACATTGACACAGGGACACACTCACCCCCTATTTGTACACACACTTTTGGGTGCTGTTCTTTTAATTTTTTGGATATGAAAAGTTCAGAAATTTCCCAACCCTATTTATTTTGTACACAGCCTGACTCACTGGGAAAACTATATCTCTTAAAATTCTCAAACGATTCTATATCAAGCTATCTTCTAAATCTTCTCAACTACTAGTTGGGTTCCAGGCCAGAGATCCAGCTTGTCTATACAGTCATAGTGCACAGTTGCCATACAAAATAGCAAATGATGCCATTATCACTGTTGGCAAGGGGAAAAACCAACTACCGGGGCAGTCTGGGGACAAACCCGGATGCAGCCAAACAATTGAGGCAAAAAAGAAAAACCACAAAAGCAAAACACCAGCTATCGGTATTGGCAATGCTCTGACACACTTTTCACACACAATATAAGACTTACAGACGTAGTGGTTCATTGAAAGTTCTGGAGGCTTCATCTTCAGTTACAATGTGTACAATACAGCATATATACAGACTCTGACTTCTCTCCATCAACTTCCAACCAGTATACACTGTTACTCTAACCCAGGGGTAGGCAACCTTTTTGAGCCGGGGGCCGGGTTGCTGTCCCTCAGACAACTGGGGGGCCGAAGCCAAAAAATAAATAATTTAAAAATTTAAAAAAAAAATTAAATATATAAATAAACCAGGACAAATGTAGGACAAAATTTTCAAATGGAAGACACTTTTTTTTAAAAAAAATGGAGGACACACGAAAAAATTTGCTGATTTTTTAAAAAATGTTAATATAAATGCATGTTTCTGAGGCTTCTATAGACAATTGCCACCCAAAGGCCCCGGCGGCAATCGGCGGCAGGACCGGGCTGGGGCCGGTCCCAAGGCCTCACCGGGCCACATCCGGCCCGCGGGCCGCAGGTTGCCTACCCCTGCTCTAACCACAACTTCAACTATAACTCCACACTAATCCACACATGACCTGTCTCTTGGCCCGTTTATATAGGAGGTGGTCCTAGGTCATTACTTTGCATCAAACAGCATAATGGAAGCTTGTTGCAACCTTGCCTCATGCCATGTGCCCATGACTCAGCTGTCTGTGGCTGTCACACTGAATACCTGTCACTCAATGTCACCCTGTCATTCAAAATATTTTTCTTTTGTTTAAGACACAATTACTCCAACAAGCTGAACTTATGCTGCCCTCCTCTGACTGAAGTAGCATGGCAATCTTTTTAACTCAGAGAATATAACATTTTGATAATTGCTAGCAGTTCGCCTTAGAGCTAGGCAGAATGGAAAGATAATCCTCCACCAGGGAGTACATACAGATCTGAATTTATATATTTCTGCCCACTGGAGCAAGTGAGAGGAGCAACCCATCATCTTCCACTACAATTTCCCCTTACCACAATCTAGTCCCATTGCAAAACTGGATCTGCCAGTTCATATCCATGCACAAAGAGCAGTTTCTATGTCTTTGTGCAATAACAACTATAATTAACATTTGTCAGGCTCCCAACATGCAGCACATCTTTCAACACAAAAGACAGCACCTTTGAAAAAGAACAGCTTTTACAAAAGAAGAAGAAGAAACAGCGCAAGCATGGCAGTGACTTTTTTGTCAGGACTGAAGAAGAATACAGAAATATAACTTTTATAGTGTTACTGGACAATCCCTCCCATCAATCAATATAGAAATATAATTGGTCAAAACTTCTAGTGGTTTGTCTTAAATGATGATGCATTGTTAAATATCCTACAGTCTGGGATTCTGGCAGCTTCCAGCAGGTTCCTTAAGAACAAATATGTTCCCAGGCCAATTATCCCAAACAACTGCACCTGTAACCTTGAGCTGGTATATCTCATTATAACATCTCTTCTTTGTACAATGATCTAACCACATAAATATTTATCTCTAACAATCACCTTTCTATATATCTATATTAACATAACCTATTAAACTTAACACTGTATTATTTATTTATTTATTTATTTATTTATATAGCGATGTAGATTTACACAGTGCTGTATATACAAACAATAAAATGGATAAAGAAAACCTGCCCATGGCATACAATCTAAGAAATAATAGAATAATACATATAAAAAGATAGCTTATTAATTGGCTAATAAAAGAAATATAAAACATTAACAACAATAACATTAACAACTCTCTATACTCCCTCCTCCTTTCCCAGATGCTAGTGTCAAAAAGTCAAGTCTCTGCAGAGAGGGTTCCTCCTCCACATTCCAACCTCAAAGAACTTAATGAACAAACACATTCTCAACTGCAATATCTAGCCAGCACCTTCTATCATTTTCTAGCATATTCTGTTAAAGCACAGCATATGATTTTAAACAACTATAAATCCCATCTTTTTATATCAAATCCTAAATACATAAAACCCTTATGGCAATAATCCATGAATGGAACCTGACAAAATTGAATCTGCAACTTCATTTTCATACACAAAGGATTTGTAATATCCTCACATACCAACAGCATGTATATATGTCTGTACCTGGCTTCCATTCCACCAAATGCATCTGAGGAAGTAGACTGGGGAAGTAGACTTTATTTTATTATTCATTATTTAGTATTCTCACTGGACAAAAGAGTAAAAAATTTTGTTATAATTTTACATTCTAACTCAACAAGAAATAAATTCAAAGAGTATAACTTACCTCTTTTGATCCCACTGTATGAACTGATGCGATTATCCACTAATAGGACCAAGCCACAAAGAGAAGTTGAATAAAGTGATAATGCTGTCTGAAGCCTATGAAGTTTGACTCCACTGCGATGATTACGTTTATGCTTGCAAAAATCCAGCATATCCGCCTTCAGTAATCTCAGGTTGTGCATGGTTTTCAGTTGTGCTCCTAGGCAGGGCAAGAAAAATGGGATGGGGGGAACAAAAAGAAATTGAAAGCTCTAAAGGGTCACTTGGTAGACAAAAAAATATACTGTATTTACACATTTTTTTAGCCCTGGCTGTGCCTGATCACTTCCCCTCACACAGCCACCATTTAGTGTAATTCTCTCCTCCTCCATCCAGTCTTTAGAGTGAGCACAAACAGTTAAACCTGTCAGAATTATATATATATTTTTGGCATCATTTTGCTTTGCTTTGCCTTTTCCATACTTGGTTACATACCCCTAGGTTTTAACTTTGACTTATCCACCGCTCATATCAAAATCCATTTTGGTCCCAAAACCCATTCCTGGTATGAGGTTGACTTATAGTTGAGTATATACGGTAGTAGTTTTGTTATTTTGTCTTTTCTGCTAGGACTAAATCTACACAAAAAATATAAGCCATAAATGATTTCTACAATACCGAGAAGGCAACAAGCAATTTTATAATCAGGAATAGATGATAATACATTTAGAAATCTTTTTGGGTTAACTGTGCCAGTTTCTGAGCTCTAACCACCCATATTCTCCCTGCAAAAGATTAACACAGGGTGTAAGATTAATAAAGTAGACCAAGGTAAATATTTAAATAAGCACAAACGTACATTTCTCCCTGCTGAAATTCATTTTGTTAGTTTATGCCCAGCTTTCTAATCTATTAAGGTATTTTGAATTTTGACTCTGTCCGCTGGAGTATGAGCTACTCCTAACTTGGTGTCATGTGCAAATTCTATAAATATGACCTTTATTTCTTCATTCAAGTCATTGATAAAGCTGTTGAATAGCAATGGGCCCAGGACAGAACCCTCTAGTACCTTGTCAGTCACTTCTCTTGAGGATGAAGAGGAGACATTGCTGAGCACCCTTTGGGTTTGGCCATTCAACCAATTACAAATCCACCTAGCAGTGGCACTGTCTAGCCCACATTTTACTAGCTTGTTTGCAAGAGTGTCAGTTTGTCGAAGGACTTACTAAAATTAAGATATGCTACATCCACAGCAATCTTTCATCTACCAAACTGGTAATTAGATAGATAGATAGATAGATATGAAATCATATTAGTGTGGAATGACTTGTTTTTGAGAAGCTCATGTTGACTTTTTGCAATTATGGCATTCCCTTCTTTTTTAATTTTTTTATTGATTTTAAAAGAAAGAGGAGAGAAAAAAGGAATATACATAAATAAAAAGAGGGAAAAGTACATACAAAGTAGAAAATTGCCATATATGTATAAATAATACAATATCTATCTAAGTATTAATATATCTGTATACTTTATATAATTGTGTATATACGTACAGACTTCCTTATTGTTATTCTTGTGAATTAAAGGGGGGAGGGGGTATCTGTATTCCTTATTTGTGCCTTGCAATAAAAAAGGTTCATATATTTTATACTACACCATCTCTGTGTAAATAAATTCTTGTTTTTCACATTTTTATTGTCCACTTACTTTGCTCAAACAAAATCTCCCCCTTTGTTTTCAAAAGAAACTTGGATTAAATGGTAAACTTCATGTTCTCATAGAGTTAACACAGAAATTATAGCTTCTTTGTTATTGCCAAAATCATCTTTTTCCTTTTTTGTTCAAATCTATATCTAATAAAATTATCTTATGCGTATATGTATAGGGAAGCCTTAGTATAAGAAACTTAAAACTATACAATATCTACTGTTTCTTTTACTTGTTAATTAACATCATAATAACCATATATTTGTCGGGACCATGGTAAACAGGTCTGATAAAATGACATGGATGTGGCCACTGGGGGAGCTGTTGTGGAAGTTATTTACAGCTCTAGTGGCAGTTATATGTGTCAGCATTTAAACAGTGAATCACTGGATTGTTGTTGCAACTGTCAACTGAGTTCTCAATTGTCACTGAGGGAGAGTGAGACAGTCAGTCCTTCAGAGAGAGAGTGAGAGAGAGCGTCAGTTATGACAGTTGGTGTTAGAGTAACTGCCTCTATGTTTTGCTGTTATGGTTGTTTGGTTGGCAAAGTAATTTATTTATTAAAGTAACTTGTTTATTAAAGCCCTCGTGTAGAGTGAAGGCTTGAAGTGCTCTTGTCGTTATTTCTCAAGCCGTGAGCTTAAGGCCGTTTGCAGTGGTGAAGGAATATATTTTCCTTCTTGGCCTGAATACCTTTGCAGACATCTCTTCAGATTCCTTCTCCCTGGCGTCTTGTTGACGTGGTTCAACTCTGTACGTGGTCGTGGTGAACACAGTGCGTCTTTCCACGCCCTAACAATATTTACAATATATTTATATCTATTTTATTTCTTCATGAAGAATATTTTCAAATGGGCTCCATTCCTTTTCTAGTCTTAGCATTGGTTTATTGTTGATCATGTAAGTTAGTTTGTCCATATATTTCATTTCTTGAACCTTAATTTTCCAATCTTCTATTCTAGGTGGTTTTTCCGTCTTCCAACCTCCTGTGATGATTAATCTGGCTGCTGTTATTAATTATAGTATAAATTGCCAATATTTCTTCAATATTTCTTTATTAATTTTAGATGTCATATTTAGTAAAAAAAATAACTCAGAAATGAATGGTATTTGTCATTAATCTTTTGTGTATAATTTTGTGAACCTGATGCCAAAATTTCTGGATAACAGGGCATACCCAAATGTGGTATGGCATTCTCTTCTAAGTGGTTAAAGACACTCTGTTTAATTATCTGGTCTAGAATCTTTCCTGGTATTGATGTCACACTAACCAGGTGGTAATTGTTTGGAACCACTTTTTTTCCTTCTTTGAAGATAGGAACAGAATTTGCCCTCCCCCAGTCTGATAGGACTTCTCCTGTCCTTCTGAAATTCACAAAGATTACCGACAGTGGGTCTGAGATTACGTCTTTTAATATACTTGGATGTAGTTCATCTAGTCCTGGAGCCAGGAATTCCTTGAGAGTAACCAGGTATTTCTGTACTTATTCTACGTTGCAGTTCCCTAATGTGTCCTCTGCTCCATTTTCCTCAGATTAAGCACTGTTCTCATTTTCTGAGAAGACTCAAGCAAAGAAGGTGTTGAGTAGTTCTGCCTGCTCTTTGCCCCATTAGCATTATGCCATTTTCACCATGCAATTGTCCTACCATGTCCATCTTCTTCCTTTTGCTACAGATATAAGCAAAATAGCCCTTTTTATTGTTTGTAACCTCTCTAGCACCTGAGCCCATTCTGCATTTAGCTTTTTGCACTTTCCTCCTACATGAGCTAACTATTTGTTTGAATTCTTCTTTGGAGATTTCCCTCTTTTTCTATTTCTTATATATCTCCCATTTAAAACTTAGCTCCGTTGAAAGTTCTTTAGTCATCCATCCTGGTTTCTTGAGACACCTCCCATTTTTCCTCCTCACTGGAACGGTTTGAAATTGTGCCTACAATAGCTCTTTTGAGAAACTCCCATCCATCCTGAACTCCCTTCTTTTACTATTCGTCACCACAGGACCACACTCAGTATTTTCCTAAGTTTATTGAAATCAGCTTTACTAAGTCAGTAGAATGTGTGTCTGACTATGCTTGGCTTCTCCTTTCCACTATATAACAAACTCCAGGAAAACATGATCACTCCCACATAAGGATCATGCCACCTCCACCTCATTAACCAGATCATACCTGTTGTTTAGGACCAAATCTAGAATAGCTGAGCTTCCTATTGCCTCTTCCACCTGTTGGACCATTTGTGTAGAGACATCCAAGACCATCTTGCACTGCACTTAAATACACTTTAAAAGAAACAAAATGGGAAAGGATCAGAAATATAGTGTTCTAGTGAATGTTTAATAGTTTACTTACCCAAATGGATGGTGAAACTTTCTTCCAATTGTCTCTGGTCTTCAAAAAGTCTTCCATTTCCTTCTATAGATTCTCTCCACTGATTAGGTTGAACTTTTATTTCCTCACTGAAACCAAATAAATGAAAGAAAAATGAAGACAAGGATGTTCTTACACTTTAATGTTAACTTGATAAGAATAAATATTTCTATGTACAGCTGAGTATTTAATCTCAGTAGCCGCAGTTTTTGGAAGCCTCATAGGCACATTAATATTTTTTTAAATTGCTATAAGCATAGTCACAAAACAACTCACAAGCTACGACCCCAATCCACCCGAAAAACGAGCGGCAAACAACAAACAGCAAAAAGCCGGCCTTGCCGATTGCGCCGTGGCCAGAAGGCAGCTTCATGACACTCCGATGGCATGTGGTGTGTAAACACTGTGTCTTGGAGCATCATGAAGCTGCTCCCGTGTAAATGACCAGATGGCTTCCAGGTAGCTTCAGTGTGCAGTGTGTAAATGCCATACTCCCAAGCCGCTCAGAAGGCAACACAAAAGGGCAGTCTGTTTTGCCCCAAAGTAGATGTTAGAGATGGTACAGCAAATCACATAATATCACTGTCCTGTGTGCTTGTTTGTGTCTATTTTTCTTTCTCTCATCTTCACCACCACACTCCACGCAGAAAATACACATGTGCAAACAAACAGGGAGAAAAAGAGAGGGAAAACATGTATAATTGACTTTCAAGCTCAGTAAATTTTTCTGCTACAAAACCAAGCTGTTTTCTCATGCAACAGTCTAAATAAGGCAGCAGGGCAGGCTGGAGCCTCACTGAGAGCAGCTGGGGAGAAAAACTCATAGCTACTCAAAATTCTTACCCAGAGTTCAAATTCTTTTTGAATGCATTATTCTTGACAGTCTTACCAAGTCTGCACAAGATGGGACTTGAAAAGTCTGGGGGACTTCTTCACTATCTGTACACACACAATTGACTTAACTGTCATCTTTCAGCTGGTGAGGGAAAGAACAGGCTGGCTCAGTGTTATCAGGGGCTAGCCTGAAGATAGAGGCTCCTCCCTCTGTGTCATCTTTCGGCCAGTGAGGGAGAGAACAGGCTGGCTCAATGTCATCAGGAGCTAGCCTGAAGAAGAAGTGCCCTCCCTCCGGTCCATCTGCCTTGGTCCAGGCCTCAGAGGGAGAGAAGAATGCTGGACCTGATTCCTTCCCCCCCCCCTCACCATGCCCTTCTCCTTTTGTGTCGTGTCTTTTAGACTGTAAGCCCAAGGGCAGAGAACCGTCTATTATCCCCTCTGTTGTAAACCGCTCGGATTCCCAGTGATTGGGCGGTATATAAATAAAACCTATTATTATTATTAACAGTTGCATAAATAAAAAAGAAAGAAAGCAAGTTGCATAAATAAAAAAAAGAAAGAAAGCTGGATACCCAATAGTAATGTTAGGATTTTTTAGGTCCTCATGAAGTTTAATCACCCATTCCTGATACTCTTGTTTCTGGATACCTGTGGTTTGTTTCAGTTCATTATTCCACTTGTTTTCCAACACCTAAAAAAAGATACCAACTCAGCAAATTAATGTTCACCAATAAGGTATTCCAATTTATTCCAATGTACTTTGTAACTTCATTTACCTGCTGGGATTCAAAGTGCTGAGCTGCCAACATATTTACATCATAATCTGTCAATGTTTTTCCCAATTCTTCCATCACCGTGTCCATTTCAACTCCTTGCCTAAAATCAATTATTTACCATTTAGTTAGTAATAAGTACATCTTTCAGATACAGTGATCACTGCTTCTAGTAAAACTCCAAGACTAAACTGAATCAATACATTACTAATAGAGAGGATCCAAAAACCACAGAATAAACTGTATGTATCAAAACAGATTTACAGCACAACCTTATTGAGAGGTAAAGCTCACTTTTCAATGGTCCTATGCAACATTGCGTTTGGCTGGCATGTTGTTTTTTTGTTACTGATAGTCTAAAACTCAAGTAGTTTTTAAATAATCAATATTATTTTCCTCTTTAAAATAAGTTTGGACTACAGTGGTACCCCGGGATACGAATTACCCAGCTTACGAATTTTTCGGGATACGAAAAAATCCCATAGGGATTTATTGTTTCGGCTTACGAAGGTTTTTTCGGATTACGAAAAAACCTCGGCGCTGTTTTCAATGGAGCCGCGGCAGAGCCGCGGCTTTTTTTCCATTAGCGCCTATGGCAATTCAGGTTACGAAGGTTTTTCGGGTTACGAAATTAGCCGCGGAACGAATTAATTTCGTAACCCGAGGGAGCACTGTATTGGAAAATGTTGCTTAATAATATACAAATAAAGAGAGAAAGAGAATACCTTTCTCTTAGTTTTCTGAGTTCCACATCTCTTTCACTTATTAATTCTGAGATGCTAACAAAATAATTGTGTTCCAAGTTTAAGAGAGTTTCAGAAGCAGAAGAATGGATCAGATCATGATAGACATCTGCAAAATCTTCATCCCAATTTGAGTCTTCAGGTCTTGCATGTTCCAATATTGCCTGGAAAATAAGAGTTATGTGGATTGTGCATCTTTCAGATATAACCTTCCACACATATGCAGATACACGTCTACTGTATCTGAACACATATTTTTAGTTTCTTTATTGTTATACCTGGATGTTCGATAAAAGTTTATCAGCAATTTCATGTTCTAAAATTCTGGATATTTGAGGATGATAATAATAATAATTTCCCTCCCCTCAGGCTTACAATCTAAAAAAGGTACAGTGGTGCCTCGGGTTACGAAATTAATTCGTAACGCGGCCGCTTTCGTAACCCGAAAAGCCTTCGTAAGCCGAATTGCCATAGGCGCTAATGGGGAAAAGCCGCGATTCCGTGCGAAAAAGCCGAAAAAAGCACCAAAAGTTTTTTCGTAACCCGAAAAAACATTCGTAACCCGGAACAATGATTCCCTATGGGATTTTTTCGTATCCCGAAAATTTCGTAACCTGGGTATTTCGTATCCCGAGGTACCACTGTATAAGCAAAATAACTGAACATTAAGGCTACAATCCTAAACACACCTATTGGAGAGTAAGTCCTATTAGATAAAATGGGGCTTGCTTCTGAGGAAACATGCCCAGCATGGTATTGCAAAGCTTGCATTTCTACACACAAATGCATGGGACAAATTGCATTAAATTCAGTGGGCATTACTATGTATAGGACTGCAATAAAACTATTTTATTTTCAAAGTTTACACTTTACAGCATTTTTTAATACAGACACCAGTCTTCTAATTCTTCATTTAATCCACCCTACCCATTTTATAACAATGTGAATAAGCAGAAACCATGAAAAATATTTTCCAGTGGTGAGGATTTAAAAGCACTGTAAATATTCACTTTTGGTGAGTATTTCAGATAAAGTGTAGCAAGAACATTAAACTCTATCATCCAAAGCCCCTCCTGCAGTTGTTTGTATAATTAGATACTTCCCACTCCTAGCCTTCATAAAAAGATCAACTGGTGGTTGAAGAACCATGCAGACTTTCACTCACTTCAGTTTTGTTTTAAACTTTGAAACGTTCTTTTAAAAGATGTAACCTTCCTGTTTCTTTAAAAGAAATGGCTTAAGAAGAAGTGGATTTGGGTGGGGGAATTGGATTTAAATAGTAAATTTTACCACCAGAAGGCTGTGAGAAGTACAATTTGCAATGTGAAGTCAAAGGCTACTGCTACTGCTGACACTGGGTCAGCCAGAAAAATCAGCATTAGAAGAACAAGTTATAAACCATCCTGGGCATAAAATTGCTTTTTGAAAACACTGAAATTCTGGACTGTGCCAACAACTATCATATCAGAATGCACAGGGAAGCCATTGAAACCCACAAGTACCTGGACAATTTCAACAGGAAAGAAGAAATCCTTAAAGTTAGCAAAGGCGTGTTACAGACAGCCTGTTTGGGTCGGCCTGTAACCGGCCCTTTCCCCGCCGGATTGGGGCCTCAGCTGCCACAACGGCAGCCTCTGAGGCCCCGATCCGCCGCTTTCCAGGCCGCGGGGAAGCAGCAAAAGGTCACTTCCCCGCCGCCTGGAAAGGAGTGTCCTTGGGGCTTCAAGCCCTGAGGACACCTGATGGCGGCGGGGAGGAGGAGAAAGGGGTCGCTTGGTCCCTTTCTCCTCTGCGTAGCTGGCACAGCCATGTAAAGGTTGTGCCCAGCGACGCAAAGCTGGAAGGAGCTCCAAAACGGAGCTTCTTCTGGGGCCGCAGAAAGGGCGCCCTAGGCGCCCTCGCACGGCCCCACTACGTCACAACTGCGCCACCCCGTTTAGAGGCGTGATGTAGTCATGGTGGCGCCCATTTGCATAGGGCGCCGCCATTTTGTACGGACTCGGTCCGTACTATGGTTAGGGGTGTCAAGAAGTGTACTTTTATGCCCGTTTGTAATGGGCCAAAGTTTGGCTACCAGTCCTGAAAAACACGAAAATCAAGACCCAGCAAATGCAAATGAAAACCACCCAGGGTCAGGGATTTTCCCAGTAGACAATGGATCTCTAATTAAACAGACACAATTCCTCTTTGCATATCCTCCCACCCTGAGGCCTTGCCATTCAACAATAGAACAATACACAAATTAACATGGAAATCACTCCTCCCAAACCAGGGTCACACACCTCACTCACTTCCATGCCAGCATTCAATGAAGATGCCAGCCACAGATGCTGGTGAAATGTCAGGAACAAACTCTTCTAGAACATGGACACGTAGCCCGAAAAACCCACAAAAAACTATAGTCCAATTTGCAATTTGTGTTCTTTAAAAAAAGGTTGGGGGTTGGTTTTTCAAAGCCCAAGTGTGGGTAAGAACATTCCTAGAGCTTCAGAAGTTGCCCACACTTCTTTAGATTTTGAGAACCATATCTAAAGTTGTTCTAATGGGAAACTGATAAGTAGAACCTCATGTACTGTATTTCTGTACTGTTTCCCAGAGTACATCTTTCTTCAAGTCACTTCCAGAAGTTGAAAGACCTTAACAGCCTTCGTGAAGATAAAAGGTTTGAAACTGCAGAAATGTCTTATGAAATCACAACCTTCTTTTAACCAACCTTTCACTTGAATAATCTTCAGAGGACTTTTCTCCCTTTACAGCAAAAGATCTCTCCTCATAAAAAGAACTGTGAAGTGCCTTTAGAGCCCTCTGTCTGAATAATACCCATTTAATGTTTCACCCCCTTTTAATCACGCCTTATTCTCCACTTACAAGTGGCTGATGTTTTATACAAAGATCCTGACAATGCCCAAGCACTTTGCTAGATGACACAGTGCTATGCCAATGACTATGTAGAAGTTGTTTAATTCTGCAATAAGCAGATTGAAAAAAAGCAACATATCAGCTATAATTAGAAGGTGAAGAAGCAATGTTTTGCTTCCCTTACAAAAGCTGGACTACAAACTGCTTTGTTCCTTAAAGACCTTCTAGAGGAGAGAAAGATGTACTCTAGGAAACAGTACTCCGAGTATTCCTCATCTGCCATCTATTGGCATGTAGACTGTATTTTTCTCACAAAAAGAGATACTGTAAAACAAACATATTTATCTAAACATAATGAGTGAGAATTTAATTAGTCAGTATACATTTTAAATTGGAAATCAATGACATGATTGAAAATGTAGGTTCTAATCAAAAAATGATTATGAAAACAAAGTTCCATCTCAAACTTAGCATTTGGAGATTGTGTTTTTGAATATTCAGTTCAAATGTGACAATTTCTCATTGCAGTAATGGCTTGCTTTTAGCTGTAAGTGGTATCTACAAAGGACTTACATATTTTTATCTCCAAAGTAAAATGTCCACCGGAAAATAAGAACACAAAACATGTAAGTCTGATAGACGTTAAGGTCAAACTTCCAAGTGAGACTTCTAAAATTAGTTTTAAAACAGTTCTTACCTCTGTGTAAGTTTTGGCCCAAGCATTTGTCAGGTGGTTCAAATCTATTTTACCAGATTTTACAGCTTCCAGGGCTACTTCTGCTTCTTTATCATAATCTTGTATTGATTCCTCCTCAATGAATCTATCAAGAGATTCCTTTAAATCTGTCATATTCAGGGGGGGAAATCATCCATCAGTTGAAACATACATTATACACCACTGTTATAATTACTGCAAACCATTTGTTTAAACTTACTACCAAGAGTACCTGCAGAGAATATGAGTGGAAGTATTACTTTTTAATGGGCCAAGGTTTCCTTAAGGCTTATTAATACATCAGATAGTTCAACTTTTGAGAGTACAATTGCACCTTCATGTCCATGGATTCTGCATCCAAGGATTCAACAATTCATTGCTTGAAAATATTCAAAACAAAATCCAAAAGGCAAACCTTGATTTTGCCAATTTATATAAGGGACATCATTTTACTATGCCACTGTATATAATAGAACTTGCGCATCCATGGATTTTGGTATCCATGGGGGGCGGGGGCTGGAACAAACCCTAGCAGATACCAAGGTCCCACTTTATCTACGAATTAAATCTCTTCTCCATGCTATTCTACTTTATAGAAGACATATTCAGCATAATATAAAGAGACGGGCAGGAAACAACACATTCGTGGGTACAATTTGGAATCCCAGGTGGCCTACCAACTCCCAGTTTTTCTGGATGAGACAAATTAGCTACATTCATTTCTTGGAACTGGATCGGAGAATTGTGTCCCTGTTGTTTCTACTGGACCTCTTGGCAGCTTTCACTGACCATGGTATTCCTCTGGGACACTTCTCTGGGATGGGATATGGCTGTTTTATAGTGGTTCTGGTCCTTTTTGGAGGGACAAGCTCAGAAGGTGGTGATGAGAGATTCCTGATCAGCACCCTCACTGCTGGTCTGTGGACAGTTTAGTCTACCATACTATTTCACATATACCTGAAATTGCTGGGAGAGGCCATCCATAATTTAATGATTCAGTGTCACTAATCTCTCAACAACACCATGTTCTTTCTTTCCTTTCCAGCTAATTCCAAGGAAACTATTTTGATACTAAACTGGTGTCTACTAAGAGCAATGGACCTGATGACCGAGCAAACTGAAGATTAAAGCAAAGAAGACATTGCTGTTCCTGGTAAGGCAGATCAGGTAACAGAGATTTAACATGTGCTGGATTACAGGGGTTGATTAAACAGAACATATAACTCCTCAGTTACAACAGCTTCCCTGGCTGGTCCATTTCTGGACAAAATTCAAAGTGAGGATTGTGACCTATAAAGCCCTATATGCTTTTAGTCCTAATTATCTGAAAAACTTTGAGCCTGTACAGACCAGTGTTATACGCCAGAGTAGGGGTGGTGTGGGGGCACAGCATGTACCCCCATACTGGCAACACACCATGCACCCAACAGCATGGTGGGGGGATGTCACGGTGCTATGTTGGTGCAGCATTTAAATACACTGTGCCAAAAGAGTGTTGAAAAGCAGCAGTGGCAGCTAGGGCAGCCTTTCTGTGGCAGAAAAAGGAGCAACTTTCTTCTTTTTGCATCGCAGAAAGGCCAGCTCGGGGCCGTGGCGTGCGGTTGCTGCAGCTTCGATCCAGCAAGGAAAGGGGCAGCACAGAGCCACCCCTTAGGGACAGTCTGTGGAGCCCCTTTATCCCCATATGAACATGCCTGTGTCTGATGACTTTGGGGGAGCACTTTTTTATTGGTTCCAACACAATCATAGGCATTTTTGGTGAGGACACACAAAAAGACTTTCTTGGTGATTCCTCCTGGCCTGTGGAGCTCCTTCCCATGAGAGGTTACTATACCCACCTCTCTCCTGTTTCTTCATTGGGAGCCAAATACCTTTTCATTTAGGCTTTTGGTTATTAACTAGTAACTAAAGATGTTTTAATAGGGAATGCTGTAGTCTTTTAAACATTTTAGTCAGATAGTTTAAAAATTAAATAACCACTAGAACTATTTTTTTCACTATTAGGATTGCTTTTTAAACTGGTTTTCCCCCTCATCTATGTTGTGAGCTACCTTCAGTCCCAAACTGGGAGAAAGGCAGGATATAAATTTTTTTAAATCCTATCATTGCTAGTATATCCATTACCCATTTCAAAAAGAGATGCTTTTAGCCCTTGTATCCATAAAGAACATCTTGAAAACATGACAAGCGTATCCAAGCAGTCAAGCACGAAGTACAATATTATCCCCAAATTAAAATTAGCAGATGAGGCTCATTATTTTGATGGTAGATTAATGGCAACCCCAACATTTTCACAATGGGCCAGAACATACAGGCAAAAAAAGCTGGCTTCCTGTAGAAGTGTCACAAAGCTGCAGCGGCAGTGGAAAAGCTGGCTTTTTGCCAGCTCAAAAAGGAGCGGCTTTCTACTGTTTCTTTTTACACCTGCAAAAAGCCAGATTGGGGCTGCAGCATGTGGTTGCGATGGTACCATGGCATGCAGCTCCATGGTGGCCCCAATCCGGCATTTTTGGTGGTCTGTTTTGCCCCAATTCTACCTCAGAATAAACTCCTATAATAATTCCTTACCATTTTCTATGAAGCTCGGCAAGTTGTGAAGAAGCATTAAACGCCCAAGCAAATGGCTAACATTTTCTTGCGCTGTAATTTTCAGTGGAACTGTAAGCACGAAATGCTGATTTCCAGTGTTGAATGTATACAAAAATTCTTTCTCCATACCAGATTTTTCCTTGGTTATCATGTATTTTAAAGGTTTTCTGCATTCTAGGAAAGTACACATTGTATAATCATCATATTATCACATTCACAGATAAAATTTAAGCAGTAAACAAAGAGGCAAAACAGATCAGCAGCTTCAGATGGCTTGGGGGTGGCATGGGAGCATGGCATTCAGACAGTGTGTGTCCCCATGCCACTGAGAAGGCACATGGCTGAACACACTTGCGCTGACTTCATAGTGTTTCGGCAGAGCGGTGTTTACAAGCTCCGTGATGCAGAAATGCCAAAAAATCGCTGCCATGGTGGAAAGGGCAGCTTTTTTCTGCCCCAAAATGGAGCAGCATTTTGCCCCTTCTTTTTGGGCCAGCAAAATGCCAGATGGGGCTGCGGTGTGCAGTTGCTATGGCCCTGATCTGGCGATCAAAGGGCAGCATGACACCACTTCTTTGGGTAAGTCTCTTTTGCCCGAAAATTTAGGATCACTATGCATTTAAGATATACTTTTTTATTTTATTATCTTTGCATATTCCAGTGCAACAAAGTATTATTTCCATTTGTTCCCTCCCCTAAAATTTAAGAATGGAGAAGACATCTCAATAGGCTACTAAGTGATTTAAATGGTTTAAAAGCCTAATGCTTTTTTGCCTTTAACTATTCTGAGATCTTCTTGAAAAAGCTATAAAATATAAAGAACGCTATTCTCTCTCTCAAACGCACGAAGAAGTACATGATTCAAATAAGTGTATCCTGCAAGGTAGTCTGTACAGTACTTGATTGAGAGCTTTCAATGACAATTGTGTTTGAACATAACTGGGTTGGAAAGAGTCTCCAAATAAGGGTTTAATTAATAATTAAGATCAGACTGGATGAAATGGCACCCAGCACTTCAGTTCTAGACTCATCTTCTAAGTTTGTGGATCATTTTAAAGATCCTGACAGATTGGTTTCTTCAGAGCTCATTAATATGCCACCTCCAATAAAGCAGATGAAGGGATACTTTGGTGAACGATAACCACATATAAGGCCTCTTTAGGAAGATGCCCTGATTGTGGTCCACCTGACGCCCCCAAAGCCTCCCTTGGACGTCTCTTGCTGGGAAGAGGATCCCTTGGAGTCCTGCCAGTGGATGGACTCGAGGGTGGCAGCATGCAATGTGGCCCCGGAGGGAGTCCCTGCTCTAGAGACTAATCATCTAACCATCCATCAAGAAGCCAAGCCCTTCCTCCAGTCCATCTGCCTTGGTCCAGGCCTCGGAGGTGGAAAAGATCTGCTGGACCTGATCCTATTCCCCACCACCACTCCCTTCTCCTTTTGTGTCGTGTCTTCTTAGATTGTAAGCCTGAGGGCAGGGAACCGTCTGACTAAAAAATTGATGTACAGCGCTGTGTAAACTTACAGCGCTTTATAAATAAAGGTTAATAATAATAATAATAATAATAGAGACCCTCTGCCTAAGACCAGAGCTGTCTAGAAGACGAGAGCAGAGGGGGCGAGGCACAGTCTCTCCGCGGGAGACTCGGGGCGAAGACAACCGACCACATGATGAACAAGTTCTGCGGAGGACGTCTCTAGACTCGGCCGGGAGCTTCAGGGGAAAGGCAAAGCGGCCGCTGCTGAGGCGCCGGAGCCACGGCCTGAGGCTTCCCTTCCTGACTGGAGCCGGGCTTCGGCGGGAGGCCGCTTCGCAGAGGGCCTGGAGCTCCAAGGCCATTGGCCCGGGCTTCCTTCTTCCTTCGGGAACAAGGGTCCCCTTCCTGCCGACCCCGAGGATGGCGCTCTTCATGGCCAGGCAGGCAGGCAGGCAGCCTGTCCCCGAGGCGCTGGGGAGGAGAAGGCGGCCAGGGGGCACTTACCCAGCGGGCGACGAAGGGGAGGGAAGCCACAGGCCCCGGAAGAAGGAGGAGGAGGAGGCGCCCCGTGATGACGTCACTAAGAATGCAGGTCACTTCCGTCGCGACCGGAAGTAGGCCGCGGGAGGAGGGGCCGGCCCTGAGGCCACACAAAGGCTGCGCAGGGCAGCTGGGAAGAAGAGCCGGCAGGCAGATGCGCCTCCTCTCCTGGCCTCCAGCTCTCCCGCGGATGGAAGGCAGGAAGGGCGGCGGCACGGTCTCTTCCTCCGGGGCCGGGACTCTAGAGGCGAGGGGCCTGCAGCAGTCCCCTTCCTTCTCCAGAGTCCGGCGCCCTTCCTGCCTTTCTGGGGAAAGAGCTGGTGGATTGAATCCTGGTCCCGGACTGAAAGAAGCGGGGAATGAGGGCCTGTAGGTTGATGAGCGCCACCTGGTTCATGGTGTAGTAGCCCAGGATGGGACGGGTGGCGTCTGCCTCAGCCACCCTCCGCTCCCCACTGCCGCCGCCTCCTCCTCTCAGGTGCAGGTCCAGCAGAGGCATTGCCAAAGGGAACTGCCTGCCCCTCCTTCTGGCCCTACCAGACATCAGTGTTGCCCTCAAGCCTCCGGGATAATTCCCCAGCATGTTTTACCAAAACCCCCGGGATTCCCCAATATTACCTGGAATATTCAGACAAAATCCCCAGAAAGCCCCCGTAATGTGAATAAGGCGGGGGTTTTGTAAATAAAGGTAAACATAATTGAATTAAAATAATTGCAGCTTATTTCAACTCTCAAAATGACCATTGAACCAAACAAAGGCCTGTTACAGATTGCCAAAATAGAGCTGCTTGGGGTCTCTTTGGAGGTATTTAAATGATGCATGTGTCCTAAGAGTCCGGAGGTCGCGCCAAAGCCACACTCCATTCCTAAGCACTGGAGTGCAGCTTTGGTGCAGCTTCCGGATTCTTAAGGTGTATGCATCATTTAAATAGCATACCTCCAAAGAGACCCAAAGCAGCTTTATTTTGGCAGTCTGTAACAGGCCAAAGACTCTTTCAGTCCTTCTATACTTTTAAGATACAGTCTGTCCTTTCTTTACGCGAGAAACCCATTCCAGACTCCCCTGCGTAAAGCCAATTCCGCCTATGCGCAACCCCAGTTTAAATGAAAGAGGCTCCTGCATGCGGTGGTGCGCACATGCCACAGGCGTATGCTCCATTATTCCCTATGGGACGCAACGCTCCTTCTCTCAGTATGGCTTTCAGTATATGACGTGGGCACACTGTATTTCTTTTGACATGAAAGGGGTCTGTTACCCATGCTGCTTCATATAACTTTTGGTATAAATGATAGCCCTTAATGACCCCTAGATGAACTCTAGTAGCCTGTCCTCCAATGCCATCAAGGCATGAGGCCATGTACACACACCCCTGAGGGGCATCCACATTGTCATTTTAGATAGTCTAGGAAGTTGCATAAGAGGATTATCATGGGGCCAAGAAGAGCAAATGTTTGCCTTCCCTGAGGCTCTTGCCCCCTCCTCAAGTCTGTTGTCCGAGCAGCTTAAGACCACTAAGACAATCAGACAGAGACATCCAGGTGTAAAGAAAGTAATTAAACACCTTTGCCAGCAATGGGCCTTTTGCCCCTATAAGAACCCCAGACTTTTGCCTGTTCACTGGGCCAGTCTGGATTTCAGGGGGAAGCTCTGTCCCTTTGAATCCTGACTCCGGGCCAGTCATTCCATGGCTGAGCCTTATGCCATCGGCATCATATTTCATTTGGATTCCTGGAGGGTGTCCACATTCTGGTACATATCACCCCAGTGATGCCTAAAATCCTATTCCATGCTAACCTCTGTTTTTCCTGAGCCTTGTATGTGTGTGTGTGTGTATGGTAGTGAATCGTATGTGTTTTCCCCTTATTAATAAATTATTTATTAATTTTAGAAGTCTGTCTCAGCTCTATTTATTGGAACACCCTGGTCTCTTGGTATAAAAATCAGGAGGGCGATTTCGCTGGGTCTTCGTAGCCGGCCCCCTCTTGCAATAGTTGAGCTAACAACAATAATAAAATTCCCCTGAACAGACCCTTGGCTACAGGTCCAGGAATCTTTGTTCTAAATAGAAACATGTTATGCTTCAACCACACTGCAGAAATAATCCAGGTGGATACCCCCTTAACTGCCCTGGCTCAGTGCTATGGAATTCTGGGAATTCTAGTTTTGTGGGACATTTAAGCTTCTCTGTCAGCAAACTCTGTTGCGACAAGAAACTACAATTCCCAGGAAATTGCTACAAGCAACATATCCCAGGATCCCATAGCATATAGCCATGACAGTTAAAACATTATCCACTCTCTGGAGTCAAGATGCAGCCTGAGTTGGGTTCAAGAGACATGACAGAAATAATCCAGTTCAAGACCGCTTTAGCTGCCCTGTCTCAGTGCTAGGGAACCCTGAAAATTGTAATTTTGTGAGACATTGAGCCATCTCTTTCAGAAAGAGCTCTGGTGCCACAACAAACTACAATTCCCAGAATTCTCTAGCACTGAGCCAGGGCAATTAAAACAGTGTCAAACTGGATTATTTCTGTAGTGTGTTTTGGACCTTAGTTATTAAAAATGCTCAAGGACCAATCCATACTGCAAAAATAATCCAGTTTGAGACTGCTTTAACTGCCTTGGCTCAGTGCTAGGGAATTCTAGGAATTGTGGTTTTTCGAAAAAGAGCTCTGGTGCCACAATAAACTACAATCCCCATGCATCTGAGGAAGTACTGTATGCTTAAGTCTAGGAAAGCTCATGCTGCTAACTTCTTTCTTTCAGTGAGTCTCAAAAGGTGCTACAAGATCTCTCTACATCATCATCACCATTATTATTATTACTATTATATGCAAATATACCTGGGGAAGTTGACTTAAGTCTAGGGAAGCTCATGCTGCCAACTCCTTGTAGTGAGTCTCAAAGGTGCTACAAGATCTCTCTCCTATTATTATTATTATTTCCAAATGCATCTGAGGAAGTGGATTTAAGTATAGGAAAGCTCATGCTGCCAACTCCTTTCTTGCAAGGAGTCTCCAAAGGGGCTACAAGATTACTCTACAAAAATATTATTATTATATCCAAATGCATCTGAGGGATCAGACTGAAGTCTAGGGAAGCTCCTGCTGCCAGCTCCTTTCTTGCAGTGAGTCTCAAAGGGGCTACAAGATCTCTCTTCTATTCTCTCTGGCTTTTCTTCACGAACAAAGATTCAGGAAGGATTCATCCCACGCTTTCTACAAGCATGTTGATGACTAAAAAGGCTGATCCAAGATAAACAAGTCCGGTTGCAGAAAGCACAGCAGAATGTCTCCTTGGGTGATGTTTCCAAGTTGTGGTTCTTTCTGCGTTGTCGTTTCTCTTCAAGACGCATTCGGCGCGAGTTTTTGAAAAAGACTGCAGCATCGTAGATAGTGCAGCTCCATGCCTCCCGATGCAAGGCCAGGGCAGACCATTGTTGGTGAGGTGTTGTTTCAGAGAGTCCTTGTGTCTCTTCTTTGGAGCACCTCTCTTACACTGACCTGTGGCAAGTTCACCGTAGAGTATTATTTTTGGGAGGCAACGGTCCTTCATCCTAGAAATGTATCCTGCCCAACGCAGCTGCGTTCTCAATAATATGGCCTCAATGCTGGTGATCCCTGCTTGCTCAAGGACAGCAACATTCGTCACATAGTCGGTCAAGTGTATATTTAGAATTGTGCGTAAACAGGGCTGATGAAAGCTTTCGAGGAGTTGTATGTGCTGGTGATAGGTGACCCGTGTTTCAGACCCATAAAGGAGAGTAGACAGTACAATGGCTCTGTACACACTGATTTTTGTGCTTCACCTCAAGTGTTTGTTACTCCAGACTCTTTTGTGAAGCCTTCAGAATGCACTATATGCCTTTGCTAGTCTGTGATCAATCTCTTTATCGATGTTGGAGTCTGAGGACATGATCCTTCCCAGGTAAGTGAACTGCTGAATGGACTTGAGCACAGATTTGCCTACAGTGATGTGGGGATGGTAGTGTTCTTCCTGTGGTGCACTTCTGTTTTCTTCAGGCTGACTTCCAGCTCAAAGAGCTCTGCAGCTGTAGCAAAGCAGGATGTTAGGCGCTGCAGAGCTGCTTCCGTAAGGGCAATGATGGCAGCAGCATCAGCAAAAAGCAGCTCACGGACTAGACAGTTTAGAGTCTTAGTGCGAGCCCTCAGGTGGCTTAAGTTAAACAAGCTACCATCAGTACAGTAGGTATATAAATGTCATCTTCTTCGAGATCTGCCATAGCCCTTTGGAGCATCATGCTGAAGAAGATTGTAAATAGAGTTGGAGCGAGAACACAACCTTGTTTCACTCCGTTCGTTATTAGAAAGGGCTCTGAAAGAGCATCGCCATATCTGACTTGACCGTGCTGGCCTTCATGTAGCAGGATAATCGTTTTAAGGAATTTAGGGGGACATCCGAGTCGTTCCAGGATCTGCCACAGACCTTTTCTACTAACAATGATGAAGGCCTTTATTCTGCTCTCTACATTTCTCTTGCAGTTGTCTAAGGACAAATACCATATCTGTAGTGCTCCTATTAGCTCTAAAGCCGCATTGGCTTTCAGGGAGAAGTTCTTCTGCAATGACAGAACTAATCTGTTCAGGAGTATCCTTGTAAGGATTTTTCCAGCAATGGAGAGCAGTGTTATACCTCGATAGTTTAATCTGATGAATAAAATAGCTGTCCCAGTTCAGGATTTAAAAAAAAAGGAGAAGAGGTGTAGCAATTAATGTAAAAAAAAAAGAGATATTTAAAGATAGATAGGGAAGAATTGCTATAGAAATAAATATAGGAAATGAAAATTTGGAAGTGGTTTGCATATGTGCATCCCTGGGGAGGGGAATAAACATTTCGTGAAAAATTGAATAAAGAGATATTACAATGTAAGGGAATAAACAATAATAGTGGGAGATTTCAATGGAATCTTAAATCCGAAAAGGGATAGAGAATCAAAGAAAAAAAGTCATCTGGGAAAATTGCCTAAAACATGTTTTGAAATGATGGAAGAACATGAATTAGTGGATATTTGGACTCATCTGTAGAAGGAAAAAAAAAGATTCATATTCTGCTCAGAGACATATAACACTCTGTCTAAGTTGGATATGTTTTTATAACAAAAAAATTATCAATAAAGCTTTTTAAAAAATGGATACTGAACTTAGAGTGCTGTCAGATCATAATATGATAGAGGTTATATTGGAAATATCTTCGAGAAAATCAGAATGGATATGGAAATTAAATGAAAACTTAGAGACGAAGAATTTGTAGAAAGGATGGGGAAATAATTTTTTTTCTTTAAAGAAAACAATACAGAGGATGAGAAAAGTAAGAATGTATGGGCTATGTTTAAAGCAGTCATGAGAGGATTATTGATAAAAAGAAGTGCAGAAGTTAAAAAGCAAAATCAAGACAAATTAAGCAGATTCAAAAGGGAATTAAAAATTATAGAGAAAAAGTTAGATAAGAATAAAGACAATAAAAACTGAAAAATCAAAAGAGATAGAGAATAAAATATAAAGAGAGTGAGTTAGTAAGTGCAGAAGATGTGTGTATGTTGAAGAAGAAGATATAAGTAAGAATAAAAGTTTAGGAAAGGAAAAAAGATTACAATCTAGAAGTTTTAGAAAGAAGAAGGGGAGGAGAAGTGTAGGGTAAGGAAGGAAAGAAAGAAGGAGTATATGGAAAGGTTAATAGCAAAGGGTTCCAGTAGGGAAGGAAGTGGAGGAATGGTAATGGATGAGGGGTAACAGGAAAAATAAAAATGGAAAATAAGAGACAAGGTTTAAACCCCACTCTTTCTATATAAATGTGTGGGCGCAGTTTACGTGACTTTCATACACTAAAAGCCGTGCAGGGAGGAAGGGACGGTGTGTCCCAAAGGGGTCTTTTAAATGGGGCTCTAGCATAGCCATTATTTGTTTTACACGGGGGAGTCCGGAACGGATCCCCGCGTAAACAAAGGGCACACTGTATTATCTTTACTCAGTATTTTAGGGTATGTATAAGTGATGTCTGACTTTGTATGTATGCAAAGTTGTAGTTGTATTGTAACGAATTTTTTTAATAATAAACTTTTTTAAAAATAAAATAAAAGAAAAAAGAAAACACGGCAATAGAACAAAATGTTTATTATCCTTATTATAAAACGGTTTGAGAAAAAAATAGTCGAAGATGGTATGGATATGCAAAGAGTAAAACGTTAATGGAAAAAAGTTTTTCTTTTTCACTTACTATGTGGTAAAAGACTGAAATGATGGTAATTTATATTTGAGTATATATGCTGGGAAAACAATAAGTGGATGTCTATTAGAGAAAATGTATTAGAAGGTTCACAACTTGTACAATTGTACAATTTATTTTATTTATATATTCTAATAGCAATAAAGTTTTTTTAAAAGGAAGATCAGGAAATAGGGAGTCTCCCTGTGTTGGATGGGGTTACACTCCCCCTGAAATCTCAGGCTTGCAGGTTGGGTCTTCTGGACTCAACTCTGAGCCTATATGCCCAGGTTTCAGCAGAGTGCTTTATACAGTTAAAACTAGTGCACCAGCTGCACTCATTCCTTAAGATGTCTGACCTAGCTTCAGTAACACATGCTTTAATTATATCCTGTTTGGGTTACTGTAACACACTCTACATGAGGCTAACTTTGTTCAGGAACTTCAGCACGTTCCAGATGTGGCAGCCAGAATACTGATCAGGGCCAGTTATAGGGAGCATATAGCTCCCTAGTTGAAACACCAATTCATTTATAAGCATAATTCAAAGTGTTGAACATAAGCCCTATCTTATGAATTGAAAGGCCATATCTTCTGTATGAACCTGCAAAAGCTTTCAGATCATCAAAGTAAGTCTTTCTCTTGATCCCACCACCATCACAGCCTCACTTGGTGAGGACATGAGAGAGAGCCTTCCCAGTGGCTGCTCTCACCCTCTGGAAATCCTTTCCACAGGAGGTGAGGCTGGTCCCCTCCCTGCTTTCCTTTCACCAGTAAGCAAAAATAATTTTTATTTAATCAAGATTTTAATGCTTAATCAGGGAAGGTTCTTAATACAGATTTATGTTTTTCTGTTTCTAACTTCTGTATGATTTTTCATCAGTTTTATAGTATTTTTAATGTGTGTTTTTAAATTGGTTTTAAAACATTTTGTAAACATTTTTAATTTATTATGGAAGCCACATTGGATCTTGGCCTTGAAGAAAGGCAGCATATAAATAAAGTTAAAAAATGAATAAATGAATAAATACACGCAAAAGGGATCTGGGAGTCCTAGTAGACTACAAGTTGAACACAAGTCAACAGTGTGATGCAGCAACTTAAAAAGCCAATGTGATTCTAGGCTGCATCAATAAAAGAATAGTGTATAGATTAAGGGAAGTAATAGTACAACTACATTCTGCTTTGACCAGGCATTACCTGGAATGCTGTGTCTAGTTCTAGGCACCACAGTTATAAAAGGAGGTTGACAAGCTGGAGTGTGTCCAGAAGAGGGTGACCAAAATGATGAAGGGTCTGGAAACTATGCCCTATGAGGAGCAACCTAGGGAGCTGGGTATGTTTAGCCTGAAGAAGAGAAGGTTAAGGGGTAACATGTTGGCCCTGTTTAAAGATTTGAAAGGATGTCATACTCAAGATGGAGCAAGTTTGTTTTCTTCATAGAATCATAGAGTTGGAAGAGACCGCAAGGGCCACCCAGTCCAACTCCCTGCCATACAGGAAGTCTCAATCAAAACATCCCCGATAGATGACCATCCAGTCTTTGTTTAAAGACCTCCAAGGAAAGAGACTCCACTACACTCCGAGGGAGTGTGTTCCACTGTCGAACAGCCCTTACTGTCAGGAAGTTCCTGTGACGCACAACCTTTCTATTGTGGCAGGCGCTTGGGACTTTTGTTATTAAGTTGGTCGTCACTAAAAGTATTCTGACTCATCTTTATTCATTGGAACAGGATGTGGATGAAGAAGTTCCCACTAATCAAGATGAAGAGTATGAGTCTTTGCCTCTGGGTTCACCCTGATGATTTTTAATTGCTGGTTTTTCTTTGATGGCCAGTTTTACATGGACCACGCTCTTCTCATGGGGTGCTCTGTCTCTTGTGAAGCTTTTGAGAAATTCAATACTTTTCTAGAATGGACAATTAAGTCTAAAACTGGAGTGGTACACTATTTGGATGATTTTTTTGTTTATTGTAGAATATGATTCTGTGTCCTGTGCATTATTACAGGAATTTGGTTTGCTCATGGATGACCTGGGCATTCCATTAGTGCATGAGAAAATAGAGGGCCCTTCTCAAAAATTGGTCTTTTGGGCTATCAAAACTGATATCATGACAAATCATGCAGACTATCCCTGGAAAAAGTAAGGGAGGTCAGGGTTGTTCAATTTTTGCATCATAGAAAAGTTACATTAAGATAATTTCAGGAACTTATCAGCCATCTAAATTTTGCATGTAGAGTAGGTACATCTGGAAGAGACTTTTTGTGATGCCTGTGTAATGCTGCTTGTGGAGTATCTATGCCACACCATAGAATTAGGATTTCCCAAGAGGCTAGGGATGACCTCTCTGTTTGGTAGGAACATTTTAGTGGGTTCAATGGAATTTTATTTTGACAGGAGGAACTCAAAGCTCAGTTATGCATGACAGATGTCCTCAGATGTAGAAGGATCCTTGGAATTTGGTGTGTATTTTGAAGACAGATGGTGTGACCAGCTATGGCCTCTTGATTGGACTGAGTTCAGTGTCACTGCTGATTTAAGAACTCTTTTTTAGAGTTCTTCCCAATCTTAGTGGGAGACACCATTTGGGATGAGGAGTTTGCTCATTCCTGAGTCTACCTTTTGTGTAACAACATGATTACTGTCCAAGTTATTAATTACCTTACACCCAAATCACCCAGGTTTTTGAAATTAGTCAGGGAATTTACACCGAGGTGCTTCCCTCACAACATTCTTTTCATGGTGCTCCATGTTGCTGGAGTGGACAATGGCTTAGCTGATGCACTTTCCCACATGTAGATGGAACATTTCAAACAGGTGGCATTAGGTGCTGCTGACCAGCCAGACCCAATGCCAGCAGACCTTGGAAGGGTGAGGTAGTTGGGGCAATCAGCATGTCACTGGTGGCCAATACTAGGAAAACATATCCTAGGGCAATTCAGGAGTTCACAGAGTTTAGACAATGAAATAGTCTTGAGGTAAGGTTCCCAGTAACAGTTGCTTATATGGCAGGAGACTGTCACCTCAGTTGATTAGGGCCAGACTTGGCATTCTGCTTTAAGGCCCATGGTTGGCAGGATTTGACAGGTATTTTTGGATCCATAAAATATTGCAGGGTTGATCACATGAAAATGGTAGGATTAGAGAGGTAAAAGAGCCCCTTTCCCCTGCAGTTTTGAAGGGTCTAGGGTAACTGTGGTCTGGGATCTATAATTCTGACAATGAAGAGCTACTTTTTCACACAGCATCCCTTACTGCATTTTTCAGGATGCTGCGTATTAGCAAACTGATGTTTCAGTCTAAGAGTAAAAAGTCAGCAACTGCCTTGAGTTTAGGGACTTAATATTGGAAGACCACCAAGCCTGTCTTAAAATTAGACATTAAGAGACTGACCAAAAAGGGGTAGGGTCTATTATCTGATTGCAGATTTGTGGAGACTAATCTTTCCCCACTGAGGGCATTACAAGACTACATTCAGTTGAGGGGGTGTCACCAGGGTCTTTTCTTTTGCCATGCTGACCAGTCACCCTTGACTAAGGGGCTGTATAGACCGGCATAAAGAGCTGGTGTGGGGGCAGAATGGGAGCATGGCGACTGGATACCAACTGCCCCAACTCCACCCTCACACTGGCGTGACACCATCCAAACAACCACACAGGCACCATCACGCCGCATCTTCGGCGCAGCATTTACATGCACCTCACCAAAGAAGTGGAGAACAGTTCCAACCACCATCACCATGGCTAGGGCACCCTTACCATGGCACAAAAAGAAGCCACTTTTTTGCTGCTTCTTTTTGCACCGAGGAAAGGCTGGATCTGGGTGCAGCATGTAGTTGCTGCAGCCCCTGGCAAGGAAAGGGGCGGCTACAAGCCGCTCCAAAGGTTGAGCCCCTAAGTACCAATTTTGGTCTGTCACTTTTAGAGTTTTGTTGTATTTGGACCTAATGGGTGTCAGGTTTGGAACACATTCCTTTTGCACTGGGGCAGCTTCAACTGCATCTGTGCTGGGACTTCAATCTCAGCCTATCCAGACTATTGGACACTGGAAGTCTATGGCATATAAGAGTTATGTTCAGCCTTTACATCAATAACAATTTGGTAGATTTTATCTCTTTCAGATTCTAGTTTGAGATCAGTTCAGCATTGTGTTCTCTTCTGCAGCCATAGCTATGTTAATTGGGCAGCACACTAGGCATGGTACAGTTACTTTGGAGCTCATGTAGGGCTTCGGGCCATTGCTAATGTTGAATGGTTGGGCAATGGGGGCCTTCTTTGGCATGGACTGTTTTACACACTGTTTGTGGAATGCTGTGGGCCTCCACTGAAGATTATGGTTATCCACCTCAGTGGGAATGATCTACATTTTTTATAGGGAAAGGCCCTTATCATTCAGGCCCAGAACGAGATTAGATACATTCAGTCCTCTTGCCAAGGTTGACTGTCATTTGGTCAGCCATTATCCCCCAACAGGTTTGGCTCAGCATGGGGGACCCTCAGCATATTGATGCTGATCGTAAGAGGATTAATAGAGAAATGAAGAGTGCCATGGCCAAGAGTGCCATGACCACTTTCTTCCACACCCAGACGGACAGGTTGCTTACCTGTAACAGTATTTCTTCGAGTGGTCATCTGCAAATACATACAAATGGGTTTCACTGCGCCTGCGCAGTGCTGCTCGGAACCTACTGGAATCACTGGGCAGAGTTAACTCTGCAACATATTGAAACTTTTTGGCGGTAACTCCGCCCACCCGTTATAAGGCCCCTGCCTTCCCGCTCTTTCCCCAGTTCCGCAATTTTTCCGCCAAGCAGGCGATGGAAAGAGCCAATGAGAGCAGGACACTGAGGGGACGGACGGGTGGGATTTGTATGTATTCGCAGATGACCACTCGAAGAAATACTGTTACAGGTAAGCAACCTGTCCTTCTTCTTCGTGGTCTCTGCGAATCATACAAATGAGTTTAGACTGACAAGCTAAGGTATGCGGCGGAGGGAGTGTCCTGAGACCAAAGCTATGGTGAACCAAAGGTATATTTATTACAATAAAACACCTTGAACCATAAAAGCGTCAGTCTTTGTGTTCATGCACAGATCAACATAGCAATAACATTGCTAAACCTGAGGGGGGAACAGAGGTCATGCAAGACCGGTCTCCCAGGACTTGTGCAAACCAACATTCAACAACTGTGAACAGTGTAAACTGTTCAAGTGTAGTGAACACAAACAACAGTAGTGCAATCAATGCAACCCTGAAACCAACACAGCCCTCCCGAAAGCTGCGTCTCGAATGGCCCTGGTGTCCAACCTGTAATGTTTAATAAAGGTTAAAGGTTGGGACCAGACAGCAGCCTTGCAGACATCCTCCAAGGGAATCCCCGACAGGAATGCAGAGGATGCTGCCATTGACCTTGTGGAATGGGACCGAACCCTGCCAGGGAGAGGCTTGCCTAACAGTTCATAGCAGAGGTGGATGGTACCAGCCACCCATTTGGACAACCTCTGCGCAGACACAGGAAACCCTTTCTTCGGTTCCGAGTAGCATTGAAAAAGTCTCTCGGACCGACTGGAGGCAGCAGTTCTGTCCAGGTAAAATGCCAGTGCTCTCCTGACGTCAAGAGAGTGTAGGCGTCGCTCCTCATCCGACGTCGGGTTGGATGCGAGAGTGGGTAACACAATGTCCTGGCACATGTGGAAAGCAGACACAACCTTCGGCAAGAAGGTGATGTCCGTACGGAGGACCACTTTGTCCTTGTGGAACCTCAGGAATGGCTGGTCCCTCCGTAAAGCACAGAGTTCGCCCGCACGGCGGGCAGAGGTGATGGCCACAAGAAAAGCGGTTTTCCAAGTCAATAGTCTCAAGTCCGCTGTGGCCATCGGTTCAAAGGGCTTGGATTGGAGGGCAGACAGTACCGACTCCAAGCTCCAAGCCGGCGTTGGTACCGACTCAGGAGGATAAAGGTTGGCACAACCCTTCAGGAACCCCTTCACCAAGGGGTCTTTGAAGAAAGAAACCCTCCCCCCGAACTGGTATTTGGCACAGATGGCAGACAGATAGCATTTGATAGATGTGAGGGACAGCCCTCCATCCAAAAGTGCCATCAAAAACTCCAGCACCACTGGAGTGGACACCTGTGCAGGAGACAAGCCCTTTTGGTCAAGGAAGAGGCAAAATCTCCTCCATTTCAGGGCATAAGAGCGCTGGGTGGACGGTTTCCTCGCAGCCAGGATCACCGTCCTCACTGCCTCCGGCAAGGCAGTCAGGGCCGAATCCTCCAGGCTACCGGCGGCAGGCTCTCGATGTCGGGGTGGAGAATTCGTCCGTCCTGGATCGACAGCAGGTCCGGGCGAGGATCGAGACGGAGGAAGCATCTCCTGGAGAGGTGGAGAAGGGATGCGAACCACAGCTGTCTCGGCCACCACGGGGTGATCAGGATCGCATGCGAGCGGTCCGTTGTCATCTTACACCACTCTGATGATGAGAGGGAACGGAGGGAAGGCGTAGAGGAGCTCCCCCGTCCAGAGGAAAGCGAATGCGTCTCCGAGGGATCCGTCCAATCGCTTCCTGGAGCAGAACTGGGGACAGTGGCTGTTCCACCTGGTCTCGAAGAGGTCGATCCGGGGGGTTCCCCACCGATCGAAGAGGTCGCTGACCGTCTCGGGATGGAGCCTCCACTCGTGGCACACCGATGGAGATCTGCTGAGGCGGTCTGCCAACTCGTTGTCCTCCCCGGGAAGGTGAATCACCTGGAGGAGGACGCGCCTCTGGATGCACCAGTCCCAGATGCGGAGCGTGAGGTCGAGCAGGGTCCTGGATCTGGTACCACCTTGTTTGTTGATGTAGTACATCACGGTGGTGTTGTCCGTCCTCAGGAGGACCACTCTTCCTGTGACATCAAACTCGAACGCCCTCAAAGCCTTCTCCACTGCGAGCATCTCCAAAGCGTTGATGTGGAGGAGCTTGTCTTGTGCGGACCACCTGTCCTTGACGACGAGGTCGAGCAGGTGGGTGCCCCATCCCTCCAGGGATGCATCTGTTGTCAGAGTCAGTTGTGCCTGGGGCTGATGAAAGGGCATCCCGGTGCAGACGTTGGAGCTGTCTAGCCACCATCTGAGGGAAGCGGCCACCGGTCTCGGTACCGTGAGCCACTTTGAAGGAGGGTCCTCCAACGGAGAGGAACCAGGATTGGAGAGGTCGAAGATGAAGTCTTGCCCAGGGGGTGACGAATGTCGTCGATGCCATGTGGCCCAGGGCGACTTGAACGTCTCTGGCTCTCACCCTTCTGTGGGAGATGCACGGCCTGAGGGACGTTGTCAGGGCCTGAAACCGGTCCGGAGGGAGGAAGGCTAGGCAGTTTTCGGAGTCGAGGATGGCCCCAATGAACTTGACCTGTCTGGTCGGTGTGAAGTGGGACTTTTCCCTGTTGACGACCAGCCCGAGGGAGTCCAAGAGGCGCAAAGCGAAGGAGACTGCCTCCTGCAGCTCGTCTTGGGGTTCGGCTGCAAACAGCCAGTCGTCCAGGTAGGGAAAGACCATGAAGCCCTTCTGATGAAGGTATGCCACCACCGGTGCCATGCACTTTGTGAAGACTCGTGGAGCCGTGGCCAAGCCGAAAGGAAGCACGTTGTAGTGGTACGAGGTGGAGCCAACAGCGAAGGCGAGGAATCTCCGGTGGGACTCTCGGATCCCGATGTGGAAGTAGGCGTCCTTCAGGTCGACGGTCGCGAACCACAGGCCCTGGTGGAGCAAAGGCAGAATGGAAGCCAAGGTTACCATTCGAAAGCGACGGTAGTCAAGGAACAAGTTCAATTGTCTCAAGTCCAGGATGGGCCTGATGCCCCCATCCGCTTTCGGTACCGTGAAGTACCTGGAGAAAAAGGCCCGAGGACATTGATCAGGCGGCAAAGGGGAGATTGCCCCTTTACCAAGCAAGGTGCGCACTTCGTCGAGAAGGGTGTCCGAGGGGGGAGTGGACATGAAGGCTCCGGTTGGAGGGAGCTCTTGGAACTCTAGGGCATAACCCCTACGGACGATGTTGAGAACCCACGAGTCCGATGTTATGGAGGCCCAGGTGTTAGCGAAGGGCCTCAGAATGTCCAAAAAGAAGAGGGGTGAAGGAGAGACGAAGCGCGCTGCGTCCCTTCAGGCTCTCTTCTTCCCCTGGTCGGTGTCCTGCCGGCGGGACTTGCGGTACCGAGGCGGGAAGTTGCGACGGCCAGAGGAGGAGGAAGACTGCGAGGGGAAGCGGTGTCTCTGGGAGCCCTGTTGCTGGGACTGCTGATCCCGGGAGAAGGTCCCCTGTGACTGACCTTGTGGCTGCCACGGGCGCTGATGCTTCCGGAACGGAGAGGCCGGTGCCGAAGACATGCCGTGCTTCTTCGCCGCCGCCTTCATCCTAAACTTGCGGTTCAGGCGGTCGTCGGTCTCGGCGTGGAAGAGCCCAGTCCCGTCGAGTGGCATGTCCTCGATGGCCGCCCTGACCGTGGGGTTGAGGTCGGAGGCCCTCAACCAGGCGTGGCGTCGAAGTGCCATGGATGCTGACATGGCCCTCCCCGAACAGTCCGCCATATTCCTGGAAGTGGTGATGAGCCAACTTCCAATGGAATGGGCCTCGTCCCTGATCTCCACCAGCTGCCTCTGGATGTCATCTGGGACGTCCGGGACGAGGGAGGAGATCCGTTCCATGAGGGTCTGGATGTAGGCCCCCATGCAGGCGGTGTAGCTGGCAGCCTTGACCCCAAGAGCCGATGCCGAGTAAGCCTTCTTGGCCAGTCCGTCCACCTTCTTCGCCTCCCGGTCGACAGGGGAGGTTGCCTGCTTCGGGACGAAGCTGTGTTGGGCTCCCTCCACGATGGCAGAGTTCGGCCTGGGGTGGTCGGCCAACCAAGGGCAGCTCGCCGGGGCGACTCTGTAGAGCGACTCTACCTTGCGGGAGGGCGCCGACAGGGTGGCCGGAGAGTCCCAGGACCTCTTCACGATGGTCTGGAGCGAGGGAAGGAGAGGCAGGCACGGCGGAGTAGGCACCCGTCCGTGCACCCGACGCTCAACCGGGTCCTCGGCGTCGTCTTCCGCGGAAGCGAGCTCGATGTTGAGGGCCCTCGCCATCTTGACGACGTGCTCGGTGAAAGACCGGATGTCGTCCGATGGGGAAGACGGCTCTGGGTTGTGAATCCTCTGGGGGGAGGCCGGGTCCGAGAGGACATCCTCGTCCGAGGGTGCCTCAGAAGGAAGCAGCGGCTTGTCTTCGGAGTCCAGGTCGGAGGAGAGGGGGTCCGTCACTCTAACCTGGGATCTCGGGCGGGTTGGAGCGAGATCCGCTGAAGACCGGGAGCGCCTGCGGGGTGAAGACGGCGACCTCTCGTAGACCGACACGGTCGGGACCGATCTGGACGGGGTGGCCCGGTCTACGGGATGGGGGTTCAGCCTGGTGAACTCCCTCATAGCTCTGTCCTCCGAAACAGACACGTAGTACCGGCGCGACTGCGTGTCGAAGAAGAGGTCGGGAATGTCATGCCCGCGGGGCTGGTCTTCCTCGTCGTCGGTTGCCGGATGGGAGGGCGACCGGTGCTCTGGGGAGCGAGGAAGAACGGTGTCGTCCGTCCCGTGGACAAAATCCATAGTGGGCAGGGGCAGTGGAGTGTCCGGTACCGGGGTCCCCCGGTCTACCGGCATCGGCTCTGGGTCGCGGGGAGCTGCCGAAGCGGAAGCGCGGGCCTGTTTGGACGGGGAGCGCTTCTTCTCCTTCGCCTTCGGTGGATCGGTGGCGGGCCGATCCTTGGAGGGTTTGGACTTTTTAGGGGCAGGGTCACGACCGGGTTTGTCGTGGTGCCTCTTCTTCCCAGGCCTGGGAAGCTCCTCCGTTGGAAAGAACGGATTGTCCGGAAGGTCGAGGAAGACAGCAGCCGCTGCCGACGAGGAAGGTCTCGGGGACTTTGCCCCTTCCAAAGGCACAGTCAGCTCCTTGGACTTCGGAGCGTGGCGAGATGCCTTGGATGCCTTGGACGACGAAGGCGACACGAGATGGACCTCCGGCTCGGTAGCCTTCTTCGAACGCAAGCCCTCCGATCCCTTCTTCAGTTTGGAGGCCGGCTCGGTACCCTCAGTCCCCGAAGACTTATGGGGGTGCTTGGAGGGTTCGTCGGTGGCGCTGGGCGGTTTGGAGCCACGGGCCACATCGGAGGTGGTGGAAGAGGTCGTCCCGGCCGAGACACACACCACGTTGGAAACGGCGGCCCTCCCCGATGTCACGCTGGACACACTGGCCCGAGACGAGGTGGGGGGCACGGGAGGTGGGACAGAAGACGACCGTGAACCCCCCTCCTGTACCTTGCCGAGGGCAATCGCCGGTGAGCCGGGACTCACGGTTCTTGCGGGCCTGGGAGGAGAGAGATCTGCAGAGCAGACAGGCCTTGGTGTCATGGTTCTTGCCAAGGCACAGCAGGCAGGAGGAGTGCGGGTCCTGGACGGGCACCTTGCCCCCGCAAATGTCGCACTTCTTGAAAGGCGCAGGCATTTCCAGAGTCGTCAAAACCAGAGGGAGAATCCGTAAACGAGGTCAACAGTCCGAAAGTCCGAAGTTACCAGGGGCGGGAGACAAAGAATGGTCAAGATACAGTCCGAGGTCAAAAAGCGAAAGTGATTCCAAGCAAGCAAAGCAAGCGAAAGTTCCCTGAAGCAGCTAGCGCGGCGGAAAAAAGGAACTGGGGAAAAGAGCGGGAAGGCAGGGGCCTTATAATGGGTGGGCGGAGTTACCGCCAAAAAGTTTCAATATGTTGCAGAGTTAACTCTGCCCAGTGATTCCAGTAGGTTCCGAGCAGCACTGCGCAGGCGCAGTGAAACCCATTTGTATGATTCGCAGAGACCACAAAGAAGAAATATTGTTCCAGTGTCTGGAGTTCTACAGCATGGATAATGGTCACCTATCAAAAGAGGGGATCCAGAGTTTCTTAGAGATCTGTCACAAGTGCCGAGAGCAATTTTGGACAGTCTGGTGGGGGAAAGAGACTAAGCAGATGCTTGCCCCTTTTCCATGGCAGGTAATCGGGGGAGAAAGGAAGAGTTTGTGATCACCTGATACCCTTTTGGTGAAGGATAAGGCTCTGGAACTGCCCCCCATATGTCAAGTGACTAGGGGTGGGGAAGAAAGTTATCCTTGGGCCTGGCCAGGGGATCTTGCCCTCACCAGAAGGCTTGAGAGTTGGATCCTCTTGGTCTTCCTGCAGTTGGCCAGCTGGGGAGCAACCCAATTTTAGATTCTCATCAGGGCTCAGGTGTTTTACCCAAGGGAATCTGTGGAAAAAGTCTGGTAGAGACCAACTGCCCCATCTGATCCTGCACTAGGTTGCTCCCCCCCGCTTTTGCATTTCTCAAGAAATAAGTTTAAATAGATAACAGTTTAAATAATGGGACCAAACAGAAGGCCAAAATAAAGCTGCTTCGGGTCGCTTTGGAGGTATACTGTTTAAATGACACACACATCTTAAGAGGCCAGAAGCTGTGCCAAAACTACACACTAGTCCTTAGGACTGGAGCGTGGCTTTGGCGTGGCTTCCGGCCTTTTAGGACACATGCAGCATTTAAACAGCATACCTCCAATGTGACCCAAAGCAGCTTTATTTTGGCCTGTCTGTTCACGCCCTATGTTTCCCATATTTTATCCTAAGTCCTGTATGTGGTCTCATTATTTCAGGGGTTGGTTATTAAATAGAATTGCTGTAGTGCAGACCTGCACAGCATACAGCCCACGGGTTACTTGCAGACCGTGAAACGATGTTAAAGGTGTAAAAATGTAAAAGATGTAAAATAAAGTAAAGATGTACCATATATACTCGTGTATAAGTTGACCTCATGTATAAGTCGAGGCCAGTTTTTGGGGTCAAAATCATGGATTTTGATGTGACCTGTGGATAAGTCAAGGGTCAAATACTAGGGCATGTTACAAAAGATCTAAAGGGGGAAACAAAGCACTATTTCCCTCTCTACATCTCCCTCTCTGAACCTCTTCCAAGGGTCACAGTATCAGCATGGAAAATGGGGAAACAAGCCCAGGTGCATGCACATACACACACACATTTGCCACCAGCATTTCCAGGCTCATGGCTTGCAAGACAGGGCACAAACCTCTCTCCCCCCCCCCCCCCCCCCCCCCCCCCCCATTTCCCGGGTCATGGCTTCCAAGAAAAGGGCACACACCCCCCTTCCCCCCCCCGGTCCTAACCCCAACATTTCCAGGCTCATGGCTTGCCAAAAAAGGGGCACAAACCTCTCTCTCCCCCGCCCGCCTTTAACCCCAGCATTTCCAGGCTCTTGGCTTTTGAAACGGGGTCCAAGCCTAGGCTCTCTCTCTGTGTCCCTTCCCTCAGCAGCTGCTTGTTAACTCCAGCTGCGAGGGAAGGCCGAGGGATCACACACACACACACACACACACACAGGGAGAGAGCCTGTTGGGACTCAAACAGGGAGCTGTTTCCCTGGCTACTGAAGAAGGTGGGAACTTCTTTTATGAACCTTATCAGCAGTAGTAACTTATTGCCCTGTATATAAATCTACCCTTGATTTTGGAGGTCATTTGGGGACATAAATTTCCCGGCTTAGAGTCGAGTATATACAGTAGTAAGTGCTTTGTCCATGCCTCATTTAATCCTCCTTCTAGTAGTCACTACTGTGCCCATCAAGTAACTTGTGGGGTGGGAAGCCACTGCACACTTGCTCCTGTTTCTCACATGACCCATGGCAACTAACCATCATCACTCTGTCTCTAGTCTCAGAGGAGCAACAGTTGTATCTTTTCACTGTGTTTTCAGTTGTTACTGGTGTTGAACAGGGATAAAGCGAGTGCAGCCACATGCCAACACAGCTGATGTCTGATATGTGATGAGCAGCAACAATGCAAGGGCTTCTTCTCCTCCTTTGCTGCATGGTCACCTCAAAGTTACGAGTGTCTGGCACTCTCTCCAAGGTCAGACACTCAGTTCAGTATTTCTTCGTATGTGAGTAGTTGCTGTGGAGATTTTTTTGTTTGTTTGTTTTAACATTAAAGTTTTTGGGGTGTCTTTGCAAATGAGTCATACAAAGAAATGGAAGGTTGGATCAGAACATAGAGTATTTAATCCAGAATAAACAAATAGATAATTGTTTACTTACAAAAGAGACTAAAGTATGTGCTTTATTTGCTGAGAAAAGCCATTTCTAAAGGGATACAATCTTCATCACCATTTTGAACAAAAACATCCTTACTTAAGCAAATTGGACACCAACAAAAAACAAATTGTTGGAAAACCTCAGTGGGGAAAACACTTTTTCAAAAAAGTAAACTCAGAAAATGGGGCAGCTACTAATGTTAGTTTTCAGATTTCTAAAGAAATTGCTGCTGCTGGGAAGACTTTTACTAAAGGTGACTTCATAAAGAAGTGTTTGCTGCTTGCAGTTTCTGGATTATGTCCTGATTTTTTAAAAAGTGTTTTCAAGAACATAAATTTGTCCCATATGATCATGCAGCAAACAGTAGCTGATATATCCAATAACCTTAACAATCAGTTAAATCAAAAGGCAAATAAATTCAACTATTATTCTTTAGTGATGGATGAGAGCACAGATTTGATAGATATTGCTCAACTTCTAATTTTTATTTAAGGTGTTGATGACAGCTTTGAAGTAACTTAGGAACTGACTGGTTTATACTCCATGCAAGGTCAAACTACTGGAAAAGAAACCATAGAATCATAGAATCATAGAGTTGGAAGACTCATGGGTCGTCCAGTCCAACTCACTGTTATTCAGGAACTCACAATCAAAGCATCCTCAACAGATGGCCATCCAGCCTCTGTTTAAAGACCTCTAAAGAAGGAGACTCCACCACACTCTAATGGAGTGTGTTCCACTATTGAACAGCTCTTACTGTCAAAAAGTTCCTCCTAATGTTTAGGTGGAATCTCTTTTCCTGTAGCTTGCATCCATTGTTCCGTATTCTAGTTTCTGGGGCAGCAGAAAACAAGCTCACAAATCAAGTGAACAAGTATTTGAAAATTTAGGCATAACAGTTGAAAACTTAGTGGCCATTTGCACTGATGCCACTCCATCTATGTGTGGGAAAAACCTTGGTACAGTAACTCTTGTTAAAGGGTTTACTGGCAAAAAAAAATAAGTAAGGCCCTGTACAGACTGGCACTTTGTGGGCCAAAATTAGGATTTTGTAGGGCTGGGCGTCTGCACGCACCAGTACTACAATCGGCACACTGACGCCATGACTGTGCTCACCCGTCCATACGGGGTGCACAATAATGACGTTCATGTGGCGCAGTGCCCAAACAGTGCTGTGCCATGTAGATGTCATTGTTGTGCATGTTGTTGAACTTTTGAACCAGGAGTTTGACAGAAGACTGACACTATCCAAAGATGACATTAAATTTAAGTTAATTGAAGGTCCTCTCTCCATGGATCCATAGGAACTTCCACTGAATTTACAGCTCCAGCTTTTGAGTGCTCAACAGTTTATCGAAATAAGCATGGAGAAACCAGCCTTCAAGAATTTTTAAAAGAGTTTGGACAATGGTAAGTTTAAAATCTGCGAGATGGTGCTTTACAGGTTTTCAGCATATTTGTAAGTGCCTACATATGTGAAGAAACTTTCTCCATTATGAACTTGAATGAAAAAAAAATATTCAAGCAATATTCTTGAAGAGTTGACTGCTCTTCCACTGTATGCATGCATGCCTTTTCTATTGTGATTTGAATGACAACTCGATATCTGGAATGCACACATAGAACTTCATGCATGAGTCTGGTAGAACCATGCATTCATTGAAAAGATTCTTCAGAATTTTCATATGCTAAATAAGGTCCCTCTACCATTTTTCTGATTCTTCCCCTTTTTTCATCCTCTTACATTTTGTCACCATTTCTTTTTGTTGTTTCTCTATTTTCTACCAATGTGAAGTCTCTGCTTTGAAGGTTGCACGTACCTCTGAGTTTTTGGACAATGCATCTGAGTAATGTTTGTGTTGATTAAGTGTTTATAAATGCAACAGCAAATATAAATATAAGCTTCTATTGAGAAGCCGTTAATTCAGTATTATACCATATTAACAAAGAAACTGCAATGGAATAATGAACTACAAGAAAGAAAATTCTCCACCTAAATATTCTAATTTGGTTAAAAGTTCTAGAAATAACTACTCCAGCAAGGATTTAAGTATTTCCTTCTTTTATTCATATGACTGCTCAGCAGGGGGTAGGGTCAGTAAAACTCATGAAATCATATTTGACAAATGAGTGCTGTGACAATTAAGGCTGACAGGGCTGTGCTGTGAAGGAAAAGAAGCCTATCAGCAAAGAGTACAGAAGAAGTTGTTTTGTTCACAGGTTTTGAAGCAGCCAGTCCAGTACTGGCAGCCGTACAAAGTTGCCCAGTGCCTCTCCCAGCTGCCTTTCCTTCTCATACTTCAGAACTGCCTGCATAACTTCTCCTACACTGTAGCCCCTTTCCACTGCCACCGTGGAGAGTTGTTGGAGCTGTTGAAAAGGGAGGAATATCCAGAAGTGTGACATTTTTCAAGAAAATAAACTAATATGTTATAATTTATATCTACCTTCCAAATATCTCACCAGTTCAACCACCTACATATCTATAATTATGATTACTGTATCTATAATAGCTAACTTCCATAGCCATCTCTTTCCCTATCCCATTCCCTCTTTCTTTCTTGCATTCAAGGCCAATTAATGCAAAAAGCAAAACCAAGTGGTAAAGACTTTGATATACTGCACATATGGATATTCTGCGTTTCACACATCCAAACTTCCACATAGAATATTAGCCTGTCACACAGAAAGCTTTGGTTTACCTTCTTCCTAATATGCAATGGGCTATTTTTTTAACTGAGAAAGGATTTAAGCATGTACCCCTTCGCTATAGCCTGCAGTAGTACCATCCAAGGACATACTACAATTTGATTCCCTAACCCAATCAAAACAAACTATAGATCAAGGATTTACTACTTTTATGGCCCCAGTAACTGCTACAACCTCATATCCACATTCAGTTTGAGTCAAATTACTCAAAAGGAGAGTCTTTAACTGTGATTATTTTGAGACATATCTTTTCAAATGAACATTGTTTCCACCAAGAATAAGACTACTGCTAGAGTCTCAAACCACTTTTTAGACATAGTTCACATCCTGTGTGGTGACTACTACAGTGGCTGTGTGGCAAGGCACTGGAAATTTTCCTGTCCAGCAATCTAGATAGAAAGATGCAAATAGGAAAAGGCCCACTCAGTTCATCTTTGGTGGGGGTAGGATGATTTAGGTAAAAATATCAAACACAGTATCTTTCAATATAATTTACAGCAAGTTCCCCAAATAAGGCAGCATATTTTTAAAAGGAAATTTTATTATTTTTACATTTTTTTAAATTCAAAGTTCAAATATAAACAATAAAGCAGAAATTATTTAACAGTGTATAATTTACTGACATAAACTTAACTTCAAAACTTATAATACAGTTCACTCTGCTTACTAAAGTATTCACAAAATAGAAATTTATAAAGATTTCAGCTTTATAAAAAAAATTCCCCACCCAAAATGTGAACGTGGGTGTGTGTGTGTGTGTGTGTGGATTTTCAGTAGAGCATTCTAATTAAAGAAAAAATATATTCTTCTAAAAATAGTTTTTAAAAATTGGTTAGTCCATCCACCTCTTCTCTTAAGTTCTCTCAGTATATGTCAGAATGCATACTTCCTAACCTCCTTCTGTTTCTTTTTCACAATTTTATTTCAAGCTTGTGAATGTCTTAGCTGGTTTTGCCATAAAGCAGTTTATTGTCTTAATATGGTTCACTTATTATTATATTAAATTATATAGAAGTCCCTTTCTTAACCTAGTAATTAATAATTAAGTCTTTGTGAATTGTTTGACCATTTCATTTCGCAAAGGTTTAACAGAGAGTTCCAATTTATCCCATCTATTTAGTAACATAGTCATTTTGCCCATTTCCATCATATCTGGGCATTTCTTAAGCCAATTATCTAATGATGGTGTAGATTTTTCTTTCCACTTTTTAGCATATGACATTCTGGCTGCATATGACATTCTCACCATGATCAGATGCTTCCTTTTTTCTATTCCATCAACCATGTATAATAGGAAATATTCTGGTGTCAATTTGATTGGGCATTGAATTGAATCACCATATGAATTTTTTTCTTTTTTGCTTTTTGACAAGTCCACCAAATACAGTACAATGTGCCTTCATTTTTGTCACATTTTCAACATTTTCCTGATTCACGTTGCTGCATTTTGACCAGTTTATTGGAGTTAAGTAGTATCTGTGTATCATCTTGTACAAGTTTTCTTTCACATCCATGCAAGATGTAAATTTTAAATCTTACACCAAGCTCTTTCCCAAATTTCTATATGAATCGGATGTCCAATATTAGTTCTTCATTTAACCATACAATCTTTAACTGCATCCTCTTGCATTTCTATTTTCAAAAGTAGTTTATATAAAGGAGTTTAGAGATATAATAGATTTTTAGGCCCAAACGGTATCTCATCTAAATCTGGTTTGGTTTTTTTTTTGCAAAGCCTTCTAGTTTATTGTCCATTTTAAATTTTTCATTTAATTGACAGTATATGAACCAGTGGTAAATAAATCCACCCATTTGAAATTCTTTATTTAGAATCATATAATCATACAGTTTGAAGAGATGGCAATGGCCATCCAGTCCAACCCCCTGCCATGCAGGAAATCACAATCAAAGCATCCCCGACAGATGGCCATCAAGCCTCTGTCTAAAGACCTCTAAGGAAGGAGACTCCCCTACACTCTGAGGGAGTGTGTTCCACTGTTGAACAGCCCTTACTGTTATGAAGTTCCTCCTCATGTTGAGGTGGAATCTCTTTTCCTGGAGCTTGCATTCATTGTTCCATGCTCTAGTCTCTGGAGCAGCAGAAAACAAGCAATATGACATCCCTTCAAATATTTAAACAGGGCTATCATATCACCTCTTAACCTTCTCCTCTCCAGGCTAAACATCCCCAGCTCCCTAAATCATTCTTCATAGGGCATGGTTTCCTGACCCTTCACCATTTTGGTCGTCCTCCTTTGGACACGCTCCAATTTCTCAACATCACTTTTGAATTCTGGTGCCCAGAACTGGACACAATATTCCAGGTGGGGCCTGACCAAAGCAGAATAGAGTGGCACTATTACTTCCCTTGATCTAGACACTATACTTTTATTGATGCAGCCTAAAATTGGCCTTTTTAGCTGCCACATCACACTGTTTTTAATCTTGGAGTTTCTCCTTCCCACTTTAACAAGTCGGCATATTTTAAGAAGCTTTCTTGATTATCTGCTTGGCCAAACATCAGTGCTTCTTGAGGTGAAATCCAAACTGGGAGTTTGTTGTAGTTTTTCATTATTATTATACTCCAGATTCTTTAGACCAATCTTGTAATTAAGGGCCTGTACAGACCGGCAGAAAGTGCTGGCCTGTGAGCAGAGTCAGGGCTCAGTGTCCTGACCCTGGATGCCCTAACTCCACTGCCTAGGACAACATGATGCTGCACACTGCTCCAGATGGCACACAGCATCATGGTGCGACTCCGGCTCTTCATCCACATGATACAGTGCCGAAGGGGCATAAAAAACTGTGCCGCGGTGGCTATGGCACCCTTTGAAGGGTGCAAAAAGGAGCTACCAGAGGCTGGATCAGGGCCATGGCATGAGGTTGCCACAGCCCCAATTCAGCCAGGAAAGGGGCAGCTACATGTCACCTGTTAGGAACAATCTGTATAGCCCCTAAGTGGTCATTAAATTCTTTATTGACATACGATTCTATGATTCTATGATTCTATCAGCCTTTTTGTACTATAGATATCCGTGCCAGCCATATCTTTTGTTGAATCCTTCTAAACTTAGAATCTTTTCATCTTTTAATGATATCCAATTCCGTATCCAATCCATGATGCAAGAAGAGTAATAAACTTTAAGATCAGGAATTCCTTGTTCCTTGGCATCTTTCAGTATTTTCCATCTTATTCTTGGCTTCTTCCTGGCCCAAATGAATTTAAAAATGTTGGTTTCCCATATTTTAAGAGGTTTATCATTAGTTAAATTTGGGAGGTTCTGAAACAGAAACATTGCTTTAGGTAAAATATTCATCTTGATTGAAGAGATTCTACCCCTAAGTGGTAAGTTCAAGTTAGACCATCTATCCCTTTTTATGTTTTTCCATAGAGATCCATAATTATTATTGAAAAGTTCAGAGTTCTTTTTCAAGAACATTATGCCAAGGTATGGGCCTGTAAAGATAGGCCAAAATAAAGCTGTGTTGGGTCTCTTTGGAGGTATGCTGTTTAAATGATGCATGTGTCCTAAGAAGCCAGAAGTCACGCCAAAGCTGTGCATCAGTCCTTAGGACTGGAGCATGGCTTTGGCGTGATTTCTGGGCTCTTAGGATGCATGCATCATTTAAACAGCATACCTCCAAAGTGACTAGAAGCAGCTTTATTTTAGCCTGTCTGTATGTGCCCTAATTCACCTTTTTACATATCTGGAATCCTGACTTGTCTTGTAATTCTTTGTCTTCTTTTTTTGTCATATTCATAGTTATTATGGCAACATTTTAAACTATTGCCAAAACCTTTTTTTAAGATTAAAAGTGATACCAAGAAAAAGATTCTCAGTTTATCAGACATAATTGGCAATGTAGCAGACATTATCTCAACATAATTTTGGTAAACTGGCATTGTATGCCAGGTTTCTCTTGACAAGGAGTTTCTAATGTAGTGACCCTGATCACTTTCCTTGTTTCCTGCTGAATTTTCCTCATAGTATTTGGAATGTTTGGTGAAGATAATTTGTTCATCACATTGTTTATCCACAGCTAAGTCAAGAGGCAAGACAGGACATTCAAAACTGGAGAAGAGGTGAGGGTTGTGTAAATTTACAGGTGACCAAAAAGACAGCTAAAATAAGTGTTTTCTTTTTCATAGAATAGGCAGGGTAGATTACTAGTGGTAAAAATGGCTGGAGTATTGTGTTGTTGCTAACCTCCCTCACATCAACTTCAACTTATGGTGACCCCGTGAATGAGAGACTTCTAAGTCATGGTATTCTCAACCACCATGCTCAGATCTTGTAGACTCGGGGTCATGGCTTTCTTGAATGAGTCTATCCATTTGTAATGTGATGTTCCTCTGCTGCCTTCTATCCTACCAAGCATCACTGTCTTTTCTAGTTAATCATGTCTTCTCATATGTCAAAAGTACAACAGTCCCAATTTAACCACCTTGGCTCCAGGGAGAGTTTAGGCTTGATTTGCTCTAGAATCATAGAATTATAGAATCATAATGTTGGAAGAGACCACAAGGGTCATCCAGTCCAATCCCCTGCCATGCAGGTACTCACAATCAAAGCATCCCCGACAGAAGGCCATGCAGCCTTCCAAAGAAGAAGACTCCACCAGATTCCAAGGGAATGTGTCCCACTGTCGAACAGCTCTTACTGTCAGGAAGTTCCTCCTAATGTTGAGGTGGAATTTCTTTTCCTGCAGCTTGTATTCAATATTCTGTGTCCTATTCTCTGGAGCAGCAGAAACAAGCTTGCTTCATCGTCATCTCTTCAAATACTTGTACAGGGCTATTGTATCACCTCTTAATTCCCTGTTCTCCAGGCTAAACATACCCAGCTCCCTATGTCTCTCCTCATAAGGCATGGTTTCCAGGCCCTTCACCATTTTGGTCACCCTCCTCTGGACAGACTCCAGCTAGTCAACATTCAGTTTGAATTGTGGTGCCCAGAACTGGACACAATATTCCAGGTAAGGCTTGTCCAAAGCAGAATAGAAAGGCACTATTACTCCCCTTGATCTATAAAAAGTACTTCTATTGAGGCAGCCTAGAATCACATTGGCCTTTTTCGCTGCCATATCACACTGTTGACTCATGTTCAGCTTGTGGTCTACTAGGACTCCTAGATCCCTTTCACAAGTAATTTTGTTAAGCCAGATGTCCTCCCATCCTATATCTATGCATTTCATTTTTGCTGCCTAAGTACAGTACCTTAAATTTTTCTGTGTTGAAATTCATTTTGTTATCTTGGAAAATTGGAAAAAAGTAATGAAAAGGACTCAGCAAATTACATGTTCACAAGACCTAAAAGAAAACTTTTTAAAAATGGCACAACAGTGGTACTTCACTCCTCAAATATTGTCAAAAATCTATGAAACAAAGCAAGATAAATGTTGGAAATGTCAAAAATCCATGTAGGGTGGAAATGTCCCAAGATCAAGAAATACACATAACAATAAATAAAATCCTGCAAATTAATTTCCAAATGACACCCAAAATATATTTACTTAATAAGAGGAATAAGATGACAAAATGTAATGAGAGAAAATATTGGGGGGAAATGTAATATATGGTAACTTCTGCCAGAATATTGTTAGTGAAACATTGGAAAACCAAAGAAATTCCATTGATAGATTAATAGTTACTCAGTATAGCAAATATGTGTGAATTAGATAAGCTAACAGCTAGATTGAATAAGGACATGAACATCATTGATAAAGAATGGGCCCCTATTTTAGAATTTTGTAAAAAGAGATGGAAAGTTTAGAGTACAAATAACATTTTAAAATAAATAAAATAAAGTTATGTAAATCATCACTGGTCATAATTTTGTTTTCTTAAATATCAATTGTATACCTACCTTTGCACTTTCCCTCTTGATTTTCTTCAATAATGGTTCCAAGTCTTTACTGTTTTCTACTAGTAGTATGGTGTCATTTGCATATTTTAAATTGTTATTTTTTTTCCTTCCAGCTTTCATGGCTACTTCCTCATTCAACATTATGTATTATATATTCAGCATAAAGTTAAACAGATAGGATGATAAAATGCACCCCATTTCATCAGGCCAATAAAATGTTGTGGAACTATAATTTCTTTAGGAACGAGTCATAGTTTTTCATGATCTACCCAATCAAAAGCTTTGCTATAATTTATATAGTACAGGCTGATTTTCTACTGATATTTTTTGTTTGTTTTGTGCATGCCATTATCCAACATATATTTGCAATATGGGCATCTTTTATTTCTCACTCCATATGTGGTAAAAATCTCTGTTGTTGAATTTTGCATATCACTTTGCTTGCATGGGAAATAAATGCAATGGTCATTGTGGCTACTATAGTCTCTGGTATCCCCTTTCTTGAGGTATTGGAATGCATATTTAATGTTTCCAATCCGTGGGCCATTTCCCCCCATATTGGTGAACAGATTTAAGTTAGAATTAGAGTATATTCTGTCTGTGTAGATTTAAGCAGGTTTAATAGTATTCCATCTGCTACTGATGAGTTATTTCTCCCAAGTGCTCTGAGTGCAGCTCCCAATTCACTTTCTAAAATTGGAGGTTCATCTTCAAATGGTTCTTCCTTGAATAAATCAGTTCTTTCATCTCTCTTATATATTTTTTCAGTGACTTGTTCATGTAACGTGGTCATATAATGCATTTCCTTAATGGTCATATACATCTACACTCTTGCTTTAAAATTATTTTCTTAGATTAGATCTTTTAGAATAATTCACTTGTTCTTTTTGTTGTTTTCTGTGTTGATTATTATAGCAGCTTTTCTTGTCCTTGCAAACAAGTCACTGAACTGTCGCATTCAGGGTTCTGACCCTATTTCTGTCACCTTCTGCTTTTGCTTCTCATCTGTCCTTAACTCAGTGTTTCTCAAATAGTGGGGCGGGCCCCCCAGGGGGGGCACGAGGCTCCGTAAAGGGGGGCGCGAGGCTCTGTTATGCAGAGGTGTACTTATAACAATTTTATAGACAAATGATACTATTTACAGTCGCACGGGGGGCGCGAAATGTTTTCTTCTTCCTAGGAGGGGCATGACAGAAAATAATTGAGAAGCACTGCCTTAACTGCTTGAAGATGATCATCTGTCAACCACTGATGTTTCTCTTTCTTTTTGACTGCAGATCAGCTGCAGGGTCTTTTTGCATTCCTCCCTTCTTCATAGTCTCTATAACTCATACAACTGAGGTTTATCCTGTGCCTATGCAGTGGCTATTGCAGAGCATTCTATAGCATTCTAAAGCCCTACCCCCCCTGCCTGCCCTAAACAGTATAAGGGGCTCCCACTGAAACCTGCCAGTTCCGTTTCCTCCACTGCTGTAGCTGTCTCATCAGAAACAGCATTTGCGTTCACAGATTGGAAGATGTTTTCTATGGATCAATTGTTGGCATGAGCTTTGAGCCACGCTAGCACATGAGTCTGTCTCAGTACCATTGGTTTCTTTTAAGAAGTGTGTCAAATGTGGTGCTGAGATGGGCATTTGAAATGCTTCCAGTGTTTGGCTGAGTCCCATATCATTGTCTCATGTGTTCTCTGTGTGGCATTCACACCGCAGACCAGATGCAACAGAGAATGTCATTTTAAAGTTCTCCTGTATGAGTAGGCCTTGAAACTGCAAGAACCTGTGCACTATCGGCAGGCTTTGACTTTGAGAGACTAAACGGGCGCTCACTATCGATCCTCAGCTCTAAATGGAAGGCCCTACATACAGTGGTGGATACCATCTGTATGCCAGCTAAGAAGGTCTTTCTTCATTCATCTGCCCTGAGTAGATCTCTTGAGACTGAAGTGAAGGCTTGATACACAACCATAAAAAAAGAAGAGACTAAAAGAACACTCTTCACTTCAACCCTCTTCTCATTTAGCTGGAGCTGTGACTGTAGATGAATCATTTGCTTCTCTTCAGGGAGTTTCCTTGTAGATATTTTTTTTTCCATGAGGTTATAGTGTCTGCCTTGCCATATTATCTGAAACGGTGTACAGTGGTAACATAGACCATCTCCATCCAGGACAGAAGGCTGTATGACCATGTTCTGAAGAGAGAAATACAGGAGTCTTCTTTCATTAGGGTTACAGCTTTTCCTTCTCCACCTCAAGTTTTAGTTTGGGAGAAATTTCTGTCAGTGATTCCATCGCTGCATAGACACAGATGTCAGTACCATTCCAGGTCATGCTCCTATGCCAGACTGGACACTAATTTGGTTTCTTCCTATCAATATTACCAAGATAGATGACACTGTTAGTCCCAGCAATGTAATGTTCATGGCCATCGATACCATGGCTAGTATAGATGCAGGTCCCCTTCTTGGGCATCCTGATATTCTGAGATTAGTTCTTCCACTGGCAACCATTGTTCTAGGCATTATACTTGCCACTATAAGAATGAGGCTTCCTTGACATGGCCTTCCAGACACAAGAGACGTTCCTTTTCACTTGCTGCATCTCACTTCTGGAAACTCCTTCCCCCACAAGCACAGCTCGTCACTTCTTTGACCAGTTTCAAAACTGGGTTGAAGACTGGGAAGTTCAGGGAAGCGTTCCCAGGCATTGCATGATTGTTATTTGATGTTTTTAACTTCTTGCCTGGCCTTATTTCATTGAACTCTTTCCTGTATTATTATGTATTATTTTATATGTATTATGCTATTATTTTGTAGAATGTATGCCATGGGCAGGTTTATTTTTTATCTATTTTGCTGATTGTGTGTACAGTGCTGTGTAAATCTAAGGTGCTATATAATAAAGCAGACAAAGAAGAAGAAGAAGAAGAAGAAGAAGAAGAGACATCATTCCTACTATATGCACTTGGTAGTCCTGGTCTCTGTTCAGCAAGATCAAACATATGTTGAACAGAACCTTTCTACAAATCCTACATCTAAGACTAGGACGTGTCTCTGCCAACTCAGGCCCATGATACTATATGCAGTACAAAGGGAAAATCCACTCCTTTTACCTCCACTGTTGCTATTGCTAGCCAGACCATATATCTTTCTTCGATGTCTGGGACTTCCAAGTCTGGATCTGATCCTGATTCTGATTCTGTGATTGTGCCAACTAGAAAGTCTCTCTCTGACTGAGTTAGACACCATGGGCCCTTCCTCCTCAACTGATGGTATCAAGGCATTTGTCAGTCAGATGATCCATATGGCCAAGTCTCTTGACATTAAGGTCCAGCAACTACTCACTCCAATTGAGGATCTGCTTTTTCAGTGGATTCAATTCAAGCAACCACTCTTGTGGCTTTACTGATGCTTCTCAATCTCACTCAAATCATTCAGAAATTTTGGTCAACACCATTGTCCATTTCATCCCCTTCCAGCAAGGTAGAGACTCTACAGGTTAGACAATTCAGCCATTCCTCCTCTAGAGCATCATCTAAAACCTAATTCCATCATTGTTGATACTGCCCAGTCAAGAATTTCATGCATTCTAACCCCTACACAAGGAGGGCAAGAAGTTTGATGCTGTGAAGAAAAAATTATATTCTTCAGCTGCTTTCATCTCCAAGATCTCTAATTACAGTACTTGGCTTGCATGCCTACAACCAACTCCTTTGGGAGAAGATGACACTGTGCTTAAAGAAGATCAGGGACAAAGATCTCAGAGTAGCTTCTCTCCTACAAACAGGAAACACACAAGTTGGCAGATCATCAGATCATGACTGCTCAACACATCACTGACTCTGGGGGCAAGGCAATGGCCAGATGGGTAGCTCTTGGGGGCCATGCCTGATCATCAGGCCTTTCTGACTAAGCCTGAGTGGTCATAGAAGATCTTCTGTTTGATGATGCTGGACATCAAAAACTGACTCCAGGCTGGAGCACACTTATAAGATCATGTCCACTGTTAAGAAGTTTAGATTCAATCCTCTTGTCTAGTCTTCCTCTAAGTTTCAATATGGAAGCAACAAGTGCAGACAGTACTCAAAATGGTTGTGCAATCTATTGAGATCTTGGTTCAGTACAGTTACCAATCAGCTATGTTGGTTACCCCAAAACCCACTGCTTCTGTCCAGATGTTCAAGTCTGGACAGATGAAGAAGAAGCCGGGTGACACCTCCAAGCACCGACTTCAACTTTCAGTCAGACAAAACTATGATGGCCGAGTTTCCACAGTCTCAGACCTCCATCCATTTTGGTGACAATAACGTACTGGGAAAATCCAGTGATGAACTTCAGATTGGGGTACAGGCTCAATTGCTCCTCCTTTCTGCAAAACAAACAAACAAACAAACAAACAAAAAGTCTGCTTCTTGGAGTATAATGGTGGAAGGAGATGTGGATTGGAAGAATGCTGCTCTCCATTCAAACAGCCTGGAGTCTCTTTCCAATGGACCATCAGTACTTCCATCTCCCAGACCTCTCTACATCCTGAAGGTCTTGGATCACTCACTATTCCACCAATGTGTTCCATTCCACTATCAGCTCCAAAATTTCTACCAGATATGGAACTCTTTCACCACAGACCTGTGTGTACTCAACATCACTTCAGGACTCTCTGACAAAAGGGCTCAGTGTTTCAAGGTTTGTATACAAATCGCTACACAGGTGGTTGGACCCATCCAATGTCCAGGTTGACATGCCTTTCTCCATCCCAAAACCTCAGGATTACATCACAACGGAGGCATCAGTGATGGGATGGGGTGCCCATTTAGACAATCCTGTTGTCTTTGGTCATCAGAAGAACAGAGACTTCTGGCTCTGGAACCACTGGCTGTAGAAAAAAGCAAAAGGCAAGGTGGTGCAAGTGTTGACTGACAACACCACTGTCATGAATTACCTAAATAAGTAAGGTGATACCTGTTCTTGTACTCTCCTTACCACACAGTTCAACTCGGGGACTGGTGCATTCAGAGAGACATCTCCATTTTTGCTGTCCATTTTCCTGGAGAGGAAAATGTCCTTTCAGATGCTCTCAGTCAAAACATACATTCAAGCTATGAGTGAAAAATCCATCCTGAGATGCTGATGGGGTGTTTCTGAGCTAGATTTTTTGCTTCAGCTCAAAAAGCCAGTATGTAGATTTCTGTTTCAGACAGCATCAGGGCAGATTGCATGCAGATAGCTTCCTTTTCAGTTGGTAAAGCCTTGTGCTGTATGCCTTCCCTACAGTCCTTCTTCTGACCAGAATCATTGCGAAGCTTCACTGGGACTGTGAGAGATGCATCCTGATTGCCTCATGGTGATCAGGGCAACTGTACTTCATGCATCTTCTTTACCCATCCTGAGGAGAGTATTTTGGTTGCCACACAGAGCATATCTCCTCACCATGTTTGACAGCCAGGTCAGGCACCCCAGTCTCAATACTCTTCACCTGTTGGCTGGAGGATCCTGCCCTAAATGCCCTACCAGTTGTGGTGAGAGATATTATTGAGGGTTCCTGGTGGCACAGTGCTTAAATGCCGGTACTGCAGCCATTCACAGTCGGAAGGATGTGAGTTCAATCCCAGTCAGGGCTCCAGGGCCCACTCAGCCATTTTAGCCTGTTTGCTGATTCCCTAATTCCATGGTCGATTGATGTGGCTGAATCTACTGTTGTACATGTACTGGACTTCCTAATTTCTGCTTGTTGAATTGAGGCTTCTCTTTGTCTTTGGTTTGTTGTTACTTGGCTGCCATTTCAGCATGTTTTCAATTTCCTGGTAAGCTTTCTTGTTTTACACATCCTTTGATTATAAAGTTTTTGAAGGATGGGAGACACCTGGCTGAACGAGACTACGTGTGAATGGGATCTAGTCGCCCTCCTTTGGACACGCTCCAGTTTCTCAATGTCCTTTTTGAATAGTGGTGTCCAGAACTGGGCACAGTATTCGAGGTGGGATCTGACCAAAGCAGAATAGAGTGGCACTATTATTTCCCTTGATCTAGACACTATATTTTTATTGATGGAGCCTAAAATTGCATTGGCCTTTTTAGCTGCTGCATCATACTGTTGACTCATGTTCATCTTGTGGTCTACTTGAACTCTTAGATCCCTTTCACACATAGTCTCATTCAGTCAGGTGTCCTCCCATCCTATATCTGTGCATTTCAGTTTTCTGCCCTAAGTGCAGTACCTTATATTTCTCTGTGTTGAATTTCAAAAAAAAGAAATGAGCACTTAAAAATATTTTGAAAACATTGATTTCAAACATGATTTCAGAATATGATAAACTGATTGCTGACAAGAAGTGTAATACGTCCCATTAACCAAATGTTGTGAGCTTGAAAACATTAAAAGTGTATTATAACTTGTATCACTTAGCAAAGTATTTTTTAACATTAATTTGATCTTAAGTAACAAGTGTAATTTAATTGATATTAATTGAAATTTCCCCTTTTAAAATATGGTTTATTTACAAAATAATTTAGTCATTAATTATACCTTTACTTGGAAAGTGAGCCAATAAAAACCCAACAGGGCCTGAAGTAGGCACTTTTGCCCTGTCTGTTTCTGGCCTTGGTTGGATGGCTGTTTGAAAATAGGCAAAATAGTTTTTCAGAAACTTTTGACAGAAAGGAGGAATGGAGGTCAGCAAGGATCACCATAGAGGTGCAGAAAGGACAGGCGAGAAGAAGTCATGGCCACAAGGATGAGGAAGACTGGGGGGAGCCATGAGTGATGGTGTAAGGAGCTGAGATCATATTCTCCTGAAAGCCAAAGCTTCAAAAGCAAAAACATTTCTTGTAAATGGAAAAAAGACTGTGAGTAATTATAAATAAACAAATTGAAATATGAGGAGAATAGACTGGAACTGCCTAATTAAAGATTTAACAAGAGGAAAGATAAATAAGTGGCATTTTTGTTTTCTGCAATTGCTGGCTAGCTGTCTGCTAAGCTGATTGGAAGTTAAGATTTACAAAACAAAATTAAAGTAAAATACTTTAAAAATAAATGTATTGGATTGTGTGGGATTTGAAGAATTGAAACACTGAAATATTAATTAAAGAACAAACTGAGAGAGAAAAATATAATAAACCGCATGTCAGTAGTTTGAGACATAACTTTTAGCAGATGTCCAAAAGTCAAAAAAGAAAAATGAAACAGTTTTAAGTTGGAAGAAACAATCTGTACATCCATCGGATAAAGTGTATGCATGCTTATAAAGAGTAGACTCACAAGAGAATTTTGAGGCTCAGAATAAAGAAATGCAAAAACAGAAATCTGGTTCCACAGACACAATCTAAAAAGCCAGAGCTAAACCCCAAACTCTAGCCAGATAATAGATATACCAAAGGGGATGAAATTAAAATGTGGTCCTTCCAGGTGTTAACAGAAAATCAAGTCAAAAGCAATGAAGCTTTTAAAGAGACAATCATTAAAAACAATGGAACATTATCAGAGATAATAACTAATAAAATTATGGATAAATGAATAAATCTATTCAGATTATTAAAAAAGAAATTCAAAGAGTGGGGAAAAAGTAAAATCATTGAAAGAAGAACAAAAAGTTCAGCAGAAGTTAACTTCAGAACATTAATCAAGACTGGGACAAGTTGAATGAAAAACATTGACCTGCAGGACAGATAGAAGAAACAACCTTCATATCTGTGGTTTTCGTGAGATGGCAAATAAAACACCGAGGACCTTGAAGAAGGAAATTCTCAAGTGGCTACAAAGTAGGGTTCCTCAGATTACTTGGGAAGAACAGGATGTGGAATGTCTGCATGGAGCAACAACTCTAAAAAGAGGCCTAGTTCCCAGAGATGTAATCTTGAGAGTAACAAGCTTTTATAAGAAATACCTTTTAATGCAAGAAATCAGGAAACTTTCAAGATCATTGAAATACAGAGACACAATAATTGAAATCTATAATGATCTTTGCCCAGAGACAATCAATTGGAGAAGAGGAATCAAACCATGCATCACAGTTCTGCAAAATAATAATAATAATAATAATAATAATAATGGAATAAGATACTGTTAGGGTTACCCATTTTTTAAATTATTATTTTAGTAGAAAGGGAAGCAGCATAAGATCTATTCCCTGGAACTGTGGCCCATTACAAACGGGCTATATAGTACGCGCGGAGCGCATACTAGGGTTAGGAAGGGGCGGTGCTTCCGCACCCCCCTAACCCTAGTACGCGCTCTGTGCGCACAAAATGGCAACGGCCATTCCACACGGCCGCCACCATCAATACGTCACAACCGCGCTGCCTCCAAACGAGGCGGCACGGTTGTGACGTATTGGGGCCGCGCCACGGCGCCTATGACGCCCTTTGCACGACCTTGGAAGGAGCTCTGATTTGCGTCACTGGGTGCAGCCTTCAGACAGCTGCGCCCAGCGACGCAAGAGAGAAAGCGGGGTGTCCTTGGGGCTTGGGGTTATGGATAAGTGGAAAGATAAATCAGACACAACAACAAGGGATAGACTCAATAATACTACACCCTGAATAAGGTAATAAATAGAAACTAATTAAAAGATATATGGAGACTGATTAAAGAGGATGAAAATTTAGTTATTATTCATCAGTTCATAAAAATTACTCAAGAATAGATTTTATTTTTGTATCAAAATATATGGTTCAAAAGGTATTAGATACAGGAATAGAAGGAATAAAATTCATAGACCATGCTTTAGTACGTATTTAGTTAAAAAGGATTATAGTGAAGCAAAAAGATGGAGGTTGGATAGCAGTATACTTAATTATAAAGATTGAGAAAGAATGGCAAAATATATGGGACATCAATAATAGAGAGGTTTCTCAAGCTATGGTATGGGATACTATGAAAGTGGTTGCAAGAGGGATTTGCATTAGGGAATCATGTAAAGAGACAACAGGGAGAGAGAAAAGTAAAATTAGAAATGAAAATAAAAAATTAGAGAATAAATACATAAATACATAAAAAAACAGGAGTAAAATATATATATAGAATTACAAGCTAAAAGAAACGAATGAGAGAAAATAGAAATAGATGAGGTCCAGAGAAATTTGATATATTTATGGAGTTTTTTAATATAGCAATAGGTATTTTAAAAGCTGGCAAGATCAGCACAACAAAAGAAAGAGGAATATGATTAATGTGATAAAAGATAAAACAGGAAAGATACGTATAATGATTATGAAAGAACAGATAAAGATATTTTAAAGAATATTACAAAGAATTATATTCAACAGGGAATAAGTCAATGGAAAAAATTGAGGAATATATTGAGAAACATTGGAAAATAAAAATAGAGGAGGATAAAGAAATAATGGAATAATTGCTTTCAAAAAAAGAAATAGAAAAAGTGATAGATAAATTAAAAGTAGGGAAATCACCAGGAATGGATGGGTTGAGACCAGAATATTATAAAACATTGTAAAAGTTTTTAATGCCTAAATTGGAAGTGTTATATAACAAAATTCTAAATTCTAAATTGAGAAAGGAGCCTACCATCATAGATAATACTGATTCTGAAACCAGACAAATATTTGACAGATCCTGAATCATATAGGCTCATATTGTCATGGACTGCCCTAGGCAATATGACATCCCTTCAAATACTTAAACAGGGCTATCATATCATCTCTTAACCTTCTCTTCTCCAGGCTAAACATACACAGCTACCTAAGTCGTTCCTCATAAGGCATGGTTTCCAGACCCTTCACCATTTTAGTTGTCCTACTTTGGACATGCTCCAGTTTCTCAACATCCTCTTTGAACTGTGGTGCCCAGAATATATAATGCTGCCATTCCACTTTTACTGCTCTGGCTGCCTCCTGTTGCATTCTAGGATTTGTTGTTCAGTGAGGCCTAAGAGGCCTCTGGCTGACAATTCTAAATGCCCTTACCTAAACTGCAAGTCCCAGAATGCCACATGAGGCAGCCAGAGAACTAAAATTGGAATAGCAGCACTGTAAGAGTATATTGCGGTAATGAGACATGAATCAAAGCACATTTTGAAAGATGTTGAAATAAAGATGTCGAAAGATTCTGAAAGGAAGTTACAAGCCTGGCAATGTAGCTATACTATGAAATTTGATGTTTGCTAACACTGATTGTGAATTTTAGTGCTCTCGCCTAAAAAAAGGAGTAATTAGCTTTGCACAGGACAGTGACATCTAGATCTCAAGATAGGTTATTTTTCTATTGCTAATGGAGCTGAAATTTCATTACCTGTCTTTTATTCCTCTTTTCCCTAGTCCTCACAGGGCCAATAAGGTGTGGTGGGGTGTCTCTGCCCACACTGAAATCCCTCAATACCACCTTAACTGGCATCTCAGATAGAATGTACACCTGTGACTCTAACATCTGCATCATTTTCCTTTTGTATAATTTTTGACATCTTTGCCTGATGAAGAAGCCAGAGAAGCTTTGGAAGTTTTCATAATGTATTTTATGCTTTGGAGTTGGCCCCCCAAAATGTATTGCTACTGTACTTGTAAATTTTGGATTTTGTTGTATTTTACTGACTGTAACTGTTTCTAATAATTTCTAACATGATTACATTTATTTTCTTTACTCGTTCTCTATCCTGCATTCCTACATTCCAAAATGTTGGTGTTGGTTTTCCAGGCTGCTGTACCTCTGGAACACACTTGTAAACTGCATTTCCTCAATAAGCAATAACTTTGTACCATGTCAACTCTTTACATATTTAATTGCAGGTCTCAAAGGGGGTAGTGTGAGACTGATGTTTTGGGGAGGGTGCGATGATATGAAAAGGCAGAAAATGATAACTCTTTTTTTCTTTTTTTTTAAACATAGATTTGCCACCAATTTAAATGGAGTAGGAGCCACAACCAGGAGACTAGCAGCACATTCCACAAAAGTCCCAGTGGGAAAGATGCCACAAATAGTGTCAAAGCATTTTTGAAAAAGAAGAAAAGTGTGGGGAAGCTGTCTGCTGTCTCCCTTTGTTATGATAATCATGCCACATACTCTCACATTAATATTTTTTCACCCACTCTGAAAATAACTCCTCTGTAATGTATTATAGGTATTATAGGCGGGATACAGACTGCCCAAAAAAGGCAGTCTCCTGCTGCCCTGGTTTGCTCTGCGAGGGAGCCGCAGCGGACAAACCGCGCGGCTCCGTCACGGAGCAAAAAGAACCCGCAAAAAGTGGGTTCTTCTTGTGGTGCCTTTGTGACGCCGCAATTCTCCAATGGCGCACTTGCGGCATCACAAAGATGCCGGGACGTGCGGACACTAAGCATCCATCACGTCAAAATGGCGGCGCCCGTGTGTACAGGGCACCACCATTTTGACACCCCTGTCACGTGCTAGGGGTGAGGCTGGTATGGACACTGCGTCCTCGACCAACCCCAGCACATGATGGGGGCACTGCAAAGGCCCATATAAATCGGGCCATAGTCCCACATCTTCATATCTATAATAGTACATAATCATGGACCTTCAATATGACATTGAACAGCTCTTCCATACTGCAGAAATAAAGGGATTTGATACCACTTTAACTGTCATGGCTCCATTCTGTGGAATCCTAGGATTTATAGTTTAGTGAGGTTTTCAGCCTGGTTTGTCACAGAGCTCTGGGGTCTCACCTATCTACAAATCCAAAGGTTCTATAGGATAGAAACATGACAGTTAAAATTGTATCAAACTACTTTATTTCTGTAATGTGTCTACACCCTAAGTTGGGCTTCAGTTGTTCTTTCTCTCTAGCAGTATTTCCACTGTTTAAATAATTTAATTGAATAATTAACATATAATTCCTAATTCTTTCTCTTTGTGTAAAAAAAGGATATTAAATAAACAGACTGAGGATTTGACTGTCTTTTCCTGAAAGTTTTTCCGGAAGATTCCGGTCCCTCCAAATATCTCGAACAAAAAAGTAGTTATTGAAAATTAAGTACTTTTAGTAAATGCAAAAAAGCAGAAACAGATTTTTTTCTGTAAGCCACCTTGGCACACATGCTAGGAGAAAGGTAGCAATAAAATAGACACACACACATACCCCCCCACACATACAACTTAAATACTACGCTGTTCCACTATGCTGTTCAAATTCTCCCTTTTTTCACCACATGTTTCCATGTTTACCTTATTTAGGGCATCTTCATCATCATCCATGAAGTACAACACAGGGACGTTTAACTGAGAAGCTGCTACCCACTGAAGGATGGCTTGGAGCTGTTTGTTGTGGATGTTTTCAGGAGCATTTTGGTTGGTCACAACCACTTTGCGGTGGGACACAGTGTCTTCACCAGACCCTACTCGACTTTCTGCAGATTCTATGTCCTTTGAATATATAGGACCAGTGGCATCTTCACCATCTCCCATATCTCCAAGACCTGATTCAGGATTGCTGTATTTGGCTATCATAAGACACAGCTTGGTCACTGTATCCACCAGGTTGTCAATGAATGGCCCACTGCCTCCTTCTTTCTTGTTGACGTCAAACTGATCCAGAATCATTTTGGTCAGTCCAGATATAGCATCTTCATAAGAATGGTCTGCTTCCGAAAAGCCTGAAGGCCCAGGCCCCTCAGGGCATTTGTAAGAACCCCTATATGGTTCATCAGCCATCAAAGGCAGATTAGCATTTCCTCCTAATTTGTTGACTGTCTCATTGATGAGCTTCTGGATAAGCATTACTACCACACTTGACATATCATTTTCAGCATTCGTTTCAGATTGTTCATCATCACTCTTTTTAGTTGTGTCATACTGCTTTGAGGAAGGGAGCACCGAGGCATTACCACTTTTATCTTGAGACATAAACCCAAATGTGGTGCCAGCTGCCTTGCTGGATCTGCCACCTTCACCTGCATCCTTCATTGCATTCTCCTGCTGAACTAGATGATACTGAATCAGCAGTAATGCTGTCACAATCAGGTCTCTTGCCCAGGAATCTGTTGAAAGGTTACCAAGTTCTTGATTTTCTGGATTCCACGTTGCCTTTGACTGGGGATTTGATCCTGTATTGTCATTCTGTTGTTTCTGGTGCCACATGGAGAGGCCCTCCTTTATTATGTGATTGCCAACTGTTTCTGCACAGGTCATTTCCTTTTCCTTAACTGTTTCTGTTTTTGTGGCAGAAAATCTCATGTTTTGAGTTTTTGTATCAGTTCCTGGACCTGTCTTGACAGTTGCAAAGGCCATGCTCTGAGACTTGGCTTTCTCATTTACCTGTTTTTGTACAATCAAAGCATTATGTAACCGATTAAGCATGGCTTGGACAATTTCAGAAGCCTTTTGGCTTCCTTGGGTGAAAAGGCTCCGCTTCACTGCTGAAACAAAATCAGAATCAGTCATGAGTGTTCCAGTAACATCATGCAGGTTTTTCATACAGGAGTCTATCAAGTCAGACACAACCTCCTTGGAATGCTTTAGCAGTACCTTTTTTAACACTGCACAAGCTATATTAGAGTCATTTACTTTAACTTTCATGGTTTTCATAACAGAAACCATCATGTCTGAAACCACATTATTAGCATAAACCAATATGCCTTTGCTTAATGAATTGGTGTATTCATCTGCACCAAAGCGCTTTCTATGGTTGCAGGCTTTGGTCTCATCACTGTAAGGTTCACTTTTGTTAGGTATTTCTGTTTCTTCCTCTTTGTAATAAAATGAGGCTTTCTTCTTAGAACTAGGACTTCCTTCATATTTACATTCACACATTTTAGATGGATTGTGCTTGCAGTCATCTGTACCCACTCCAATAGACCTGTGTCCATGGTCTCCGGAAGCAAAGGTGGACTTATGTATGCATGTTGTGTTGCCATCTGACCGGTCATTCATTTCTTTGCGTGCCATTGCTATAGCAAGGTTAGAAAGCCTATTGCAATAAAAAGAGACTTCATCTGGATCAGGATTTGTGTTTGGTGAAGCTGATCCATCACTTTCTTCATCCTTAGATCCCTTTTGACAAGCAGCCTTCATTGTCAAGTGGAAGTTAGGAGAGTCCCTGTTGGAGCTGACATTGACACTTAATTCCTCATCACAGATACTGTAACCACCTGGGGACTGTACATTACGCTTCTGCATGCTTTGTCTCTCTGTAGATGTCTCCCTTGATCTTGCACCACCTGCATTATTACTGGCATTCAGTACATTTTGGACTCCAATTGCACACTTCTCCAGATCTTTTCGAAGCCAGCTCAAGACTTTTAGTGGATCAGGGGAATTTTGTTGGAAAAGTTTAGCTGAATCAGTCTAAAGTTTGGAACAAAAGAGAGATTTGTAATGGTTTAGTGGGTAAGGTGCAGGATAATAGAATACAGCAATACCTACCCCTACCTTCCACCCTCAAAACAGAATTGGATGCCCAACCAATTCTTGTTTCAATTTTCCAACGACATTTGCATTTGGTTGTTGGGGTTTTGTTTTGTTTTGTTTTGTTTTGCAGCCTGTAGTGGGTTCTGTGGTAGAAAACTGGGCCCCAGAACTCTAAAATTTGCCTCCATCTGGTTTAGCCCCATTATCACCATACATTCATTTGGCACTACATTTTTTATTCTGAAATGCAATTGTTCTAATGAGGAGGGCTTTAAGGTGGAATCTGACTTACTGTCCAAAAAACTAAGAGACAAGGGTTATCCACAACATATGATATCCAAAGGGTTGGCAAAAGCGGATGACAAATCAAGACTGGAACTGTTAAAAATAACACAGGCCACAAACTAATTGCCTACACTGCACTCTGACATTTAATCATATCACCAACGATATACAGAAGGCTATATATAAACACTGGCACCTGCCATTGCAAAGAGCCAAAAAATCAGGGACTAAGGTGATGTGCAGACTGCCCCTTTTATAGCCAGATCGGGGCTGCAGCAACTGCACACCGTGGCCCCGATCTGGCCTTTCTGTGGAACAAAAAGGAGCTGCATATTGGTATGTATGTAAGTATAATCCAATGGCAATCCGAATGCAATCATGGGTTTTAACATTATTGCGTGATAGACTACCACACACAATTTCAGGCAATGGCAAGCTATTTTCGGGGAATGGGGAATGGGAAGTCAGTTCGAACGCAATTCGAATTCACGTAAATTCGCTGAACTAGCAAATTCATGTGAATGCGTTCTGGTCCCACTTTCTTTTCATTTGAAATTAAGATAAATTCTTCCCGTGTGATAAACTCCAAGGTACTGTTACATAGATCTGTAATTGGTTGACTGGCCAAACCTAAAGGGTGATAAACAATGGCTTCTGTTCATCCTGGAGATAAATGATCAGTGGGGTCCCACAGAGCTCTGTCCTGGGCCCAGTGCTATGCAACATCTTTATCAATGACTTGGATGACAGAATTGGGGGCATAGCTATCAAATATGCAGATGACACCCAATTAGGAGAAGTAGCTAAATACCCCAGAGGACAGGATCAAAATTTAAAATGACCTGAATAGACTAGAAGACTGGGCCAAAGATAACAAAATGAAATTCAACACAGAGAAATGTAAGGTACTGCACTTAGGGCAAAAAAATTAAAAAAAATGAAATGCACAGATATAGGATGGGGGAAACCTGGATGAACGAGACTACATGTAAAAGGGATCTAGGAGTCCAAGTAGACACAAGTTGAACATGAGTCAACAGTGCGATGAGGTAGCTAAAAAGGCCAATGCAATTTTAGGCTACATCAATAAAAGTATAGTGTCTAGATCAAGGGAAGTAATACTGCCACTCTATTCTGCTTTGGTCAGGCCCCACCTGGAATACTGTGTCCAGTTCTGGGCACCAGAATTCAAAAAGGACATTGAGAAACTAGAGCATGTCCAAAGGAAGGCGACTAAAAAGGTGAAGGCTCTGGAAAACATGCCCCATGAGGAACGACTTAGGGTGCTGGGGAGGTTTAGCCTGGAGAAGAGAAGGTTAAGAGGTGATATGATAGCCCTGTTTAAATATTTGAAAGGATTTCATATTGAGGAGGGTGCCAGCTTATTTTCTGCTGCTCCAGACTAGGACCCAGAACAATTAGGATGCAAGCTCCAGGAAAAGAGATTCCACCTCAACATTAGGAGGAATTTCCTGACAGTAAGGGCTGTTCGTCTGTGGAACACTCTTCCTCGTAGTGTAGCGTCCTTCCTTAGAGGTCTTTAAGCAGAGGCTGGATTGCCATCTTTTGGGGATGCTTTGATTGTGATTTCCTGCATGGCAGGGGTTAGACTGGATGGCCCTTGTAGTCTCTTCGAACTCCATGATTCTATGGTTCTACAATTACTTTCCCCATATATACAGTACAAAACACACACATCCTCACCTTCCTTCTTAGAAAATCAAGTCCTGCTGGAATAACAGTTTACTACTTACTGTCCAACTCTGTTCCTCCTCATCACTGGGAGTATAGCGATCAATTTTACAGAGTCCACTCTGGCTTTGTAACCAGTCAATGCTGTCTGTCATCTAGAATGGGGAAAAAATGGAGATGATTTTTTTTCAACACTTTAATTGTTTTTTATTGCATGTGGTAGTCTATCACACAATAATGTTAAACCTCATGATTGCATTCGGATTGCCATTGGATTATACTTCCAATTTTCCTTGTTTGATAAGCCTTTAAGTAATGTTTTGTGTGTATTGCAGTTCTGCAAGATCATAGAATGAGGTATTTGCAAAGAATTGCAGAATTTATATTAAAAACAACCAGATTTCCACTCCTTGGGCATTAAAAAGTAATCTGAAATAATCTGTTAAAAAAAAACCCCACAAATCCTAGAAAGCAGTACTGTCACTAGTGTTGTGCAGAGGGTTCAGTCCACACTGGGTGAGACCCCAGGGGGGTGATATCTGGTCACCCCCTGTCCCCTCTCTACCTGGCTGCAGACCATTGTTGTTGTTGCGTGCCTTCAGAAGTGGTTTCTGATTGATGCTGGCCCTATGTAATTTCTGCAAAACATTTTATTATTTTGTGCTGGCCATGCACCGTAATAAATTATTTGTTCGATGCTGGCCTTAAGAGGTAACCCTATCATGGGGTTTCCTTGCCAAGTTTCTTGGGAGAGGGATGCCATGACTGCCCGCTGAGGGTGAGACAATGTGACATGCCCAAGGGTCACCCAGTGGGTTTCCATTCTGAAACCCAGGTCTTAGGCTAGCCATAATTTCATTCCGTCTTTCATAACTCTGGACAACCCCATATCAGTCCCTGTGCCACCTGCAAGGAAAGGCGACAGGGGTACAAATATTTGCCTGTTTTCATCCTCCAAAAAACAACCTCTGCCTGGCTCTTCCTCCTCCTCCTTGAATATAAAAAATGAATATAAACACTTAATATGAATATAAGTTTATTCTTATTTATCAAAAGGGAGGACATTTTGAGATTCCTCTGGAAAAGAAGCGCATCTGGTTATCTAATCACAAAGGAGGGTAAGGCACCACAAAATGGAGGATGTTCAAGTAGAATGTTGGAGTAAAAAACACTTAATATAAAACTTAATATAAAAGTTATGCTAACAACACTTAATATAAATTTATGCTTCTCATTCACGCTCAGAAATGGAGGACATTCTGAGATTCCTTCTGGTTAGAAGGTTGAAATGTAGGACATGTCCTGGAAAAGGAGGCTCTATGTTAGAAAGGACTTGAAAGCACAAAACAACAATAGGCTGCATCAATAAAAGTATAGTGTCTAGATCAAGAGAAGTAATAGTGCCACTGTATTCTGCATTGGTTAGGCCCCACCTGGAATATTGTGTCCAGTTCTGGGCCACACAATTAAGAAAAGACCTTGAGAAACTGGAGCGTGTCCAAAGGAGGGCGACTAAAATGGTGAAGGGTCTGGAAACCATGCCCTATGAGAAACGACTTGGGAAGCTGGGGATGTTTAGCCTGGAGAAGAGAAGGTTAAGAAGTGATATGCTAGCCCTGTTCAAATATTTGAAAGGATGTCATATTGAGGAGGGAACGAGCTTGTTTTCTGCTGCTCCAGAGAACAGGACTCGGGACAATGGATGCAAGCTACAGGAAAAGAGATTCCACCTCAACATTAGGAAGAACATCCTGACAGTAAGGGCTGTTCGACAGTGGAACACACTCCCTTGGAGTGTAGTGGAGTCTCCTTCTTTGGAGGTCTTTAAACAGAGGCTGGATGGCCATCTGTCGGGGATGCTTCGTTTGAGAGTTCCTACATGGCAAGGGATTGGACTGGATGGCCCTTGCGGTCTCTTCCAACTCTACGATTCTATGATTCTGATTCTAATATGAAATTACCCCATGGAAATGGGTGGCTTATTTAAAGAAAACAAAGAGAGAATTTAAAATACACGTTTTGCTCTTGGAAAGAATTTTCTGGCATGAGGGTAACTGCTGTGCAGAATTCTGTGACTTTAACAAATTAGTCACAGACACATTCAACAGGAGAAGTTAGTTGTTGCTGTGTGCCTTCAAGTCATTTCCAACTAATAGTGACCCTAACGCTACTATTCAGTTGGTTTTCAGGTGGTCACCAGACACCCTCTATTTGGGGGGGAGGTTGACACCATGAGTTACCACACTGGGTGACAGCAACTCTAGTGATGCCACTAATGTGAAGCTTTCCAAATAATATTCACAGGGGCTGTTAAGATGGTAGCAGTGGCCTGTGAGCTTCCTCCTCTGTCCCCATGATGAATAAACTGTACATAAATTATATAAAATAAAATATATTATTCAAAATGATTTAATTTGTAATAATTTTTACAGGAAGCACTAGTCACAATGTTTTAGTATTGTTTCCATGACCTTTTCCAATGATGAAAGCACACAGTTTTGACCTTGATATGTAACTGGAACATGGAACGTGAGAAGCATGAGCCAGGGAAAACTAGACATAGTAAAGAACGAAATAGAACACATGAATATAGCAATACTAGGAGTGAGTGAGTTAAAATGGACAGGAAGTGCTAAAGTTGGCAACAAAAAAGAATCAAAAACTGTAGGAAGATTTTGATTAGGAACAAGAAATCAAGCAGGGGAGCATGTGATAGAATTCTGTGAGGCCAACAATCTATTCATTGCAAATACCTGCTTCATACAACCAAATAGGATGGTAAACACAAAAACTAGATAGACTACATAGACTACATAATTTCAAGTAGAAGATGGAGAAGCTCTATCCTTGTGGCCAAAACCAAACCATGAACTGATTGTGGCAATAGACAACAAACTGCTCATAACAAAAATCAGAGTTAAGCTGAAGAAGAAAGCAAAAACTATCATTATACTAGAATATGACCTGAATAACATTTCAGATTAATTCAAGGACAATGTAAGAAACAGATTTGAACTATTGGGCATAATCAACCGGGAACCTGAAGAACTATGGACAGAAATCAAAGACATAATTAAGGATGAATGCAAGAAAACACTAACAGTGACCAAAAAGAAAGATAAGAAACAATGGATGACAGATGAAACACTTCATGCAATAAAAGAAAGAAAAAAGCAAAAGCAAAGGGTGATACGAACAAAGCCAGAAGTATGAACTCAACTGTCCAATGTCTGACACACAAGGATAAGGAGAAATACTACAATGATCAATGCAGAGAAATAGAAGAAAACAACAAAAAGGGAACAGAAGACCTCTATCAAAAAATCCGAAAAATTAAAGCCAAGTTCACACCTAGGGCAGGGATGGAGAAAAAAATAACATAATACAGGAACAAGAAGAAATAAAAAGACACTGGAGTCAATACATAGAGGAGTTATACAAAAGAGATGAGGGAATGAATAATATTTGGAATGAGGAACCATATGAAGACAATCCCCAAATTCTAAGAAGTGCGATACTGCACGCTCCCGAACCCTAGAATGTATGGGCGCCATCATCTTGACACAGTGCCATCCATATGGTGCACGCGTCCATGACGTGTCTTGTGCGACGCATCTAAATGGTGCAGCACACAAGACACATCACCGCGATGCCCCAGGGTGCAAATGGCGCCTTGGAGGCATCGCGGGAAAGGAGTTCCATTTCGGAGCTCCTTTTTCCAGTGGATAATTGTTGCGGCCATGTGGTTGTCAAAATTATCTGACACCATTAAATGCGCCCTAAATGTCATTCATCATGCCGAAAAATCTAAAACCCCAATTTCCCTTATGTCCCTAGATGCCTTGAAAGTTTTTGACAGAGTGAACTGCCAATACTTATTTGGAGTACTAAGAAAGATGAATTTTGTAAATAATTTTATGAGCATGCTAGAAAACCTGCACACAAACTCCGACACCTTAGTGACAGTCAATAGAATAAACCCTACCTTTAGGCTTCAAAGGGAACTAAACAAGGATGTCCCTTATTCCTGCTGTTATTTTCTATTGCAACAGAGCCCTTAGCCACCTCAGTCAGAGAAAATGAAAACATAAGGGAACCCAAAATAGGAGGAACAGCACATAAACTAAATCTCTTTGCAGATGATGTGATTATCTTCCTAAAACAACCCAAATAATCCTTCCCTACTTTATGCACCATATTAAACTCCTTTTATACTTTTGCAGATTTCCAAAATAACTATTCAAAATCTAAATTGCTCATGAGGACCAAGTAAGCATTCAAAAAGCTACCAATATCCAGTTTAAAACCTCAGGATTACCTAGAAATCACCATAACAAAAGATTTTAATTAATTAATCCCCAGAAACTACAACCAAATAAATAAATGGTTAATCTCTAAAGCACTAGAATGGAAGAGACTGAAACTCTCTATTCTAGGCAGAATAGCCCCTCATTAAAATGTTTATTGTCCCTTTCCTATCCTTTCTATTTCAAACTATCCCACTTCAACCTCTACAGACAAAACTCAAACTTTGGCAAAATCTCATCAATACATTTGCTTTTAGCCATAAGAAATTCAGATTCAGGAAATCCATACGACACCTCTCTTCCAAAAAAGGGGGGTTAGCGTTGCTTGATCTTGAACTATACGTTGCAGCATTCCAACTTAGTCAAATTCCTGATTTAATTAAAAAGGATCAGATCATATACTGAATTAACATAGAAATGAATGTCCCACCATCAACCAATCTCACTTTGTTCTTTAACAAACCCACTCTGGAAGTAATTAAAAACATTAAAAAACCATGGCTACAAATGTCAATAGATATATAGTCAACATGGAAGCAATCTAGCACCAGATCCCTCTCCTATCTGCCCCTTCCTTTCCCACAATTTTTCCTTTTTCTCTGATAAATTCAATCAATTCCAGAGATGGGAATAAGAAGGTATATATTTTGTCCGAGACCTTTTTCGTAATGGCAGACCAAAAACACCTAGATCACTTACCTTATTTGAGGCACAATGTGTTTCCCCCTCCCAAAGCACCAAAGGAAAGGACTAACATCTTTAATCTACAACTATTCAAAACATCCGTGGCATAGAACTAATCTGGGAAGCAGACTTGAATCTTTCAATTTCCATTTCAAAATGGAGTACAGTTAGATCTTCCACCCCTTTTAAATCCAGATCAGCATTGATGAGAGAAAACACCTTGAAAATTATATACAAATGGTACTTGACTCGAGTGAAGCTAGCCAGAATGGTTAAAAATGTTTCCTCCAAATATTGGCATGGCTGCACATTTCTACACTTGTGGCTAGACTGCCCCAAAATGAATACATTTGGGCAATTGGTATTTGAACAAATTTAATTGATTACCAACCAAGAAGTAAAATTATGTTCAGAAATACTTTTGTTACCAATATATGTAGACACAAACTCAAATCTGAAACATAAACACCTCATAAATTTTCTCATTACAGCAGTCTGTGTAGAAATTGCCAGATGCTGGAAAACTGGGGAGGTATCTTTAGATAAGTGGTGGGGAAAGATATGGGACCGTGGCTACTTGAAAAACTATCTGACAGAATGGCAAGTTATGCAACCAAAATCAGAACCTTTCATAGACAAACTGTTCCAACTCACTGACTTCATGAACAATGGCAGAAACAAGAGAAGACAACCTTCATCTCATCTGAACCTTTGGTTGGACATTCTGGACTAGGTTTACACAAAGACAGCACTGGACTTTAAAATGACTTCTTACATTGAACAAAACCCAAGAAGGAGACCCGCAACACAATTCAAAGTTGTGAGATGAATTGTTTTATTTTGCTTTATTGTTGTGATATGTTTTATATATAGTTATTTACTTATAATTGTTATTTTTAAATTAATGTTTAATTTTTTATTTTATTTTTAAAGGTGTGGTCCAACTAGGGAACCCTGATGGCACAGTGGTTAAATGCAAGCACTGAAGCTGGTACTGCAGCCACTCACAGCCACAACATTGTGAGTTCCAGGGTCCACTCAGCCCTCTATCCTTTCGTAGGTCAGTAAAATGAGTACCCAGCTTGTTGGGGGCAAATGGCTTACACATTGTAAACTGCTTAAGGAGTGTTAGTTCACTGATAAGTGGCATAGAAATGTACTTGCTATTGCTATTATATAGATATAAAGTCCAGTAAGCAATAACATGCTTATGTTTTTAAAAAACAACAACTAAAAAGCACCAATTATAGTTACTTCTGAATTAAGTGTGTGTTTTCAATCAGAATCAGAACTAATTGCTTCCCACAGAACTGAAACTGGAACTAATTACATTTAAATGTGACTCTCCAAGTTCTACTCCATATTTTCCTTACACTGATCTGACATAGTCACATTAGGGGTCTTTTCATACTAAACAGTACTTGAATGAATGAATGAATGAATGTAAAAAGCCACCAAAGGATAGCCTTCCAAGGTGGTCCATTTCATAGCAGTATTTATAATCCAATTCTCCTATTTGTGGAGAGTTCATCATGACTAACAACAAGTTCAAGCAGTACGGTATCAAAAACAGCAATACAAAGAATTTAGTTAACTATATTAATATTAACTTGTCAAAATAATTCAATTTTACAATGTACTTTCAATAATGTAAGAAAACTGAAAAGATATCCACAGAAAACTAAAACAACCCAATAAAGTTTCAATAGCACATGACCAAATTTTGTTGTTGTGTGCCTTCAAGTCATTCCTGGCTTATGGCAACCCTAACAGGAACCTATCATGGGGTTTTCTTGGCAATATTTGTTCAGAGGGGGGGTTTGCTATTGCCATCCTCTGAGGCTGAGAGAGTGTGACTTGCCCAAGATTACCCAGTCGGTTTACATGGCCAAGCTGGGATTCTAATTATGGTCTGCAGAATCATAGTCATACCACTACACCATGCTTGCTATCACATGTCTAAATAGTATATATAAAATAACAACTCTATTTACATGTTCATGTTTCCCAATAACAGTTGTGTAATCCCTTATACATTTTTAACATTTCCTTTGCTTTGAGAAACAGTAACTCACCATTCTCAGTCATATATTTCATATGCCCAAAGCCTGTTTCTGCAAAGCTGTAATGGATACTCAAAACTTCCAATAATGTCTTCCATAGACTGCCATATAGGGAGGGAAATCTGCAAGAAGAAAACAAATGTTCTTGATATCTCTTCAGTAATGTACAGTGTTTTCTTTGCAAGTTAAATTGCTTACCTGAAATTCCTCTGCACACACCAAGGACCAAATTTCAAATTGCTTCCTGTTCACTTTAGATCAAGGGAAATTCTCCTTCATAGGTCTCATTAAAATGAAATCAGTGTACAGTTATGTAACTTCCACTTACTTCAATGGCACTTGAGAATGCGAACCTGCTGATAGGTTGTGTAATTTGGGGACTGTGAGTGCTATTATTTGAATAAGAGCAAAATGAAAATATTGTGCAGAAGAAAAGCAATATTTTCTAAAGGTATGTACTTTATTTACTGCTCATTACTTTCCATTTCTTGTGAATCCTGTAAAAAAATTCAGAACGCATCAATTTTTTTCTGTCGTAAAATACTTGTTCTCTTTTGACTAATACAGCTGAAAAGTAATACAGCTGAAAAGTATGTATGTGTAATTGCTGTTATCTGCCACCAAGTCATTTTTTACTTATGGCAACCCTAAGGCAATCCTATCATGTGGTTTTCTTGTCATGTTTCTTCGGGGGGGGGGGGGTGCCACTACCATCCTCTGAAGCTGAGAAAGTGTGACTTACCCAAGGTTATCCAAGTTGGCATAATTACCTAAAAGTAAATTAATTCAATAACTTTACAGTGAGAGAATAGGCTGGCCCAGCTCCATCAGGGCTAGCCTGAAGAAAAAGGCTCCTCCCTCCATAACTATATTTTCTATAGTTAAAAATAAATTTTTATTTATGTTAGGCCCATTACAGACCACCTACCGCCACCGCCGGTTGCTGCGTCCGGGAACCACAGCGGCCAAACTGCGTGGTTCCTGGACGCAACAAGGTTCCTGGACACAACGGTGCCCCGGAAGTAGCACCGTGAAGCGCTAATTTCACACTTGTGGCATCACTTCCGCCATGCGATGTCTGGATGCTACGCGTCTGCAACGTCAAAATGGCAGCCCCTTCTCAGTCCGTACTAGGGTTGCGGGGCGTCCGGAAAGGACGCCCCTTCTCAACCCTAATACACCCCTTCCTAACCCTAGCACTGTAACGTGCCTTAGTATGTACAATATAGGATTGCAACCTGATTGAATTTAAATGTAACTAGAAAGAAGTATATGTTTTCAGCATGCATATTTCTATAGAAAATTAAAATATGTGGCTCAAGATAACATGTCTGAGTGCAAACAGAGCTATGGCCTCTAAAAAACTGTAAAGAACATTTATTTAAATAATAAATGTGATTATTTTAAGAGTGTGCTTCAGCAGACATCTCCTACTATTAAAGTCCAATATTATTCAGTCAGATTGGAAGGAACATTTGTAAACACTCAAAATATGTCATGGGCTGTCAAATATCCCCTTTAGTCATCCTACATTGTCAGCTCTATACATAGTATCAAAATTAAGAAAGGGAAATCAGCAAAGCGTTTAAATCCTAGAGCATGACGTGAAGGTACATGATATAACAACCTTGCTTACTGGTTCAGCAAGCTAATTTTCACCCTGGATGTAATGATCTTACTCACTTTCACTCCAAACAGCCATGTGAATCAGTTCAGTTATGAAGCAGAAGGCCAAAAATTTTTTCTTTTCCTCTCGACCTCCCATTCCATTCTCCTTAGCTTATCAACTTTTCTAATGTCAGTGCAAACAAACAAGCAAACATTTAATAAAAATTAAAGGGGAGGGAAGCAATAGGAATGTTATTGTGGGAGTCTACTACACACACCCCAAGTCAGATTGAGCAATTGGATGATGCTTTTCTAGAACAAATGACCATACTCTTAGAAAGGAGTAGTGATGGGTGACTTCAACTATCCTGACATTCGCTAGAAGTCAAACTCAGCCAAAACTAAGGTCTAGCAAATTCTTCACTTGCCTGAAAGACAATTTCATTTTTCAAAAGGTGAAAGAGGCAACAAGAGGATCAGCTATTTTAGATTTGATCCTAACCAACAGGGATGACAGACAACCAACAGGCAAGCGATGGGATCCTTAGGTGGGAGTGATCATGTTTTCCTCCAGGACTCCAGTTTGTTCTACAGTGGAAAGGAGAAGCCAGGCACATTCAGGCCCCATTCCCACTACCACATTTGCCCTGGGTAGATCTGGGCAGATCCAGTAATCCCCACACCGAATCTGTCCAGAATGATGTTCACAGTACCTTTGCCCCGATCAAACCTCCCCAGCGCAATTTACCCTGCTGATGTTCACACTTCACAAAGTAGTGATTTAAGATAGAGCCTCCTGGTTGTCAATCAAATGATGTCAATGGTGACATGTCATGCAGCCATTCGTCAACAGCATGAGTGCTTCCCCCCTTTTTTTCAAAGTCTAGTGTCAAGGTTCGCATATTCTGTCAAATTTGCCTCCATTTTGTTCTGACCCCATAGCAAGCAATACAAGCCTTGGATTTCTCAGCCCCATTTTCCTTCTGATGCCTTGGATTTCTCAGCCCGATTTTCCCTCCTGTGCCTTGGATTTCTGAGCCCCACTCTGCCCCATAGCAAGCAATATAAGCCTTGGATTTCTCAGTCCTGTTTTCCCTCCTGTGCCTTGGATTTCTCAGCCTCATTTTCCTTCCTGTGCCTTGGATTTCTCAGCCCCGTTTTCCCTCCTGTGCCTTGGATTTCTCAGCCCCGTTTTCCGTCCTGTGCCTTGGATTTCTCAGTCCCATTTTCCCTCCTGTGCCTTGGATTTCTCAGCCCCGTTCTGCCCCCATAGCAAGCAATATAAGCCTTGGATTTCTGAGTCCCGTTCTGCCCCCATAGCAAGCTTATGTAACACAAGCATTCACGCATTCTAAATGCACCAGCATTCACATAATCTGTCCAAAAAAATGTCGGTGCGAGAGGGGAGGCATGTTCCACCCACTGCCCACCCTCCGACCTTGATCCCTCCCCTGAACTTGACCTGATCATGATCGGGGACAAGTTCATACTTGCCAGACCCCGGGTTTTATGAAAAGAAACATCAGAAACTCTGGTTTTGAATAGCCTGCGCTGAGGGGCATTTGCCCTGGATTGGGTGTGCAAGCTCCTCATCCTGTTGTGGAAAACCTGATGCCAGTGGAAACCGGGGTATATGGTAGTCTGAATGGCCCCTCAGACAAGCATTCTAGACTTTAGGAAAGCTGATTTCAGTAAATTTAGGGAAATATTGAGGGTGATCCCATGGTCAGGAATACTAAAGGAGAAGGGAATTCAGGGCAGAAAAGAGTTTCTCAAAAGGGAGATACTGAAGGCACAATTTCAAACTCTTCCAGTCAAAAGGAGAAATAGGAGGTGTCTCAAGAAACCAGGATGGATAACAGAACTTTACAAGAAATAAAAGGAACAGGTGACAATACATTGCAGTTTGAGGATATATTGAAAAGAAGCACTAGGGGAGAAAGAGGGTTAATTGGAAAGGTTTACAAGTTTTTTTTGGAGAAACAATTTGGTATAAAGGAAGGACTAGTGGGTATATGGGAGAAAGATCTAAAGATAAACACTGAAGATTTAATATTTTGGCTCTCTTTAGATAACTAAAATTAAAAATATAAAGGTAAGAGAACAACAACTAAAGTTAATTAGCAAATGGTATAAAACTCTACAGCAGATAGCAACGATGTATAAAAAACTTTCTCCAAATTGCTGGCATGGATATGGTCAAAAAGGAACATACATCCATATGTGGTCAAACAGGAACATACATCCATATCCTAAGGACTGGAGCATGGCTTTGGTGCAGCTTCCAAACTCTTAGGAGGCATGCATCAATTAAACAGCATACCTCCGCTTTATTTTGGCCTATCTGTACAGGGCCTTGTTTTCTGCTGCTCCAAAGACTAAGACCCTGTACAGACCAGCCATATGACGCACGCCCCAGCTCCACCCCAGGGCAGCGTGATGCTGCACACTGCATGGTGCACAGCATCACAGAGCTCATGTGGCATTGCGTCCCCCTGATACAGTATTGAAGGAGCACCATAAAGCTGCAGCACCATGGTTATCGTGCCCTTTCCAGGGTGCAAAATGGAGCCGCTTTTCCAGGCTCCTTTTTACTCCCTGGAAATGCCAGATTGGGGCTGTGAGGTGCAGTTGCCATGGCACCAATCTGGTTGTAAAAGGGGCCGCCCCTTAGGGGATGTCTGCACAGCAGCTAAAACACATAACAATGGATGCAAGCTATAGGAAAACAGATTTCACCTAAAGATTAGGAGGAACTTCCTGATAGTAAGAGCCGTTTGACAGTGCAACACACTCCCTTGGAATGTGGTGGAGCACTTCTTTGGTGGTCTTTAAGCAGCGGCTAAATTGCCATCTGTTGCAGATGCTTTGATTGTAAGTTTCTGCATGGCAGGGGGGTTGTACTGGATGACCCTTGGGGTCTCTTTCAAATCTATGATTCTATGGTTCTATGAAATTGTTTGCCAAGCCTATCTGTCTGACACAAAGGTAGAAAAAGCTGTTTATTTTAAGCCCTTAGCACCATTGTGGCTATAAGAATAGAAAGAGGTTTGATTCCACTGCCTTTGTGTTTTATTGAAGAAAAGTATAATATATATTTGAAGTAAAAATAATAAATCTGAAACAAGAGTGGCCAAACTTGGCAGCTCCAGAAAAATAAACCCAACTTTTTTCCATACTGGATGCCAGCATGTACAGGCCCAGTCATCAAGGGGGAACCTGCTCTCTATCCATATACTAAATATCACTGGAAAAGTCATTTTATCACATGCAAGTTAAGATAAGAATTACATTGTGTTCTATGCTTTTGAGACAAGAAATATATAATAAGGAGTGAAACAGACCGACCAACAAAGCCAACTTCCAGCAGGCTTGGGGGCATGGTGTGCAAACAATGCACACCCGCAAGACGCCTAGAAGCCAGCTTCACACCAACCAGCTGCCCACATGCTGCTGGAGCTGGTACAAAACAAAGTGCAATTTGCAGTTTCTTTTAGAACCAAAAAAAGGCAGTTTGGGGCCACAGCATGTAGTTTTCATGGCCCCAATCTGGCTATCTCAGGGCTGTCTTCAGGCCGTCCAGGGCAGTCTGTGCCACGTCTAAGTCTATCTTCCTATAGCAATAAAGAAGGAAAATGTAAAGCCATTTTTATTTGCAAACAAAAAAATTAGCTAATATATTAGGAAGTTTCTGAACATTTCTCACATCAGCAAAATCTCATATCAAACTTTAATTTTCTCTTGAAAACACAAGTAATTCTTTGTTAATTTCATTATTGAAGTAAGCTACACATCAACATCACCAGATAGCCAATATATAAAATAAATAGACTATACAATTGGCAGTAGAAGATTGAGAAGCTCCATACTCTATAAAAACAAGAGCAGGAGCAGATTGTGGCACAGATTATGAACTGCTGATACAAAAAATTAGGGCAACAATGTAGAAATACACTAAGTACATCATTGCATTAAACTACTGTACAAACCAAAGTACATCTCTATAGAATTTAAGTACTATGTAAGGGTGGGAAATTGCACTACTTAGCCTAAGGGACAGATAACCAGGAAAATTGATGAATAATTGCTCAGCTAACAGGCAAGGCCAATGAATACTTTGTATTTTGAAGGGGAGGCCTATAGTTCTGTTTTGGTGTCTATTTGAGACTACTGAATGTAAATGGGAAGGAAGCTGCTGCACTCACCTGCAACAGCTGTGGCATGCTTGTGTTCTTACTTCAGGATATGGGTAGCTAAAATTAAAAGTAGTCCCTTGACATGAATATCTAGTTGTAACCAACTGCAGGGGGCTGAGCTCCTCTCCGTTTTTAAGCCTAAGGAGTTTATCATACCAGGCGCTTCCATTGCCCAAACATCATCAAAATGGGGTGGAAGCATCCATGGCCAGGGAATTGTCACGATTTAATCCATTAATAAGAAAAGGGCTGTTTTCCTGATTATTCCCTGGCGATTCGATGACAAAAATACTTCCATTTCCCTTCAGTAGCGCCAGGCGCGATCACACCATGGACACGTCCGCCCCATTTTGATGACATTTGGGTGACAGAAGCACCTGGTGTGATAAACTCCTAAGACCCAGCATTTAAGTTTTTTTCCTCCCATTGTTGGGTTCTTGTACTATTTGCCCAGTTCTGTTTATAATGTTTGAGCTATTATCTCCAACATTAAATAAACTCCTGCCCTCAAAAATAAGCAGCTAGGGGGAACGACCCACGGACTTAGATGTCTCCACACGGAGCATGGGAAATAACCAAGATGAGCAACTCTTAACACAGCAAAGCAAATATGATATATTAGGCGTCACTGAAACCTGGTGGGATGAGTCTCATGATTGGAATATAATAATAGAAGGGTATAACTCAGTGGTTCTCAGACTATGGGGCAGGGCCCCCAGAAGGTACTAGAGGTGTTCAAGGGTGGTGTGAGACTTGGAGGCCCTGATGTCCCTCCTCCTTTTCTTACTCTTCCTAAACCTTTACTATTCTGGAATGGAAGAGAAAGGGAAGGGAGGGCACTTGGAGCCTTTGAGGGGGGGAGGGGAGAGGAGATCAGGGAAGCTCGCTGGATCATGGCCTCTGTAGGGCTGATCCCAAGCCATCACTGCTACTTCTTCCCCCACCCATCCTGCTCCATTTTTTGGGTCGAGATACTGCTGCACCCTTAATTAGCCTAGGTGCAGGGTATCTGAAGAAGCAGTAATATCCACAATAGGCCCAAGTGGCAGAGGAGTGTGGCAGTGCCATCACCTGGCTCTCAATGAACCCCCTCAGAGGCTAAGTGGAATAGGCCTCAGTGGCTCCACTTTCACCATTTTGGTTGCCATTCTCTGGGAAGCTCCAGCTTCTCAACATCCTTTTTAAATTATAGTGCCCAGAACTTTACACAATATATCCAGGTGAGGTCTGATCAAAGCAGAATAGAGTGGAACTATTACTTCCTCTGATCTTGATTACATCCACAGCATTCCCTTCATCTACCATGCTGGTGATTTTATCAAAAAAGCAATCAGATTAGCCTGGCATGACTTGTTTTTGAGAAACTCATGTTGACTTTTTGCGATTATGGCATTCTGCTCTAGAACCTTTCCTGGTATTGATGTCAGGCTAACTGGGCAGTAATCATTTGGGTCCTCTTATTTTTCCTTTTTTAAGATGGGGGACAACATTTGCATTCCTCCAGTCTCTTGGGACTTCTCCTATTTTCCAGGAATTCTCAAAGAGTATGGATAGTGGCTCTGAGATTACTTCTGCCGAGTAATGTAGTTCATCAGGCCCTGAAAACTTGCATTAATTTAGATTAATGAAGGGGCAAAACACACTGCCCCAAAAGGATGTTTTGGGGCCGACTTGAAACTGCTCGCCCTGCAGTCATGGCAAGCACACACCACGGCCCCAATCTACCTCGCCACCAGCCCAAATAGGAGAGGAAAATATTTGCTCCCGTTTTGACTAATTTTGACCCACCTTAGGTGTCCTGGCACAATCCCAGGGCTGCTTCTGAGTGCTCCAGGGGCATGTGTTATCAAAATGACATGCCCCCAGAGCAGCTGGAAGCTGCTCCCATGTGATTGCCCAGCACAACTTCAGAGCGTCTTGGGGGCATGTGCCGTCAAGATGCCACACCCCCAAGCCAAGAGCAGAAAGGATGGTTAGTTCAGATATGAATCGAAATGGAAAATCATTTTATAGATATAAGATCAGGTGAGATAATAAGACAAGAAGAGGAAGAAGAAGAGGAAGAAACAATGAAGACAAACATCTAATATAAAGATAAAGAAGATTAAGAAGTCGGTGGACATTTATAAAATATAAATCGTGAATTTGTAACTTGATTAATTACTGATTTGCCTATATGAAGAACAACTGTAAGAATTCAAATAAGTTTTTTTGTATTATATAGATTAATAAAAATTAAAAAGAAAGAAAGAAAGAAAGAAAGAAAGAAGTTCTTTAGTCACCATCCTGGTTTTTTAACCAGTATCATTTTTCTTGAGATCAGGATCACTTTAAATCATTTTTCATTGGAACAGTTTGAAATTGTGCCTTCAATATCTTCTTTTTGAGAAACTCTCATCAATCCCAAACTCTCTTCTTTTTTACTATTCCTGACCATAGAATCACACCCAGTATTTCCCCAAGGTTACTAAAATCAGTTTTCCTAAAATCTAGATTTGCCCTTTCCACTGTATAACACACTCCAGGAGAACATGATCATTCTCACCTAAGGATCCTGTGACTTCCACCCCATTAACCAGGTTATCCTTGTTGGTTAGGATCAGATCTAAAACAGTGGAACCCTTCTTTGCCTCTTCCACATTTTAGACAAGGAAAATGTCTGCCAGGCAAGGGAGGAATTTGTTGGACCTTAAAGTTTTGGCTGAGTTTCACTTCCAGGAAATATCAGGATGGTTGAAGTCACCCATCAGTACTACATGAATGGAGGTTATTTGTTCCAGAAAGGCATCCTACAGTTCCTCAGTTTGATTTGGGAGTCTGTAGTAGAGTCTCACAATAATCTCCCTGTTATTTCCCTCCCCTTTAATTTTATCCAGATGCCTTCAATCTGGTTTGCAGGATTTAAATCCTGGATCTCTTCACATACCTGATGTTTATAATGCTACTACTATTCCTTTCCAGTTTGGCCTATTTCTCTTTAAAAGGTTATACCTATCTATTGCTACATTCCACCACACTCAAGTCAGCATTACAGGTGAACTGAGTTAATCAAGGAAGCCAAGTTTGCAAGAACTGACCAGAGCAGTTGATATCTTGCAGGTCACTCATTTGTTGTGTCACCATAAGTCAATATGATGACCGATAACTACAACATATGTTGACTAAATAACCAAGTTGCTTACCTTTATAGCAGCAAAATGAGTCCCCACCAAGGATTCCCCACCAAAAATCAAAATTTCTCTTCTTACTTGCCAGAATGTAACCTCCACTCTTAAACCTTAACCTTCCAGAATGTAGCCTGACATAACAAAGCACCAGCAAACTCTGGTGTTTCTATGACAACAAACAACAGCACAAGCAGCAGGGTTGGTTAGCCAAGGGCCTACTATGAAACCTCTGCTAAGGTTCTGAACAGGTCAGATAGGGCAATGATCTCAGATACAGTGAATCTATGAATTTTACAGCTATATTTTCTTCTTCTTCTCAGGGGTAATAATATGACTGTATAAAAAGAAATATCCTAATAATAAACTACACAATAATTCCATAAATTTATTTCTGTAAAGTCACCCTGCAAAACCTTTGATCTACCAAGCTGAAAATAAGCCACTAAATAGCTTTTTCCCCAAGCCAATATTGACAACAAAACATTGAAGTTTATAAATCCATTAATGAATTATGAAACTTGATGGGCTGCTAAAGCGCATGCCGCCATACATAATTCAGACATGCTTAAATAAATGCTATTGCTATGAGTATTGTTTGAAATTATATTAACAAATAGAATTATCCCAGTTTAATGGATTGATCACCTTTTAAGAGTTCTATCCATAAGTAAAAGGCTCAAGATAAAATGTTTCCATGTCTGTTATTGTTTGTTGTACCAATGATTAATAGCGAAAAACACATGAAGTAAACTTTCAGAAGGCCATCCCCATTACCACCATCACTCAATTGCAGTTGTGAGGATAGGGCATATTTCTGTAATTTGTAAACCCACCTGGTACAGAGAGAGGGAAGTAGAAAAAGTTGGTTGACATGAAGCAGAAAAGAGTTTGTGCTACCAGGCATCTTTCTTTGAGAATATGTTCACTTCCTGCTTTCTGGGAGAGTCTGCTCCTGTTTGCCTCCATATAAGAACATAAGCCACAACCCCCAATCAAAGGGTCATGCTACTCGTGGAAGATTGTCATATAGGCGGGGTACACACCACCAAAAAGAAGCGCCTCCCCGGTGTCTCTCTTTGCTTCGCAGGAGCGCTGCAGCAACCAAATTGCACGGTGCTCCTGCGGAGCAAAAAAGGAGTGCCCAGAAGTGGTTCCTTTTTGCAGCGATGCTGCAAAGCATCAGAGCTGGCGCAGTCACGTCGCAGCTGCACTGCCCCATCTGGAAGCAGCGCAGCCACGACGTCACCATTACGCACCCATTCTGGTGGGTGCGCCACAGTCACATGTGAGGGTTGCCAGGCATGTGGGCGCTCCGCCCACCAGGCAACTCTTGCACATGACAAGGGCACCTCAAAAGCCAGTTTGTTCCAGGCCAAAAATCTTCACTGAATAAAAGAGTTGGACATCTCTTCGGAGTTAAATACCACCGGTAGCTCATCTTGTAATAATTTTGATAGATTGATAGAATCATAGAGCAGGAAGATAACTCAAGGGCCATCAAGTCCAATCCCTTGTAATGCAGGAATACGCAGTCATACCACCCCCAACAGATGGTCATCCAGCCTCTGCTTAAAGACCTCCCAAGAAGACTCCTCCACACTGCGAGGGAGGGTGTTCCACTGCCATACAGCTCTTATTGTCAGAAAGTTCTTCCTAATATTGACCTGGAATCACTTTTCCTGTAGCTTGCATCCTTTGGTCCATCTTCTAGTCTTTGGAGCAGCAGGGAACAAGCTTGCTCCAGCCTCTATGACACCCCTTCAAATACTTAAACAGGGCTATCATATCACTTTACATCTTCCCTTTTCAAGGCTAAACATACCCAGCTCCTTAAGTCTTTTCTCATAGGGCATGGTTTCCAGACATTTCAACATTTTTGTCATCCTCCTCTGGACACACTCCAACTTGTCAACATCTTTTTTTAATTGTGGTGTCCAGACGTGGATGCAGTTTTCCAGGTGAGACCTGACCAAAGCAGAATACAGTGGTACTAGTACTTCCCTTGATAAGTAATTCTTACCCTGAGAATATTATTTCCCTTGCAAAGTATTTTCTTTGAGATAAAATCATAGAATCATAGAGTTGGAAAAGACCACAAGGGCTATCCAGTCCAGCCCCCTGCCATACAGGAATACAAAATCAAAGCAAAGGTCTGACCAAAGCAGAATAGAGGAGTATTATCACTTCACTCGATCTAGATGTTATACTTCTATGGGTGCAGCCAATGATCATATTGGCTTTTTTAGCTGCCACATCACACTGTTTACTCGTGTTCAGCTTGTGGTTTACTAAGGCTCCCAAATCCTGTTCATCCCAAGTGAGGGGTAAATTCCCTTCTTTGATGCTGTTCAGCTGTAAAGGCTCAGCTAAAATATCCAATAATTCATTATAATATTGCGCTGAAAAGTTAACTGGCCTAGGCGATTTTCCAGGGTTTAATGATTTTATTGTTAGGGCATGGAAAGACACGCTGTGTCCACCATGACCGCCTACAGAGTTGAACCACGTCGACAGGACGCCAGGGAGAAGGAATCTGAAGAGATGTCTGCAAAGGTATTCAGGCCAAGAAGGAAAATATTCCTTCACCACTGCAAACGGCCTTCAGCTCCTGGCTTGAGAAATAACGACAAGAGCACTTCAAGCCTTCACTCTACACGAGGGCTTTAATAAATAAGTTACTTTAATAAATAAGTTACTTTGCCAACCAAACAACCATAATAACAAAAACAGAGAGGCAGTTACTCTAACACCAACTGTCATAACTGACACTCTTTCTCAGAAGGACTGACAGCATCAACATTCCATAATGCAAGTGTCAAGTGTCAACTGCCACTGGAACTGTAATAGGTTCTGCTACAGCTCTATCTTGTGGACACATAAATGTCATTTCCTAACATTTATGGCATCTTTAATCTCTTGTATAGAAATTGGCTGATCTAACATGTCTTTCTGTTGAGATGTAGAAGGTGTAATCTTAGTTTTATCCAAGTATTTTTCTATATTATTTATGTCAATCTTTTTGCTTCTATACAGGTCACCATAATATTTTGCAAAGGTTTTTTTAAATCTCTTTTTGGTCTGTAGTATGCTTTCACCATGATTTCACCATGTTTTATTTTATTTATGGACAGCATTTCTTTCTTTTTCCTTAGCTTAAAGGCTAGCCATTTTCCCGCTTTATTTGCGTATTGAAAATGACGGAGTTTAACTGATTTCATTCTTTGTTCCATCTCGATAATCCATTTTTGTGAGATTTGTTGTTTGAAACTTTTTATTTCTGATTGCAGCTTTTTGTTAGATTGATCTGTTTGTAGTCTGTGTTCCTTTTTCTTTATTTCTTGGGTTATTTCTTGAATTTTCCCTTCCCTTTGCCTTTTCAATAAGGCTTTTTTCTGAATAAAAAACCCTCTCATGGTTGCTTCAGAGGCTGCCTATAGTGTGTTTTTATCTACATCCTGATTATTGTTTTCTTTAAAGTAAAATGGGAGAGTCTTTTTTGCTTCTTCCAAAATTAGGTTGTTTTGTAATAAGTAATCTTGAAGTCTCCAGTTAAATTCTCTCACAGAATTCTCTCACAACCCTTTGCCAGCCTCATGGTTTCTACGAGTGGGTAATGATCTGAAATTAATTTAGCTAGAATTTTTGCATTAACCATCTCCTTACATAAACTTTTTGTCACCAAGCACATATCTATTCTTGACTATGAGGCAATGATGGTTTGAAGAAACAAGTAAAATCTTTTTCGTTCTTATTTTTAAGTCTCCATATATCTTGCAACTCAAATTCCTCCATTAGTGAAAAGAAAGCTTTTGGTAGTTTCCCTTGCAAATCCAATGATTGCTTTGCTGAGCTTTTATCTATTCTAGGGTCTATTACCCCATTAAAAACACCTAATAAGATAATATTTGTCATGGCCAGCCAAGAGGAGGACGAGGAGGTGGTTGTGGTTCCTCAAGTGCAAGAGGAGATGGAGGCTATACCAGGTCCTAATCCTGCCCTGCCAGACCCCTGCCCTGATCTCCCAGCTCAGCCAGGTCCTAGCACTGTGGGGATTCCTCCTGAGGCTCAGCAGCCTAGTGGTGACTCTGGGGAAGAACCAAGCCGGGAGGTTCCTTCCTTTAGGCAGCGGAGAGCTGTGAGTGCTTGTGTGCGTGCGTGCGTCGATCCAGGAGGCTTGCAGAGAAGCAAGCTATTGATAAGCCACAGCTGGCACAAGGGAGGGCGTCCTGCATTTAAGCAGTTGCGAAACGCCAACCCTTTGCCAGCAATTATTTCAGTATCCTTCTTGGTGATTGCTGTCAGCACTGGCTTCTTGTTTGCCTTGGACCATCGACTTTGGAACTAACTGGACTCTTGTTACCTTCTGGCTGTCCTGACCTTGGACCAAACTGACTTCTGTGAACTCTGGTATCCTGACCTTGGCTTCGTTTCTGGTGTGTTTCACTCAGATTAACAAAAAGGTCTGTAGACTGTCTCCCAGCTCCTTTCTTGCTGAGCCATCCTTATCAACGTTTGTTTGGATGTGTGCTGGCCACAGTCCAGGACAATATTGTCGTATGCCATTTCTTGAATTTCTTTTAGGAGACAGCAGAAAAAATTACTTTTTTATTCTGGGGTACATAGATTCCCATGACTAAGATTTTCTTCTTTTGAAATTCAGCTTCAATGGCCACATAGTGACCATTTGGGTCATTGAGTGTCTCCTTGCTTTTAATCCTTTGATTAACATATACTACCACCCCTCTTTTGGCTCTAGCGGTTGCCGAAACGTATTCAGTTCCAAATTTATTATTTTTAAGGAGTTTGATATCTTTAGATTTAATATGTGTCTCCTGCAAACAAATTAGATCCAGTTTCATTTTACCAAGGTAGTGAAATACCCTTTTCTTTTTAATTGGACCATTTAAACCATTTACGTTCCACAACAGGATATTAATATTATTTTGAAACATTTATCTTTTAGTGTTTAAAACTTGATATCCAATAAAATAGGATGAAAAAGAGGGAGGTAAAAAGGAAGAACGGCTTTATTTACCTTATACACTCGTTAATTGGTGCTTTCCTCTTCTTTCCTCTTCTACTTCTTCTCTAGATGGGTCCTGTAAATAGTTTTCTTCTTCATCCAAGTCTTCCTCTGGATCTCCTTTGTTGCTTTGGTTTTCATCAGGCCTTTCACATATCTCATCGTCTTTCAAGTAATTTTCTTCTCTTTGAGCCTCTTCCTTCTTTTTTGGCTTCTAGATTGAATCACACTTTAAATTTCCTTTCTTTGTTGACTCATTTGATTACACCTTACAAATCTATTTCCTTCTTGCTCAGTTGTGTGGTCAGAAATTTGTAATCCTCCCGTTTTGTCAAAATTCTTTTGGGTATGTCCTTATAAATTTTTATCTGCTTTCCTTCAATAGTCCAGTCCTTTTGATAACTTTGAAGAAATACATAATCTCTAGCTTTTTCCCTCACAAAATATACAACCGTATCCCTCAAAATATTTTGTCCTCTTGCAATATGAAAGTTCACTCTGAACGCTTTGTTAATTTCTCACAAATATTCTGCTTTGGGTATTTCCATGTATTCTGCTAATGTGGTCACTACGTAGTCATATAAATCTTCATTTCTTAATTCTTTTAGTCTGCAGATTTTTAAGCAATTCTCTCTTGATTTTAAATCCTCCAGAGCCTTTTGGTCAAGCTCTCTTTCATGTTGTATATCAATTTTCATTGTTGCTTGATCTAGTTATTTTGTTTTCAATTCCAATTTTAATTTTGGATTTAACTTGACGAACATCTTTCTTCACTTCTTCCACTGATTGAGAGATTTTTTAAATCTCTGACTTAAAGTCCTGTTTTAGATCAGTCCTTAACTTTTGATCTCTTGCTGTAAATTAATTTGCATGCTTTTCATCCTTATTTTTCTAATCTCTTCTAAAAGTGGGTTTTGTTCTGTTGAGCCCCTTCTTTGCTGTTGTTGTACTTGAGCTGCTGAAGCTGCAGCTGCAGATTTTTTGGCAGCTGAGGCCATTATTAGTCAGTGTTCTAATTAGGAATGTTTATCACTTGTTAAGCTTCCAATTCTCAAGTTAATTGATAAGGAAGAAACCAGAAAAGGATAATTACATAGGATTAACTGCTTCTTAGTTCTTTGCTTTCATTGGCCTATTACAGACTGCCAAAATAAAGCTGCTTTGGGTTTCTTTGGAGGTATGCTATTAAAATGATGCATGGGTCCTAAGAGTCCGGAGGTCGCACCAAAGCCACATTCCATTCCTAAGCACTGGAGTGCAGCTTTGGTGCAGCTTCCAGATTCTTAGGGTGCATGCATCATTCAAACAGCATACCTCCAAAGAAACCCAAAGCAGCTTTATTTTGGCAGTCTGTAACAGGCCTTTGTTTTTCCCCCCTAGGAATTCAGTCTTTTATTGTACTAGCAACCTATAGCATGCCAAGAAAAGGAAAGTTATCCACAGCTTTCCCACAAATTACAAGATTATAAAGGCTTGCAGTTCTGCTATAATTGTAGCACTTTGCTCTAGGTGTTAGCAAAACTCATAAAAAAGCTGACTTTTAAGAGCCAGGTGGAGTGATAAGCTCAACACTTTGTTGTTAGCTATTCCCCACTTCCATTTCTTCAGTCTTCCAATAGTGTGGGATTATGAGGTTCTTTGTTCTTACTTGTTTAAGTCGGCTGCTGGCGCTGTACAGCTGGATGCTTAGCTCAGCTTTTGGGGAAGAGAGGGCTCTCTCAGATTCTCTGAACCTTGGATTCGCTTGTAGGCTAGCTCCGTTGTTTCCCGGCGTTATCTCGCTGCCAATCTGGCTGGAGTGCCTCTGTCTCGCTGATTCCAAGGTGAGGGGAGCCCTTGTGAGGGCCAAAGACTCTCCCCTGGCCGGGAAAGGGTTATAAAAGAATAAGCCGCTATCTCTGCTTGCTGCAGGCAGCGTTTTTAAGCGACTCTTTTCCTTTTCAAAGAGCGAGTTGCAGGAGCTCCCGCTACTCACGCCTTGCGCCTGTGCTCGCCAACCGGAAGAAGTTCTAATCCCTATTAAACTCACTTATACCATTTCTTATTTTGTTTATCTTGCTGGTTTACTATGATTTTTCCTTGATATATGTTGTTTGTCTAGAGAGAAATTCAAGTTGTTCTTGTTTATCGTTAGTAAGACATATATTTGCGTAACAATGACTGATCCTGATATTCAAAGTTAATCATAATTTCCCCTTATTTATGATTGTATACACTCAACTATAAGTCAACCTCATATATAAGTCGAGGGCAAGTTTTGGGGCTAAAATTATGGATTTTGATATGACCCATGGATAACTTGAAGGTAAAACTTAGGAGCATGTAATGAAGGATGTAAAAGATGAAGCAAAGGGAAATAACGGCAAAGAACATATAAAATTCCAGCAGGCATAACAATTTGTGATCATACTAAAGGCTGGATTAATGAGAGAGTAGAAGTGGGTCAGTGCTTCCAGGGCAGATTAAACTCTTGCCTTTCACCACACACACACACACACACACACAGAGTATATATATATCCACAGGTCAATGTAAGTAGAGTATTGTAACTCATACTGTGTGTGGGTCAGTCAACTCAGTTTTTTTGGGTCAATTTTTCAACTTAAATTTCTAGACTTATAGATGAGTATATACAGTATTATTTCTATACTATAAGCTCATCCATTTTTCCTCTCATATACCACCCCCCCTCTCTCTATATATATATTTATGTACAATTAACACACTCTTGATTTTGCCTTATTATAGGATTTTAATCTTACTATCTAATTTGTTTATTATTTCCCTTTGTTGCCCAATTTCTCAAGAAACCAAAAATATTCTACCCTCTATCTACAGTTGTCTCTCCATATTCGCTAGGGTTAGGGGAACAAGACCCCCGTGAATATGGAAAAACCGCAAATAACAAAAACAACATTTTTACCGGAGAGGACACCTCTCTAGGAATCTCTAGGTCTTCCAGTGCAACTCTGTAGTCAATGTCCAACATACACTGACCATAGAATGGCACTGGAGTAGCTACAGATGGTCTTTCAGTGCAACTTTTACTTAAAGTTGACCACAGAGTTGCACTGGAGGACCTAGACAGTCCTAGAGAGAACATATTAATGAAATAATCAAATCCGCAAATATCAAAGCCTGAAATATGGAGGGATGACTGTATATCTTAATGGTTTTTTCCCTCACATTTTCCATGTTTTACTCATGTAATTGTATACCAAGTGCCATTCATTTTTACATTGTCTAATTGTTTCCAAGTTATTTGCGTTATTTCCATTGCACCATATAGTTTTAGTAGCCATTCTTCTCTTTCTTTCTTTCTTTCTTTCTTTTATAAAGTTTATTAAAGATAAAATTACATACATAACAACAAAAATACGTACATGATAAACAAACAAATAAAACTATGAAATACAAAAAAGTACACATCAGTTCCTTCACTTTTCTGTACAGGCATCTAATCTGTCATCAGTTCCAGTTCAATATGAAATAAGTCAATTTCTTAATAGGTTCTAGTTGGTCTAAATAAGGGGAGGTTGAGGCCTAAATGTAAGAAAGTCTCAGTGATATATTTAAATCATTTAAAAATGAATCAATTACAGAATATCCAGGACGCTCATGGTCTTATGACAGATCTAACTTAAAAAGTTAAATTTTTAGTTCTTCTCCTTTTTTTTCATATACTCAAGCAGAGGGTTCCAGGTTTTCTTGTTTTCTTCCCAATCAGAGTCTTCTACTAAACAAGTGAGTTTGTCCATCTCAGCCAAATTAATAAGTCTATTCAGATATTCCTGAGTCTCTGGGATCTCTTTTTTCTTCCAGTATTTGGTAAATACTACTCTTGCCGTCGTGGACATATAAAATAATATTTTCCCATATTTCTTTTCCAATTGGGTATCCATAACCATACTTAACAAAAAAAAATTTGGGTGAAAGTTTAAGTTGCAATCTATGATTTCCTTCATTAATTTATAACAATTTAACCAATATCTATTTGCCACTTTGCATTTCCACCAAATGTGTATATAAGCGCTGACTGAAGTTTCACATTTCCAACATTTATTATTGGGGGATTTGTATATTGACGCAATTTTGACAGGTGTTAAATGCCATCTTGTTTGCATCTTGAAAATGTTTTCTTTAATATCTGAACAGACTGTATATTTATACCTTATCTTCCAATTTTTCTCCCATTGTTCTAATGGGATGCTTTGTTCTAGGTTCTGGGCCCATTTGACCATACTTCCCTTGACCACTTCTTGTTCAGTGTCCCATTTTAAGAGAAGATCATGCAAGTTGGAAATCGTGTATTTTTTCTTAGATTGCAACAAATTATGAAATTCAATGTTCCCAGTACCAATTCCAGGCTCTTTATTGTCATAGTTATATTTACTTAACAGTTGCCTATAAAGAAACCAACCTATCTGTATACCTTGCTCTTCCATTTCTCTTTGTGTTTTAAATCTAAACTTAGAACTGGTTAGTTCTTTCACTAACAAATCTTTATATGTTACCCATCGACCATCTACAGCAGGGGTAGGCAACCTTTTTGAGCTGGGGGCCGGGTTGCTGTCCTTCAGACAACTGGGGGGCCGAAGCTGGGGGTGGAGCTTCCACCCTCCAGGAATGGAGCTTCCACCCTCCGGGGCGGACCCTCATGCCGGGGGCGGAGCTTCCGCCGAATCCCCGCAAGGAGAAGGAGGCGTGTGCCTGGCCTCTCCTCCTCGGTCCCTTCCTTCGGCTGAAGCCCAAAAATAAAAAATTAAATAAATAAAAAATAAGAAATAATTCCTACATACACTGCAAACATTATATTTTGAAGTAAAAAACAAAATGGGAACATATACAATATTTAAAATGAAGAACAAGAACAAGAACAAGTACAGTTAAAGCCCATGCGGAGGGATTTTGCAAAGAGAATACCAAGGGATAAGCATAATAATAACAATATCTGCAAGCATGGAAACTACCAGAAGACAAGGCCACAGAACAGGTAAAATGCATGCACACTGTGTCTCAGCCCAGAAAGGCACAGGTAGTAGGTGTAGCTCCCGATAACCCTCCTCCCCCAATGAACCAACCTCTGGCTCTCGGTGTGAGTGTGTCTGTCTGTCTGTCTGTCTGTCTCTCTCTGCCTCCTCCTCCTTTCCACGCTCTTGGGAGGAGAGGGGAGGAGGAGGGCTGAGGGCAGAGCCAGAAGGGAGAAGGGTGGTGGGAGGAGGGCGGAGGGCGGAGCCAGGAGGGAAGAGGGCGGAGGGAGGAGAGCGGAGCCAGGAGGGCAGAGCTAGGGAAGCCATCCATGCCTGGCATTTTCCCAGATTTAGCAGCCATTCTTCTTTTTCAGGGATACGCTTGGACTTCCATTTTTGTAATAATGCTAACCCTGCCATGGTGGTCTTGTAAAAAAGTGTTTTTCCAGATTTATTTGGTAATTTGTTCTCTGGATCCAGCCCCTTTCTATGTGTTTCCTGGAGAACATCACATCACAGACTCAGGATGATGATTTTAAGGATTCACACCCTTTAAACATCTGAACCTAATCCATGGATATTAAAAGAGAGAACCATGTGTTTGTCTTGGAACCTTATCAAATTACAAAAGACGAGATGTAGCGAGATAAAAGCAGCTTTCTGTTTACTTCCCCTAATAATAATAATAATAATAATAATAATAATAATAATAGATTTATTTCTAGCCCGCCCAATCACAAAGAATCCGGGCGGGTTACAACAATAAAATACAACAAAATTACAATAAAATACAACAATAAAATACAACAAAATTACAATAAAATACAACAAATTACAATAGAGTTAAAAAAATCAAACCCTACACCTACCACCACCCTCTCATTCCCAGTACTAAAACAGAATTAAACAGTAATAATATTAAAACATTTAAAACATTAAAAACATTGAACAACCAAAAAATAGACAGAAACATTGGTGGGGGGAAATAGACAGATGAGGGGACAAATATCTCTATATCTGGGGAGGGTAACTAAGTTGGAAAGGCCTGCCGGAAGAGATCCGTCTTGAGTGCTTTCTTAAAAGCTACCAGAGTGGAAATGTGACGGATCTCCTCCGGCAGGTCGTTCCATAGTTTAGGAGCAGTAGTAGAGAAGGCCCCCTGGGAGACAGATGTAAGCCTAGATTTTTTTTGGCTGTAATAGATTTCTTCCAGAGGACCTTAGTGTGCGGGAAGGATAATATTGAAGAAGGCGTTCCCTCAAGTACTCTGGGCCCAAGCCATGTAGGGCTTTAAAGGTAATCACCAACACCTTGTACTTTGCCTGGAAACTAATAGGCAGCCAGTGTTCAGTGTTCAGTTGTATATCTTTACGCTTTAGGTTCTTGTATTTGTTTTTCTCCGCCTCTCCCAGTGGATCGAAGTGGGATTACAGACTATTAAAATCAATACATATAACACTCTTATAAAAACATAAAAAATATTACATCAACACTCATCAATACAACAGTACAAAAATCCATCAACCATCCAGCATCCAGGGGCAAGGCAGAATATCATTGTCAGCAGGGATATTGGTCTTCATTCTTCGGGGGGGAGGGGAAAGCTTGACAAAAGAGTACTGTTTTAAGTCTCTTTTTAAATGTTTCCAAGGGGGTCATGAGACGGAGCTCCTCGGGTAGGCTATTCCAGATCCATGGGGCCATTATAGTAAAGGCCTTTTGGAATGAGGAAACATATTTGGAAGATGGTGTCGCCAATAAATTCTTACCAGAGTGTGTGGGGCGGATCATACGGGGAGATGTGGTCCCTCAAGTAACTTGGGCCCAACCCAAGTAGGGCTTTATAGGTGATAACCAACACCTTGTACTGTGCCTGGAAGTGAATAGAAAGCCAATGAAGATCTCTCAAGATAGGTGTTATATGGTCAAACCTAGATGCACTGGTGACCAATCTAGCTGCCATATTTTGTACTAACTGAAGCTTCCGGACTTGATACAAGGGTAGCCCTATGTAGAGCACATTACAGAAATCTAGACGAGAGGTTACCAGAGCATGTACCACTGTTTCAAGGTCCCTTCGGTCTAGGTAGGGTTGCAGTTGGCGTTACAACCGAAGTTGATAGCAAGCACTTCTGGCCGTCGCATCTACTTGAGATGTCAACTGCAGGGACGAATCCAGAAGTACTCCTAAACTGTGAACTTCGTCCTTTAGGGGAAGTGTGACCCTGTCCAGGACAGGTGGAAAAATTTCCTTCCCCGGGCCTGGGGAACCTATCACGAGTACATCCGTTTTCTCTGGATTCAATCTGAGTTTGTTTTCCCCCATCCAGCCCATTACCAACTCCAAACAGGCATTCAGAGGAGAGACGCCATCCTTAGTCACTGCATTAGTTGGGGACACAGAGAAGCATATTTGGGTGTCATCAGCGTACTCCAGATGATCTCTCCCAGTGGTTTCAATGTAAATGTTAAACAAAGTGGGGGATAGCTCCCTGAGGGACACCAGATGACAGTTCCCTCTTAGAGGAGCAAGTGTCCCCCAACTGCACCATCTGGAATCTGCCCGAGAGGTAGGAACGGAACCACTGGAGCGCAGTGCCCCCAATGCCCAGCTCTCTCAGGCGTTCCAGAAGGATACCATGGTCAATGGTATCGAAAGCCACTGAGATGTCCAAGAGCACCAACCAGGTCACACTTCCCCTGTTGATGATGTTGTAGTACTTCTTTTTCCCCTCCAGAGGGAGATGATTGTAAAAACATGCTTTTATCCAAACTGGTTTTTCCAGCACAACAAAAGGCATGCTTATATTATTGTCTGCCTCTGGAATTGAACAGAAGTGCTTTGAGGGCTTGAGGAGAAGCTGCTTATTTCACTGCCTCTCGTCTACAATAAAGCTCTAGCATTCTTTCATAATTCCACACTGTCATTAACAATGACAGCAACAAGAGTATAAACAAAAATGAAATTTCAAGATAATCCATAAGGGGGGATATAGTACAAATCGACACTCCAAGAAACACTTGATTGCCTCCATAGGAAATGTATGTGAGAAAACCTGCCCATTCCTATCACAGCCTTTTCAAATTGAAATATAAGACATTGCATTCAAAATGATAATTAGGAAGAGATACATTATAATGTTTCCTCAAGGAGAAAGGGAAAGAGAATTGATAAAGAGAAAAAATATTGTTATTGTTATTATTATTATTATGGTGATGGAGGGAAGAAAATGTAAATAAGCAAACTGAAGAAATAAAATAAACCAATTTAATTGACTTTAAAGAAGGAAAAATGATAAATGGAGAGGATGTTAATAGCTTTTTATATATTCAAAGCAGAAACAGACTAAGAATGGCTGTGAACGTCTTCATTAAGAATGTATTTGTATTAATTTGAAGAGGTGGAGAACAGAGAGGCTACATATGTCAGAGCTATGAGTAAAAAAAGAATGAATAAAAATTGTGGGAGTATGAGAAATAAAAAACAGAATTTTATTTATTTATTTATTTTACAAAGACAGCATTTTATCAATTTAGTTTCTAAAGCATTACAATCAGGACAGGCCAAATATAATTTCCAGCAGCTGCAATCTAGTATTTGTAAAGTGGAGCCTTCTGCCAGAGCCCCAGTCCATTTCTCCAAATGCACTGATTCTTTATCCATGGATTCAAGCATCCATAGGTTGGCAATATTAAAATATACATTTCAAAAAGCATACATTGATTTTGCCATTTTATAGAGAGGGCACCATTTTACTTTGCCACTGTATTTAATGGGACTTGAGCATCCACTGCTTTTAGTACTATCCGCAGGGGATCCTGGAACCAAATCTCAGAAGACACCAAGGCTCCAGTGTACATTATGTGAAAATACAGAGTTAAAGAGAGAAAAAGACTAATATCAAGATTGATCTTCAAAAAGTGCTGTGAAAACACAGATGCAGACCAATTCAATAGTGAAATGAGACATGAAAGGCAGTTAAAGCCACCAAGATATTGTTCCCAGGATGTTTGAAGTGTGAGATTCCAGAAGTTAAGAGGCTGGAGAACTGATGATGAACAACTAAGAGATCTTTCTCTCATGACAAAAATGGAAAGCTGAAATGCAGCAAACAGGCCTCTTGGTTGGCAGCGGGGGCAGAGAGGGCACAGAGTCCACTGCAGCTCTGCTGGGGTCCAAAACAAACACACTGCCGAGATAATCCAGTTGGAGGTCGCTGCATGCCTTCTCTATGGGACAGCTCTGGTGCCGCCACAAACTACATTTCCCAGGAGCCCCAGCAGCAGAGCTTAAACGGGATGATTTCCGCAGTGTGTTTTGGGCCAATGTCAGCGCTGTCTGTCAGTTTCGAGTCTATTGGCTCTAAGGCTTGGGACCAGACTTCTTGCAGCTCTTTTCGAATGCTTGCTCTGGATCGTTCGGGTGGAGACCTTGACCGTCGTCTGAGGCTGAGAGAGTGCCACTCTCCCAAGGCCACCCGCCAGGGCGGAACTCTAGCCTAAGACTCAAACCGTTGCGCCACCCCTCGGGCGCCGCTGGAAGGGTTTTTGTGAACTATTTTGGCCCGGTCAAGGATCCGTAGCTCCATCCTGACGAAGGGCGGGGCTAATTGGAGCCGCCTGGGAAAGAAGATGGCGGGCGTCGTTCGCTGTTCCCGGCTCCCCTGCAGCGGCCTTCTGTCTTCAAGGCCAGGCGAGTGTCCGGCAGGAGGCCCATCTCTCCCGCCGGGCCTTTGGTGTCGCGACCCGGGGAGGGCCTGCAGCCCCTCGTCCTCCTCCTTCCCGCTGCAGGGCTCGGGCCGCGGGGAGTGCCTTTGGGAGAGCGAGCGGGGCTGCGGAGAGGAGTGGGCGAGGAGGAGGCGCCTGCTTCTCCCGGGAGAGTCTGGTCTAGGGTCGGGCCATGAGGGGAGGGAGAGAGGGACGCCTACTTCGCCAGAGAGGAGCTTTCGCGACATTGCCTTTCCGAACTGGGCCTGGGCTTACAAGGCCTCGGGGCAAGGAGCCACCGCTGCCCGCCTTGGTGCTCCTCCTCAGGCCCCGCGGCCGCAGGCAGGGAAGCCGCTGGGTCTTCAAGGGGCAGATTTATGTCATGCCCAGCACTGGAGCCCTTCCTTTTCTCCCTCCGTCGCCGGGCTCCTCCTGTTGCCCAGCCCTCTCCTTTTACTCCTCCTCCGCCTTTTCGGTACTGAGCCGCCTCACTCCCTCCTTCCCCGCCAGTCTCTCCCTCGCTCTGGGCTCAGGCAGTTTTCCTCCCATCCACAAGGAAGAGGACTTTCTGCTTCCTTATGTTTAGGATTGATTCTGGACCACCCAAATCCCCCCCGCCCTCTCAATGTGGGTAAAGAGGCTAAAGACCTTGGTAGCCTTTTGGTACGTGGAGCTTTGTGGCAAACATGAGTGCTGTCTTACTTTCATCATCATAACCAAGGCAAGATCTTAAAATGGGTATAAAATATGGGAGAAGTGGAGTAAAAACCTGTGTATAAAAATAGGGAGTGGCTACCCATTGAATATTTAAATAAAAGTAACAATGAAGATCTTGGAAAGATAATTAAAACATTAAAGAATAAGGGATTCTAAATAATTGGAGATTTGTATGATTTAACAGGAAGGAAATTCACTATTCAACAGGTTAGCAATATTGGATTCAAACAAAAGGGGTAATAAAGTTGCTAGATGAAACATAATTAAATATTGGTGACCAAAATGATTTATTAGAAGAAATAATTAGAAAAAAATTAGGAGGTGGTAAAGGACTAATAGGAAAAACTTATAAGAATATGTTAACTACCCAATTGAGAATGATAGAGGGATTGATAACAAACTGGGAAAAAGATTTATTCATTGATACAGATAAAATTAAATTTTGGCTACAAGAAATTGTTAAAATTAAAAACACAAATGTAAAAGAACAACAATTGAAAATGATGGGGAAATGGTATAATGCACCACACCAATTAGCATTTACAAATGACAAATGTCAATGCAAATGTTGGCATGGATGTGGAGTTAAAGGGATATAGATATACATATGTGGAGGGAATGCCCATTTGTACAAAAACTTTGGACAGAGGTTAAGCAACAGATAAATAAAATTATAGGGATAGAAATACAATTAAGTAAAGAAAATTGCTTGGCTCTCAATTTGGGGGAATTAGGATTGAATAATAATCAAAAATATGTAACAAAACAATATCTAAAAGCTGCTCCTGCAGTGATTGCTTATGGATGGAGAAACAAATTAAATTAGAACAAGGCTTACTTATTTAAATATATAAAAGAATATATACTATCCGACTTTCTTAGGGAAAGAAGATTAAAATATAATAGGGAAAGCAATAACGAACCATGGGAAGACAAATGGGAAATAGTAATTAAGAGCGTGAAAGGTAAATTAGGTATGAAGAAGTTAATAATATAATCAATAATATTTTCCATATCTCCGAAACCAATTGTTAATTTGATTGGATTGTAAATTTCTCTGTGCTGTTTTCTTATTTGGGGGGGGGGGGGTGGGGGAGGGGAGAAAATTATAATATGAGACACGATTGTACAATACGTATTATACACAGTGTAATAAAAATTATTGGGGGGGAAAATAAACAAGACAAGATTAAAGTGCCCAAAGGGACCCTCAGAGGCCAGCAAATGCCGAGGGGAGGAGCCAGATGCCCCCTCCCTCTGAAAAGGGGGACAGAAGCTCCACTCTCTGGGGGTGCGAGCCCTGCCCCCTGGCACCCAGCCCCCATCCATCCTGGGGGTAGAAGCCCTGGCCCTGGCACGCAAACTTGAAAAGGTTCGCCATCACTGTGTTTCTCAATGGAAGCATATATTCCTACATGAATGGTGCATGCATTCATGTATGTGGTTCCCTATGTAGTGTGTCTTGACATTATCAAATTTTAATTGCAGTTGGTTTTCATGGCTTTATACAGTGTTTGTCTCTGTGTTCTTGGCCTGATGAAGGCAGTTATTATAAACCTCAGCAGTTCTTTGCAGCCAAAATTGACTTGGGCAAATTGTGTACATTCTCACATTCTCTCTACTTCTCAGTTTAAACCGCTTTATGTGGTTGATATGATGTTTCAGTGGGATCACTCCCCGCTGCTGACAAAAGGAGAAACTTTACCTGAACTCCTTAGATAAAGTATGTAACAACAAACTATTCATGTATATTTTCAATTTTCTTTAGGCTATGGTGTTTCTCTGTCATCACTGTCTTTTCTTCACCAAGACCGCCAAATTCATTACTCAGTGATTCCTCATGGAAGGAGTGGCCGCTCCTCTGTCAGTGGCATCGTGGCAACTGTCTTTGGAGCCACTGGATTCTTGGGTCGATATGTTGTCAATCGCCTGGGTAATGTACTCAAATAATACAGTATATACTCAATTATAAGTCGATCTCATATATAAGTCAGGTTTGGGGGCCAAAATTATGGATTTTTATATGACCTGTGGATAAGCTGAAAGTAAAACTTAGCAGTATGTAACAAAGGATGGAAAGGATGAAGCAAAGGAAACCAATGTTAAAGAACTTAAAATTTGTTGACAAGCATAACTGTTTATGCTCACCGTAAAGGCTGGACAGATGAGATTGATGCTTCTTTTAGGTTCTCTGAGAAGGGATTAAGGTCTCACTTTTCACCAGGAGATGGTTCCTTTTTTGATAAGAGTTAAGGTACAGTACTTACATTGACCCATGGATAAGTTAACCCAAGTTTTTGGGGTCACTTTTCTAACTAAAATTTATAGTCTTATACATAAGTATATACATTTGAGTAATGTATATACATTTGATAATCTCTTATTTGAAAATTTTAATACAGTTGAACTTACCTATATGCTTGACTACATGTCGATGACATGTGTAAGTTGAGGGTACATTTTGGGGCCAAATTGTAGATTTTGGTATGACCCGTTGATATGTCAAGGGTAAAATATGGTGGCTGCACTGCCATTGGGTGCAACGGGCTCGAATTGGCTAACAATTTAAAAGACTGATGTAAATGAAATATGAGAGCTTGAAGGAATTGGGAGAGGAAGATAAGGAAAATATAACAAGTAAAAAAAGTAAAATAGACTCACAGCAGGCAAGCGGAGTTCCCCCACAAAATCCTCCTTTCTTTCATCTTCCTCCTCCTTCTTCTGGGGGCTTTGCCAAGCAGGCAGCTTTGCCACTCAAAGGTGAACGGCACGGCAGAGGAGGAGAAGGACAACACAGTGAGTGGGTTGCCTTGTCTCTTTCCCCCCTCCTCCCCCTCCTCCTCCTCACAAAACTGCCCGCCTGGTAAAGTCCCCAGACCTCTCAAAGGTGAATGACAAGGAAGAGGAGGAAGTTGGAGGAAAGACACTAGGTTGCCTGCCCATCGAACCCAAGGAAACAAACATACACATAACATTTATTTCATTAATAAATTCAGAATATACTTTATGTCATTCTGCAAAATATTGTCTAAATTTTTTGAAAATTGTATGCTAAAAATTATATAAAAAAAATGAAAACCTGAGATCCCCATCATTTGGAAATAAGGGATATATAAAAGCTAAATGACTTTGTTCCCACAGGACCTTTGATTCTCTCATTCCACCTCCCTGCTGCATGCTTTAACATATAGATAAGGGGAGCTTCCTCTGAATTATAAGTGTCTTGGATTAATTCCTTGCTTAAAATAACATAAACAAAGCCCAAGGGCTTCTGTTGATTTAATTCCTTACCTTTTGAACATAACACCTGGTATAATGAACCAATCAGAACAAACAGCTCAGTTCCCGAGATACCTAGGAATGTTGATATAGGGCAGATGGAATGGGATGTGCTTTGAACTAAGACGATGTGCTTTTGATCTAAAGGTTCTAAAATGTCTCTAATTCCTTATGTGAGAAAATAGCTTGCAAAGATAATATAAATTGGGGTCAGAAATAATCTAGTCTCACTTTGGATCTCTTACTCTCAAAATGTGTGTCTTTATTTCTGCTTTGCTAATTGGACCATCTGCTAGGCAATTAACCTCACTCTTGTGACTCCATATCTGAAAACTGTAAATGTAACTAATATAGGCGCAGTACAGAGCGCTAAAAAGAGGCACCTCACCGGCGCCTCTCTTTGCTCCGCAGGCGCACCACAGCAACCAAATTGCGTGATGCTGCTGCCGAGCAAAAAAGGGAGTGCCCAGAAGCAGCTCCTTTTTGCGGCACCGCTGCAACACCGCAAAGCACCAGAGCCGGCACGGTGATTTCGCAGCTGCGCCGCCCCGTTTGAAAGCAGCACAGCTGCGATGTCAGCATTACGAGCCCCGTCTGGTGGGTGTGCCGCAAAGGCCCATCTGTTCCGGGCCACAAACTCTAAGACCTGGTACTTATACCATGTAATATGAACAGTAATGATTCCTGATTCTGTTTTTTTTTAAATTGCTATGATTCAGGTTTTGTTTTTGTTGTCATTTTAAAGTTAGAGGTTTATTACTTTTGTCTTTTCTAACAGAACAAAATTGTTGTGTTGTTATATGCCTTCAAGTTATTTCCAAGTTATGGCAACCTCAAGGTGAACCTTTCACAGGGTTTTTTAAAGATGTATTCAGAGGGGATTTGCCTTTGCCTTCATCTGAGGCTGAGAGAGCATGACTTGCCAAAGGTCACCTAGTAGGATTCCATAGCCAAGGAACAATTTGAACCCTAGTAACCTTAACACTCAGACCACTACACTAGCTATCAGAACAAAATTAATAATGCCTAAAGAAGAGGCCTCATTGGTGCTAATTCTGTTGTTAATCTGGTACAAAGTAAAAACATGGCTTTTTAACCTGAAGCCCTTGGGATCTAATTGATTGTATAAGAATGTACTTTAAACCATGTGCATGGTTTCAAATTGTTTTAAGCTGTTTCAAGTGGCTTCAACCTGTCTTGTGTAATCGTATGTACTTGACTATAAGTCAGCCTCATGTATAAATCAAGGACAAGTTTTGGGACCACAATTATGGATTTTGATATGACTTATGGATGAGTCAATGGTAAAATTTAGGGGCATGAAACAAAGGATGTAAAGGATAAAGGAAAGGAAAACAGTGCCAAAGAACTTACAAAATTCTGTCTGGCATAACTGTTTGTGCTCACCCTAAAGACTAGATGGATGAGAGAGTAGTGGGGTTCAGTACTTCTTTTACATATTCCCAGGATTGACTAAACTGTTGCTTTTCCATCACTCCATTCACAGAAGAGAATGATTCATTTTTTTAAAAAATAAGAGTTAAAGTATAGTACTTATATTAAATTAGTTTATCCAAGTTTTTGAGTCAATTTTTGACTAAAATTTCCAGACTTATATATGAGTAAATACAGTAACTTGCCCCCCCCCTGTTGTTTTAACCTATTTCAACTTTTTCAAGGTGATTTTATCTGACACCACCCTGAGGTATTTATGGGATAGGATATAAATATTTTAATAGAATAAATAATCTGTTACGCTATTTCATTTTAATTTAATCATGTCTTAAATTTTTTATAACTAATCTAAAATGAGTTCCCAAAGCTTCCTCTTACTGTTACTTAACATAATTAATAGTATATTCAGCATCATAAACTGCATCTAGATACTGAAAAAACAAGCTTCTCACCAAACACCCAAACTGTAACTGTGTACAATCAAAGCATTCTCGACAGATGGCCACCCAGGCTCTGTTTAAAACCCTCCAAAGAAGGAGAATCCAAGACAGCATGTTCCACTGTCAAACAACTCTTACCATCAGGAAATTCTTCTTGATGTTTAGGTGGAATCTCTTTTCCTGTAGCTTGAATACATTCCTCCATGTTCTAGTCTCTGGAGCAGCATAAAATAAGTTTGCTCCACCCACAATATGACATCCTTTCAAATATTTAAACATGACTATCATATCACCCATTAACTTTCTCTTCTTTGTCGTGGTCTCTGTGCCTCACACATATGAGTCTGTGCTGCTCAGAGATCACCAACGGATTCTGCAGAGCTGAGTAGCTTGGTGGGAAATACCCCACCACCACCACCTGTCACGCATGCTCAAGCCTGCCAAGCTACTTCTTCAGTTTCTTTCCATCCGCTGAAAGCCTTGGATTGCTCTCAGCTGAGTAGTGCTCCCCAGTCCCCACTTCTTTTCCCTCCAACTTTGAGTCTTTTAAACCCCCAGAACATCCTGTTTAAACAAACAGAAATTGGTTCGGTCCTGAGAGTTTTGATTTGTAACTATGGCGGGTTTCAGACCGCCATTTAGGATGCGCTCCGCACGTCCTAAGGTTAGGAAGGGGCGTGCGAGGGTTAGGAAGGGTTGCCCCTTCCTAACCGGCCCTGTTCCCAACACACGTGGAGCGCATCCTAAATGGCAGCGCCCATCCACATGGGCGCTGCCATTTTTACATCGTGGACACTTTGCGTCCAGATGTGGCGCAGAGGAAGTGACGCCTGAGTGCGTGCCTCGTCCCTTGCGGCGCCACTTCCAAGGGTAAAAAAGGAGCGCCATTTTGGCGCTCCTTTTTCGCTGCGGCCGGAAGCCTCACAGTCTGGCCGCTGGGGCTTCCCGCCGCTGCTAATGGCGGCGGCGGGAGAACGGCCGCTTGAGGGCGGTCTGTAACGCGCCTATGTCACCTTTCAGCAGTGAATCGTTTTTAATTTTTCTAGCGCATTGACTGTCTTTCCATTGTCTTTCCTTCTTCCCTTCTCTCTCGTAAGGTCTCCTCCTGCTGCTGCTCCTTCCTTCAGAGATTTTTTCTACCATATATACTCGACTATAAGTCAATAAATTTTTGCCCCAAAATAGTCTCCTGAATCCTGGGTAGACTTGTGCAAGGGGCAATAGGTCTTTGACAAAGCTTCTCCCCAGCTGGGCTGCCTCCGCAAGGGGCAGCCCAGTTGGGGAGAGCCCTGGAGTCTCTCCTTTGCTGGGCTCCCTCCTCAGAGGAAGCCCAGCGAAGGAAAGGCTTCCCAGGGCGAGCCTTTGCCCTGGAGACCTGTCCTTCGCTGGGCTGCCTCCTCAGAGGAAGCCCAGCGAAGGACAGGCTTCCCAGGGCGAGCCTTTGCCCTGGTGACCTCTCCTTCACTGGGCTGCCTCCTCAGAGGAAGCCAAGCGAAGGACAGGCTTCCCAGGGTGAGCCTTTGCCCTGGAGACCTCTCCTTTGCTGGGCTACCTCCTCAGAGGAAGCCCAGTGAAGGAAAGGCTTCCCAGGGCGAGCCTTCGCCCTGGAGACCTCTCATTCATTGGGCTCCCTCCTTAGAGGAAGCCCAGTGAAGGACAGGCTTCCCAGGGCGAGCGTTCGCCCTGGAGACCGCTCCCTTGCTGGGTTTCCTCCACGGGGGAAAGTCCATCTCGGGACAGGCTTGCAAGGGAGTGCGTTCGCCAGCAGCCTCTCCCCAGCTGGACTTCCCCTTAAGTAGGACCCTCAACTTATCCACGGGTCATATAAAAACCCACATTTTTGGCCCCAAAAGTTGACCTCGACTTATACACGAGGTCGACTTATACACGAGTATATACGGTATCTCTCTTTCCCTTCTCCCTCCCTTTCTCCCTTCTCTTCCTCGTTCCTCTCTCCTTTTTTGAAGTTTTTGTGATTTTGAAGTTTTGGATAAGGGATACGCAGTATGTATTAGTGTTTGTGAGTGCTGAAAATACAGTGCTGTTTCTAAATATCATGCAATAGTTTTAAATTTCATTTATTTTCTGGACATTTTTAGGACGCATTGGTTCCCAAGTTATCATCCCACATCGGTGTGATCAGTATGATCTAATGTACCTTCGACCCATGGGTGACCTAGGACAACTTCTTTTTATGGTAGGTTTTCTGACTTTGGTCAGATATATGCTAACAAGGATATATTTAATCACTTACTGAGTAGAAAAGGGTTTATCACGATCCCTAAATAACATTTCTGTGAAAGCTATTTTCACATGTTTCATTATTGTTATGATTTGTGCTTTGATTACCAGGAGTGGGATTCTCGTGACAAAGATTCTACTCGAAGAGCTCTTGAACACAGCAATGTAGTTATCAATCTTGTTGGGAAAGAATGGGAAACAAGGTAACTTTTATGTTTGTCTTAAAAGACTGAGACCTAGCCATATATATTAAATATTTGTTGTTGTTATGTACCCTCATGTCAATTCTAATTTCAGACTACCCTTTGATAGTGTTTTTTAGATTGGATGATTTTAATCCATTTTATGTTTATGTGTTTTAACAATGTTTTAACAGCGTTTAAATTATGTGTCTTAATCTATGTTGTACCCCTCCTCATTCCTTGAAGAAAGGCAGGTAAGAAACATTCATCATCATCATCATCGAGATTTATTCAGAGAAGGTTTGCCATTGCCTTTCTCTTAGAGTAAGTAAATTTGATGCCTTGAGGGGGCATATTAATCCCAATCTCTATGAATCCTAGTCCAGCACTCAAATCACTTCACTGGCTCTCTATACTGAATAGATATAATTCACTTATTTGAGGTTTGTGCACCAGAGTGAGGGGGAAGACAGAGAGATATGTTGCAATGCAGCAAGGTAGCTATAGTTGCCAACTAGCCTCCACACTGCCTGTCTTCTGGGTGCCTCTTTGAAGCTAATCGTGTTCTAGGGAGGTTGCCTTCATAAATTGCCTGTCATGCATTAAAAAGTGCCTTTTAGCTTCAAGGACTTACCAAGAAGCCAGGCAGAGAGTCACAGAATTGTACAGTTGGAAGGAACCACAATAGCCATCTAATCCAACAGTCTGCTATACAAAAATAATGCAATCCTGAAAGATGCCCATCCAATCTCTACTTAAAAACCACCTCTGAGGCAGTCTATTCCATTGGCAAAAAGTTTTGACAGTAAATAAATTATTCCAAATGTTTAGGTGGAATCTTTTTTTCTTTTAATTTGAATCCATTGTCTCTGGTTCTATTCTCTGGAACAGCAGAAAACAAGTTCCCTCCATCTTCTACTTATCATTCCTTCCAATTTTTAAACATGGTCATCATGTCATCTTTCAGTCTTCTCTTCTCCAAACATACCATAATGCTTTGTTTCCAGACCCCTTTTTATCTTGCTCATCCTTCTCTGGAAACTTTCAAGCTTGTTAGTATTGATCTTGAACTGTTATACCCTGAACTGGAGACAGTATTCCAGATAATATCTGACCAAAGTAGAATAGAGTGGCACTACTACTTCCTTTTATCTGGACATTATATTTCTGTTCATTCTAGCTGAAATTGTATTGGCTTTTTGGCCACTGCAGCATCCTCTTGACTTGTTCCTCTAAGATCACCAGGTGTTTTTCACATGTACTATTATCAAGCCCAGTGTCAGTCATCCTTTATTTGTGCATTTTCCTGCCTAGTTCTAGTACATTTATCCCTATTGAAATTCATTTTGTGATTTTTGGTCTATCTCTCCATTCAGACTTTGAATTCCAATTCTGTCCTCTTAGGCACTTGCTACCTTCTTCCTGCAAAATTAGTGTCATCTGCAAATTTGGTAAGCGTGCCATCATTTGTATTATTTATAAAGATGTTGAACATAAGATCACAAGGGCCATCCAGTCCAACCCTCTGCCATGCAGGAACTCAAAACATCCCTGACAGATGGCCATCCAGCCTCTGCTTAAACACCCCCAAAGAAGGAGATTGCACCACTCTCTGCACTCCTTCAGGCAGGGGTTGGACTGGACCCTTATGGTCTCTTCCAACTCTATGATTCTATGATTTTAACAATACTGGACCCAGATAGAGCCCTGAGACACCCTCCTACAACTTAAGTTTACCTTATCCAGAATACAGAAATAGAAAATATTCTAGAATATGCACCCTGATGGCGCAGTGGTTAAATGTCTGTACTTCAGCCACTCACTCAAAACCATAAGGTTGCGAGTTCAATACCAGCGAAAGGGCTCAAGCTTGACTCAGGCTTGCATCCTTCCGAGGTTGCTAAAATGAGTACACAGATTGTTGTGGGCATTTAGCTTACAGTTGTAAATCATTTAGACACTGTCAGTTCAGTATGAAGCAGTACATAAATGAAGCTGTTTTGTTTTGTTTTGTTTAGAATCCAAAATTTGTCCACATGAATGGCTTAGATAGTGACACCTTTTCTTTTTGATGGTTCAGTATGCACAAACTTCATTTCATGCACAAAGTTATTAAAAATACTGTATATAAAATCACCTTCAGTCTATGTGTACAAAGCCCTGCACCATTCAATGAATGGCACGCATGCCCACAGCATTCACACCACCACGCCGCCATGTGCATTACCCCATTATCCTCAATGAAACTTTAGCATAGGCAGAACTTGCTTTATGCTGCAGGGTCTGGAACGGCTCCCCGCATAAGGCAAGGGACCACTGTAAATGAATTTCACGTTTGACGTTTGGCCCCATCCAAGATATCTCATTATGTATATTCAGTTACTCCAAAATCCAAGATACTCTAAAATCCAAAAAACTTCTGGTCCCAAGCATTTTGGATAAGGGAGACTCAACCTCTAGTCACTCCTCTCCAAGATGAAAAGCAACCATTAGTGAGTTTGGTTGGTCAGCCAGTGATAAATCCATAGCCCACAATTCGCCAGCTTCCCTGCAAGACTATAATAGAATCATAGAGTTGGAAGTGACCACAAGGGCCATCCTGTCCAACCCCCTGCTCCTGAGAGACATGACATCTCTCCAAGATGAAGAGGTGCCAGTGATGAACACCCATTCGATAGTCAACCAACTACAGTGTGCCCGCATTATACGCGGGTGTGCTGTATGCGGATTTGAGCATATGCGTCCAAGCCGCGCGGGAGCGTGCGGGGCACAAGGGGCAATGCGCCCTATTCAGATGAATGGGGCACACACCCATGGCACATGTGCGCTGCTGCACTGCTGCTCACACAAGCCCCATTCAAGTGAGGCTCGAGTATAGGTGGAATTCGCCTTACTTGGGGGGTCAACTGTACAAATCCACCTGACAGTTTGTAGAATCATAAAGTTGGAACCCCTTGCCATGCAGGAACTCTCAATCAAAGCATACCCAACAATGGCCATCCAGCCTCTATTTAAAGACTTCCAAGGAGAGAGACTCCACCACTCTCCGAGGGAGTGTGTTCCATTGTCGAACAGCCCTTACTGTCAGGACATTCCTCCTAATGTTGAGGTGGAATTTCTTTTCCTACAGCATGCATCCATTGTTCCAGGTCCTGTTCTCTGGAGCAGCAGGAAACAAGCTTGTTCCCTCCTCAGTATGACATCCTTTCAAATATTTAAACAGGGCTATCATATCACCTCTTAACCTTCTCTTCTCCAGACTAAACATCCCCAGCTCCCCAAGTCGTTCCTTATATAATAATAATAATAAAATAATAAAATGTTTATTTATATACCGCCCTATCAAATACCAGGGCGGTTTACAACATCAATACATAATACACAATTAAATACAAAATTAAATACAGATTAAAACCACAATTCTGCCAGCGGCCACACTGGCTAGGGGGGAGGATCAAAGCATAGTCGGGGTAAGTGTCAGGGGAATGCCTGCTCAAATAGTAGGGTCTTCAACCCTTTCCTATAGGGCATGATTTCCAGACCCTTCACCATTTTAGTCGCCCTCCTTTGGACACGCTCCAGGTTCTCAATGTCCTTTTTGAATTGTGGTGCCTAGAACTGGACGCAGTATTCCAGGTGGGGCCTGAACAAAGCAGAATAGAGTGGCACTATTACTACCCTTGATCTAGACACTATACTTTTATTGATGCAGCCTAAAATTGCTTTGGCCTTTTTATCTGCCGCTTCACACTGTTGACTCATGTTTATTGTCTAACCCTCATTTTATGGACCTTTTTGCAAGAATATCATGGAGGACCTTGTTAAAGGCCTTACTGAAATCAAGATACAGTACATCCACAGCATTCCCCTCAACTACCAAGTCTGTAACTCTATTAAAAAAGAGAAATAAGATTAGTCTGGCACAGCGTGTTTTTGAGAAACCCATGTTGACTTTTAGTGATCACAGCATTCGTATCTGAGTGCTTAAGACTGTGTGTTTCTCAGTCAGCTCTAGAATCTTTCTTGGTATTGATGTAAGGCTGATTGGGCAGTTATTATTTGGGTCCTCCCTCTCCCCTTTTGAAGGTGCGGACAACATTTGTCCTTCCTCAATCTGCTGTAACTTCTGTTCTCCAGGTATTCTCAAAAATGATTGCCAGTGGTACTGAGAATACTTCTGCCAGTTTTTTAATACTCTTGCATGAAGTTTATCTGGCCCTGCAGACTTGAATTCATTTAGAATAGCCCGGTATTCCTTCACTACCTATAGTTGGAATATAAACTAGGATTATGGTTATATTGATGGGTTTTCGCTTGAGTCTTATTGATATTATTTGGTTAGACTTTGCATTATATCCTTTGTCTGCTTTTGCTACATCTCTACTCACTGTTAATGCATCTCCATTACTTCTTAGACTTTCTTTTCCTGAATAAAACACAGTGTAATTAACTGACTCAAAATGGCCCTTTCTGTCCACTTTAGATTGCTCACCCCAAGTATTACCATGTTCATATATTCTATTTCTTGTTTTACTTCTACTGATACTTGGTTCTCATATTCCACGTCTCTATAATATGTGTTGCATAGCTTTGGACTTTCCTTTCACTTATGAGCATGTCAACAGTGAAACATCCTTTTAGCTTAAGTCCATTTGAATCCCATTGTTGGATAAAGGTGGGATATAAATCCTTGAAATAAATAATATAAATATAAATTAGCCACACTGCTACTCGTAGTTGTCCTCTGCTGTTCCTCAGTAGCTTGTTATATGCTATCCATCCTAGGAGTTTCATCTTCTGGCATTATCTCTTGTTTCACTTTGTATTGTCTCATCGTAGGGTTTTCACAGTAAAAGACATTAAAAAGTGGCCCACCCTTCCCTAACGCTTTCTCCATTTTAAAACATTTTAAATTTAATAAACTTTATAAAATTTGGGTATCTTTCATCCATACATATAAAAAATCATACACAATCAAACATATAAAAAACCACACACACACGCATGCACACACACACACATACAATATCCCACTACAGAACCCCCACTGCTTTCAAATACCTTTTTGTTGTTGTTGCATTCCCTCTTAAAATGGAAACAGGAAGTGAATGTAATGTATTACTTGCAGAGGAAGATGGAAGTATTTGGGCTTACTGTATGCGGGGAGGTCCATGTGTGGAATTAACTCTTGACCTTCTCACAGTTTCTCTTTCATAGAATCATAGAGTTGGAAGAGACCACAAGGGCCATCCAGTCCAACCCCATTCTGCCATGCAGGAACTCTCAGTCAAAGCATCCCCAATGACAGATGGAAATCCAGCCTCTTTAATAATAATAATAATAATAATAATAATAATAATAATAATAATAAGTTTTATTTATATTGTCCCACCTCTCCCAGTGGATCGAGGCGGGATTACAACAGAATTATACAAACACAATGATACTAATAAGTTATTTAAAATCACTATATAAACATATCTCATCTAAAAACAATTGGTACAATGTAGAAAATTTATCACAGCCTGAGGTAGACTTATGATCGGGAGGTAGCAAACTTGTTGAATCTATAAAAGATCAGGAGGGTATGCTTGCCGGAAGAGGTATGTTTCAGCGCCATTTTGAAGGCATCCAAAGTGGGAATAAGCCGAAGCTCTTCCAGAAGGTTGTTCCAAATCGTTGGGGCCATAGCCGAGAATGCTTTCTGGTGAGTAGATGTTAATCTCACCTTGGGGTGTTCAAGTAGATTCTTGCCACTTGTTCTGAGAGTGCGGGGCGGATTATGTCGGGAGAGGCGTTCCCTCAAGTAACTCGGGCCCAAACCATGTAGGGCTTTAAAGGTGATCACCATCACTTTGTATTGGGCCTGGAAGCTAATTGGCAGCCAGTGTAAGGATTTTAGTACAGGTGTTATATGGTCTGACCTTGAGGTACCAGTAACCAATCTGGCCGCAGCATTTTGGACTAGCTGAAGCTTCCAAACTTGGTACAAAGGTAGCCCCATGTAGAGCGCATTACAGTAATCTAAAAAAGAGGTTACCAATGTGTGTACCACAGTTTCAAGGTCCTTTCGGTCCAGACAGGGGTGCAGTTGGCGTATCAGCCGAAGCTGGTACCAAGCACTCCTGGCCATCGCATCTACTTGAGATGATAACTGTAGGGATGAATCCAGGAGTACTCCCAAACTGCGAACTTTGTCCTTTAGGGGAAGTGTGACCCCGTCCAGGACTGGATGACAAATCTCCCTGCCCGGACTTGGGGAACCTATTATGAGTACCTCTATTTTCTCTGGATTCAACCTGAGTTTGTTTTCCCTCATCCAGCCCATTACTGACCCCAGGCAGGCATTCAGAGGAGAGCTTAAAGACCTCTAAGGAAGGAGACTCCACCACAGTCTCCGAGGAAGGAGTGTGTTTCACTGTCAAACAGCCCTTACTGTCAGGAAGGTCCTCCTAATGTTGAGGTGGAATCTCTTTTCATGGAGCTTTCATCCATTGCTCTGGATCCTGTTCTCTGGAGCAGCAGAAAACTCAATATGACATCCCTTTAAGTATTTAAACAGGGCTATCATATCACCTCTTAACCTTCTCTGCTCCAGGCTAAATATCCCCAGCTCCTTAAGTCGTTCCTCATAGGGCTTTATGGTTTCCAAACCCTTCACCATTTTAGTCGCCCTCCTTTGGACACACTCCAGTTTCTCAATGTCCTTTTTGAATTGTGGTGCCCAGAACTGGACACAGTATTCCAGGTGGGGCCTGACCACAGCAGAATAGAGTGGCATTATTACTTCTGTTGATCTAGACACTAGACTTCTATTGATGCAGCCAAGAATCGCATTGGCCTTTTTAGCCTGGCAGGGAGTCAGACTGGATCAGGGCCCTCGGGGTCTCTTCCAACTCTATAATTCTACAATTTGATAAAATGCATGGTATTTGGAAGGGCAGACAAATACATGACAGATAATACTATATATTTATAATAAATATAATATACTAATATATAATAAAATATAAATACAATATATCAATATTAAGAGAGTGTGAGGGGAACACAGAAAATATAAAAGGAATGGTATTTGGAATAGATTATACTATTTCTTCTTCGTGGTCTCTGCGAATCACACAAATGGGTTTATTCTGCGCCTGCGCAGCAATCCTCGGAAACTTCTAGAATCTCTAGGCAGAAAGTAATGTATCTTTTTGCAACTTTTTGGCGGCAGCCCCGCCCACCCGTATATAAGGCCCCTGGTGGCCCGCTCTTCCTCAGTTCCTTCATTCCGCCGTGCTAAGCAGCTCGAGGAACTACGCTAGCTTTTGCTTGCTCTTCTACTTGGAATCTCTGGCTTTGACCTTTTGGAAATTCACTGACCATTCTTTTGGACTCCCTTGGACGGACGACTTCTCATTTTGGCTTGACTCAGACTGGTAACGGACTTTCTTACCATGGCCTCTTTCAAGCAATGCACTAAGTGCGGGGTTAAAATTCCCAGAGCCGATGGCCACGACAAGTGTGTCCTCTGCCTGGGCGAGACACACATCCAGGGCACTTGTGTCAACTGCAAGGCCATGTCCGCCCAAGCCCTCAAGAATCGGGATCGGACTCTCAAGGCCGCCCTCTATGAGAGGGTTCTCAAGCAGCCGGGCGGCTCTGGAGCTTCTGGGGAAGCGGATGCCCCCAAGGCCCCTAAGAAAAAAGGGGAAAAACGCTCCCACCGGGACAAGAAGCGGGCTCGCTCGCCTCTCGCCAAAAGCCGCCGTAAGGGGCCCCCCAAGCACGGTCTCAGTGCCTCCGCCTGAATCGAGGCCAGTACCGTCGACTTCGCCTGTTCTTGAGCCGGTGAACACCCCAACTCCGTCTATACCGGCCCCTTCCCGGACGGTGCCGCTCGAACCCAGAGTCCTGCTCACTAGTCACCTCTCTGTACCGGCGGACAGCCTACAGATTGTGCATGTGGACTCTGAATCGGAGAGAGAGCTTCAGGACTCCTATGCTCCATTCTCCCCTCAGAGGCCGAGGTCAAGATCTCCCTCACCTCCACCAAAGAGATGGCCGCGCTCTGCCTCACGGGACCGGGCCACCCTAGGTACTGAGGCCGACGAGGCTCTGGCTGTACCTACAGATCATGATCAGGACCTCTTCCAGGCATTCCCGGATCTCGTCCACAACCAGCACACGGGACAGTACCTCATCCCGGTTGACCCGTCCCGCCTGTGCCGGGACCTCCGTGCTCATGCTCTAGCCTGTCCCCCGGATGGTGACACCTCCCGCCGGGACGACCTGGGGACATCCGATCCTCTCATCAGGCGACGAAGCCCATCCCCTTCGGGGTCCAGCTCAGGCTCTCCTCGTTCCGTATCCCCCGCTTCGGACGAGGATGCCCCGTTTATGCCTCAAGGCCCCTCCGTCCCTTCACCTACGGATGACGTTCGGGCTTTTGCAGACAGAATCATACGGATGGCTGACGCCCTCAAGCTAGAGGTTGCCCACCCCGAGGACGATGCTCTCAACCCGGTGGAAAGGAGGATCCACGGTTTGGCTCCAGCTCCACCGGCCTTGGCCTACCTCCCGTCCCTGGAGAAGATCGCTAAGCGTTCTTGGGACGCCCCAGCCACCATCCCGTCAACTTCACGCCGGATTGAGAACCTCTACCGGGTTACTCCATCTGTGCCCTCCTGGCTATCTCACCATCCCAAGCTGAATTCGGCTATAGTGGAAGGGGCCCAGTCTACCTTTGCCCCCAAAACCTCGTCCTCGCCCGTCAACAAGGACAGTAAAAAGTTAGACGGCCTGGCTAAGAAATTTTACGCCTCTGCGGCCCTGGACTTGAAAATTGCTAACTACGCGGCTTGCATGGGGGCCTACGTTCAGCACCTGGTGGAGAAGATGGATCCCACCATTTATGTCATGGCCAGCCAAGATCAGCTCTCGGAGGATGAGGAGGAGGATGAGCCTCCTCCAGAGCAAGGGCTGATTGAGGCAACGCCAGGTGTTAGTTCTGCTCTGCCAGGCCCCAGCTGTGCTTCCCCAACCCCAGAGCAGGAGGTCCAACCAGGTCCTAGTGCTGAGGAAAGGCCTTCTATGGTGCCACAGCCTAGTGGTGATTCAGGAGATGAGGCATGCCTGCAAGTACCTTCTTATCAAGAGAGAAGGGCCGAGAGTGCTTGCAGGCGCAGATCCAGGAGGATTGCAGAAAGACAGTTAGCAAACCAGCCTCAGGTGGCTCGAGGGAGAGCTTCCCTGATTTAAGTGGAAGAGAGGCTTGAGTTTGTTGCTAGAGTTTATTGCATGAGCCCTTGGTGTGATTGCTGTCGCTCTAGCTCCAGACATCTTGTTACCTTGCTTCCTTGCTACCTTGACCTCGGACCGGACCTTTGTTATCTCTTGGCTATTGTGACCTCGGACTGTTTTGACCACGCTGCTTTCTGGCTTCCTGACTTCGGCTCGTCTTTCGGCACGCTTGACTTTCTGCAACCCCGACACCGGCTTGTTTCCTCGGCTTGCTCTTAGACTGCTTCTCCACAAGGTTTGTTTTGCCTACACATGTTGGTTGCAGGCATTGGTTATCAGCATAAGTCAGAGATTGCTGGCAGCAATCCCGGACAATTTCTGACTTGCCTGACGACAGGAGACGTATGATGGCGGCTCTCAGGAACGAGATCCACCTGATGGCTGGACAGCAGATCATCTCTGCCAGGCACTCCACGGACGGTGCGTCTAAGGTCCTCTCTGGATCCATAGCTACGCATGGCTCAGGTCCTCAGACCTCACCCCCCAGGCTAAGGCGGCTATTGCAGACATGCCCTTCGACAATTCGGGGCTCTTCAACAGAGAGACGGACGAGAAGCTCAGCTTCAGGTACCGGATGAAGACCGCTGCTAGAAAGCACGGTATGTCCTCCGTACCGTCCAAATCCCCTCGTCAGAGGTACCCTGGTCAGCGCCCCTGGCACCCAGGAGGCCAGTACCGTTTCCAGCCCCAGGACCGTCCTTACCAACAGGACAATAATCCTCAGGGCCGATCCTCCAGGTCACCTGTTCCCCCATCTGACGGCTGCCAATCTTCCCAACCCAGGTACCAACAAGGGTACAGGAAGAAGGATGGCCGGGGCAAAAGGAGGTTCTGATGTGATTCCGCGCACCTTGTCACCACCAGGCTGAGCCCTTTCTTCAACAACTGGGCCGCCATCACTATAGACTCTTGGGCACTTAACATCGTCCGTAGGGGTTATGCCCTAGAGTTCTCTGAGCTCCCACCAACTGGAGCCTTTATTTCAACCCTGCCCCCGGACACCCTTCTCGATGAAGTGCGTGCTCTTCTGCACAAAGGCGCCATTGAACCGGTCCATCCCTCCCAGTTCAAGCGCTGCTTCTTTTCCAGGTACTTCACTGTACTGAAAAGAGACTCTGGCCTTAGACCAGTAATGGATCTTCGAGCCCTCAATGACTTTATTGTCTACAAGAAATTCAGGATGGTAACCCTTGCTTCTATTTTACCACTCCTGCAGGAAGGCCACTGGTTCATGACGCTGGACTTGAAAGATGCCTGCTTTCACATAGCCATCCTGGAGGACCATCGCAGATTCCTCGCCTTTGCCGTGGGACATCAGGCGTACCAGTACAAGGTCCTTCCCTTTGGCCTTTCTACAGCTCCAAGGGTTTTCACCAAATGCATGGCACCCGTGGTGGCATACCTGCGTCAAAGGGCATTACAGTCTTCCCATACTTGGACGACTGGCTCCTCACAGCACGCTCAAGGTACACGCTACTCAAGCAGTTGGAATTTGCCTTATCCCTACTTCAAGCACTGGGACTATAGGTCAACTTCGACAAGTCCACCTTGACCCCTACCAAGCGAATAGACTTTATAGGGGCAATGCTGGACTCCCTGCAGATGAGGGCATACCTTCCAAAGACAAGGTTCCAGGCCCCTTGTGCATCCCTGCAACTCTGCTTGCGCCGAAGGCGCCTTTGGGCCCGTACAGTGCAAATCGCCATGGGACATTTAGCCTCCACCACTTTTGTCACACTGTGGGCCAGGCTGCGTCTAAGACCCATCCAATCTTGGTTCCTATTCGTGTTCGACTCCGTCCGACACGCGCCTACCAAGCTTCTCACCATCCCGAGGACTGTACAGAAGTCTTTACGATGGTGGCTCCAATCCGACAACGTCTGTGTGGGGATGCCATTCCTACCCCCCCAGCCGGACATTTCTCTGACTACGGACGCCTCCCTACGGGGATGGGGCGCCCATACGCTAGACCTTACAATAAAAGACAAATGGTCACTGGCGGAAGCTTCTTTCCACATCAACGTCTTGGAAATACTTGCCATGGAAAAAGCACTCAGAGCCTTTCAGTTGGTCCTTGCTGGCAAGATGGTACTCCCGCTCACCGACAACACCACCGTCATATATTACCTCAACAAACAAGGAGGTACAAAGTCGAGGACTGCTGTTAGCCACCATCCGCATCTGGGAATAGTGCATAGCACAAAAAATTCTGCTACAGAGCATCCACCTGCCCGGCGACCAGAACAACCTGGCAGACCAGCTCAGCAGGTCACCCTCTACTTGCCACGAGTGGAGACTACACCCAGTCTCCCTGCTCTTCAACCGGTGGGGAACCCCCCTCCTCGACCTCTTTGCTTCCTGGCTCAACGCTCACCTGCAACGAGCACAGGACTGTCTCCGCCTCGAGCACCGGCCCGACCTCCTCTCGCTCCACGGCGGACGAGTTCACCATCCCGAGATGCAATCTCTCCCATTGGTAGCATAGAGGATTCTATCCTGAGGACACTTCCATCCGGTGTACAGGATATCCTCAGGGCAGCTCACAGACCATCCACACGGAGGTCCTATGCCTACAAATGGGATAGGTTCCTAACCTTTTTACAATCAAAGGACGTTCCACCATCCCGTGTCTCCATCCCTGTGGTCCTGGACTTTCTCATGTCCTTGGCGGACGCAGGACTTTCTTTGAGTTCTATCAAGTGCTACCTGTCGGCTATCTCATCTCACTACCTATTTCAGGACAAGCCTTCCCTGTTTGGTGATCCTCTCATAAGGAGGTTCCTAAAGGGATTTAACAATTTGCATCCACCGATTCCAGACCCTACGCCACAGTGGAGTCTAGATACTGTCCTGGCACATTTGGTGTCCAAGCCCTTTGAGCCCTTAGCTACCACGGACCTCAGACTCCTCACTTGGAAGACGGCCTTCCTGGTAGCTATCACCTCAGCCCGTCGAGCTGGTGAACTGTGTGCTCTGAGGATGGACCAGCCTTTCCTCCGTTTCCATAAGGACAAGGTGGTGCTCCGTACAGACATTACTTTCTTGCCAAAGGTAGTGTCTGCTTTCCACATCAACCAGGACATTGTTTTGCTGACTCTGGCTCCTAATCCGACCACAGACTCTGAGCGTCAGCTCCATGCCCTGGATGTCCGCAGGGCGCTGGCGTTCTATCTGGACAGGACATCTGCTTCCAGGCATTCGGAGAGACTTTTTGTGTGCTACTCCGAAGCCAAGAAGGGGCTGCCGGTGTCACCACAGAGGTTCTCCAAGTGGGGGGTCAGTACCATACACCTCTGCTACGAACTGGCTAGAAAGCCTCTACCAGGTCGGGTTAGGGCCCATGCAACTAGGGCGGTAGCTGTATCCTCAGCCTTCTTGACGGGGATACCCCTTGAGGATGTGTGCAAGGCAGCTGTCTGGTCCCAGCCTTTGACATTCATTAAACATTACAGGCTGGATGCGAGGGCCAGGCATGAAGCAGCCTTTGGGAGGGCAGTGTTACTTTCTGCCATGCAATAGACCTGTGTACTGTTAATAAATAACACAGCTGTTTGGTTTACATACTTTAGTGATATGTGATTATTGGATGTTGACACTCCCTCCTCCACTGACTATAGCTCGCTAGTCTAAACCCATTTGTGTGATTCGCAGAGACCACGAAGAAGTAGTACAGGTTGCTCACCTGTAACTGTGTTTCTTCGAGTGGTCATCTGCGAATTCACACAAACCCACCCATCCATCTCCTCAGTGTCTGCTCATTGACAACGCTTGTTGCCGCGCTGAGTAGCGGCTCATTCGGAACTGAGGAAGAGCGGGCCACCAGGGGCCTTATATATGGGTGGGTGGGGCTGCCGCCAAAAAGTTGCAGAAAGATACATTACTTTCTGCCTAGAGATTCTAGAAGTTTCCGAGGATTGCTGCGCAGGCGCAGAATAAACCCATTTGTGTGAATTTGCAGATGACCACTCGAAGAAACACAGTTACAGGTGAGCAACCTGTACATCTTAATATTCAGAGAATTAGGGAAACATAATAATACAAATGCTATCTACTAATATTATAGAT